>NC_068373.1:20855566-21455566 GCF_023724105.1 Carassius gibelio | reverse complement strand
AGTGTTGCTTTATATTTTTGTGGAAACTGATTACCTCTCATAGGTTCAGGGTAAGATTTAAAAAAATAAAAACAACTAAAAAAAATAGGGAGAGAATGGCAATACATTTCTAAAACCTTCAATTCATCAAAGAATCCTGAAAAAAATGCATCTCAGTTTTCACAAAAAAATATTAAGCAGCAAAGCTTTGAGAATAATAATAATAATAACCAATTTTATTAATTGAGCACAAATAATTATTATTAAATTATTACATTATTCTGCTTGTTGCCAATGAATCTCAATACATTAGTCACAAGCACAGTCTGATTATGGGAGTTCATATCAAGGCAGTAGACCGCTCCGTTAAAGGATGTGGAATGTTATTCATGTTTTCTGTATTATACACACATTTTCCCTGTAAACACTGACAGCTGATACAGTACATTATGTCAACAGGTTAAGACCACATCTGCAAAAATAGACTGGCCAGTTAACAGAAATCCTTCTATAGAAAAATATATTTTAGACCAACAGTACTGGAATGTGCCCATCTATGATTAATATAGAGGGATGCAAAGGCAGCACATGATCAAATACACTGTCTTTTACAGCTCAACAAACCCTGTATGTGTCATATCTTTTACATCTGTCACCTGGATATTTTTTATTTGGCTGGTCCCCGTTGTATACAAGTACCTCCAGATGGCATAATAGTGTATGCCTGCCCCCACTGCCACGAAGACGTGCCAGATGGCATGAGCGAATGGGATGAGGCCATCACTCTTGAAGAAGACAATTCCCAGGCAGTAGAAGACTCCGCCCACTGACAGCTCTAATATGCCCTCTCTGATAGGCTGAAATAATGTGTTCAGTTTAAACAGGTCACCCTCCCACAGATAAAATACACAAGGGACACTGTACAAAAACTGTCCCATTTGTTTCTCTTGTATGCATTTGTAAAAAATAATAATAATAATAATAACTTGACGTCACCAATCCATTACTAACTCTTTAACATTTTACAAATATGCACATATTCTGATACAAATGTATGATTTGATACATAAAATATAAACGTGAAAGTGTGTGTGCATGCATATATATATATATATATATATATATATATATATATATATATATATATATATGAATGGTAATAACAGGAAGGATACTTGTGGATAAATCTTTAAATAGTGAACAAATAAAAATAATTTATATTTAAGTAAGTTGTAAGTTACAATTGAATTAGGTCATATACAGTAGTAAACAAATGATTAAATTATTTTTCCAAGAAGCACCCTGTAGAACCACAAGGCTTGTACAAAAGTAATGTAATGTCAACCCTTTCTGAGGGCATAAATATATCCCAACCTATTTATTAAAATGCATTAATTTAGCACAGTGTTTGTCTGATAGGATGTTTTAAATCCTCATAAGATTCATCAGGAAAGGCACCTGATTCATTGAATGACTTAATGACTTGTGGCGGGTTGCGTAAACTGCTTAGACTAGGGTTAAAAAGTTAGTCATCTCATTTATTTTCTCCAAGACTGGTCATAACTTTTAAAGTCAGCTACAAAAAGGTAGATTGGTCTAAAGTGAATCCAGAAAGTAAGACTGATTGGCCCTTGGCTAACTGCTGGTTGGTCAAACTAGTGCCTATGTTTATGCAACTGGCCCCAGGTCTCACATGGGAAAATAAAAACCTACTTCAGTTGCAAAGAATACTTGATATTAACAACGCTAGCTAACAGAGATGTTGTAAAATATAAATAAGCTGCTCAGGGCATCTCAAAAGCCTCCATTAGTGTATTTATGAACGCATGTATAGGTTTCAGTCACACATACCATTGACAGAAGAACAACTGCAGGAACAGCTCCCATGGCGGTGTAGCACAGTAAGTCTAATATCTTGTTCCTAAAACACAACACAGCCATTTTAAAGATTTTCTGATGCTAATATTCACTTGCATTGTTTGATGCATTCATAATGCAAATGCTTGGCAAACTAACAAGCACAGACAGCATTTTTACACAATTTTGGATGTTTACTACCCCATCAGTTTCTGAGAGTTATTATTATTATCCTCTACATCCTCAAAAAAGTGGGCACCTACTTCTCATGAAAGAAGAAGACATAGGCAGAGCCAGCGCAGGCCATGATCCACACCAACCAGCGCATGTGCACAGCCCAGGGTCCTAGTTCCCTCAGGTTCAGCCTGCAACACAACACATCCACTTACACGACACTCAACCCTGCGTAGCTGGAAAACACACACACATCACATACTCACCAGGGTGCATAAGATGCAGCTATAAAGAAATATATCACCATCCTGTCGCACATGTGGAATCGCTGCTCCACCTTCCTGTTACAGCAAGAAAATATAATAAAAACCACTCTCCCTTTTTATAGTTTGCATTTAAATCTTTGCTGTGGCTTGTATCTTTCTGACCTACACTTCTGTTTAAAAGTGAGTCTTATGATATCTGGGATTCATGTGTTTGGTTAGAAATACAGTATAAGCAGTAATACTGTGTATAATTTAAAATAACCCATTTGAATATAATTAACAATGTTATTTTTTTCCTGTGATGGTAAAGCTGAATTTTCAGCATCATTACTCCAGTCTTCAGTGTTGCATGATCCTTCAGAAATCATTCTAATATGCTGATTTGATCTTCTAAATCAGGGGTGTCACAAATCAGTTCCGGGAGGAAACGAGGATCCAGCTAATCAGGTCATTCAGGCTCTTTTGAAAACTACATTATGTGTGCTGGAGCAGGGTTAGAACCAAACTCTGACACCCCTGTTCTAAATGAAGAAAGGTATGTAGGTGACTCCAGTGAAGCATGTTGCAACCCATTTATACAGATTCGATCCTGTTTTTTCTTAATGAGACTTTTTTTTGTTCTTTTTCCCGTATGTGTTATTTGGAATGGGCAGGGTCATGACTGAATGACAGGCGGATGAATAGAGATCCAAAGTTCATTCGTAATGTTTCCACTAAATCTGCATTTACAGCTGGCACTTCCTCCTAGCACAGAATATGCAAATGTACTAAAGCCTTAACAACATTTCACATTATAGATTAAATATTGCACCATAGACATACGAAAAGTGTGTACTATATTCCAGTAAATTTACAATGGTGCTGCTAGCGTAGCGTGAAGCTACTCTTTATCTAGGAAGAGTCATCATAAGCTATTTAACAATCAGACATCTGTATGCATGCAGATGACATTTGACTACTCTTTGTTTTCTGTAAATTCAGGGCTTGGCTGTCAACACGGCGGGTGGAAATAATTAATTTCAGATGGCGTCTGTTGTCATGCAAGGGTTTTAAAATTAGGAGAAACGCAAAGCAATTGCATAAATGCAATATTCTACTTTTTGCAGCTAAATTATGTTTGTATTGTATGGAAGACAGGAAACCTGCCTAATTAACTTATGAAATCCGTTTGTTTCACATCTTAAAGCAATTTATAATGAGTGTGTGTTTAGCTATTCTTGAATCCCCTTAGAAGGAAACATGTTGCATGCACTTTTTTTTCTTTAGTTCACAAAGAGTGAACATGCTTTTTTTTTTCAGTGTCAGTATTTTTAATTAAAATGTATGTGAATGTACATGCGAAAGTATAGATCTTAGGTGCTGCCGAGGTCCTTTACTGTCTGTTTTAAAATAAAATAGAAGTATATTTGAAGAAAGCCTTTAAAACATTCGAACTTTTTAAAATAATGGATTATATATCATTGCTCCGTTATGACTTACCTGAGATGACTTTTCTTCCAGGACACCGTGTGGAACATGGTGGACATGATGAACAGCCCAGACAGACCCGTCCCATACATCCATGCAGAGATGGTCTCCCACCGGTCATCAGAGAGGAGGTACAACACAGAGCTGCCCAGGATACTGGGAATGATCCAGAACTGAACAGAAGACAAAATATCTTTCTTTTTTTGTATATTCTCAATATACTACTTGAGTGTGTATGCATTAAAGCAGTGTTTAAGAGCCAAGACCAGCCCATGTGAGTTTGAGTCAAGAACAAGATCAGAAGAGGGTTGAATCTGAATCAAGAACAAGTATTGCTGTGGACTAGTATTGGTCTTGCATGTGGATTAAGACCAAGAACATGATAATATGGCCTTGGACCTGATGACCAAGACCATACACTATTGTTTAAGACTGAAAGACCAAGACTGTGAAGATAAGGTCTTGGACTCGATGATGGCGAGTCGAGAATAATTCTTCATGGTCTTGGTCTTGTGATGCGGAAAATGCGGAATCCGGTCATAAAAACAGAATTTACTATAATGTGGAATGTCACAGAATTTTCCAAATATTGGATGACTAAATCAAAAGTAGGTCAGTACACTTAAATCAAAACGCAATACGGACTAGTGTTGTGAGTATTAAGTCGCAAAAATATTATTTAAATATGAATGTTCTGTGTGTGAAAAAAATGGCGCAGACATGCGGTTTTGTTCAGTGTTGCCTAATAATTTTCAAAGAAAGTTGCAAAAGGAAGGTTGATTTGTTGCGAAATAACGCTGTGATCCAGTTTGCTATTTGGATTACTGTAATTACATCTGAAAAATGGCAAATTCTAATATTTGTAGCCTGACCAACCCTCCTTCCATCTGTGTCTGATTGAATCTTCTGAACATATCCAACAAGCTCTACTGGTTTTCTGCAGAAGACTTACCGGTATAAAAAAAAAAAAGAAGGTAATAACCAAAACCAGCAAAAGCAGTCTGACAAAATTACATTATCGACAACTATACACCATACGTTTTCACGTATGTTTCCATAAGTTTTGTTGACTTTAATTTGTAGACATCAGAAAGGTAGATGCACAGTATTCTTGAGCATTTACTCCACAGCCAAACGACAATACATTGGTGCAAAGAGGATTTGGTGTGTGGTCAATGTCTCATGCTGAAGCGTGCCAGATGTGGTGCTCTGAGAGGCATGGATTAGAGAGCAGGATGTTATCCAAACAGCATCATGAAGCAAGACCATACCAAACATGCCCATAAAAAACATAATCCAAGATCAGAAGCAACGGTGAAAAAGAACTGAATCAAGCAAATGACAGTATTAAGAAGACTACTTGATGACTGTGACCTAATGGTATTGTTCAATGATTTTGTCCCTGTATATCCTTAAAGTATTGTTCTTTGTTAAACAGTATTACATCACACAATCTCTGTGCTCTTTTTGTGACCTTGGCGATCCTTCTGTGTCAAAGGACAATGGCATCCAAGCCTTCCCTCTTGAAAACACCCACTCCTTCACAAAACCAGAGGTCTGTATACTAAATGTTGACCAACCCATCCAGTTTGTCATCTCACGCACTGTTATTAAGCACTTTATTTTCAGTGATGTTTCTTCAGCATATTGTTTTTAGCTGCTCAGAGCTCTGCGTGAGATAAGAAGTAGGTGTCCACTTACTCCATGGGTGGCACAGTTGGCAGCATGCTCGTACTCAGTTGGCTGGTATCTCTTGCTAGATGGGACTCGGTTGTTCATAAACCTAAAAATAAATGTATTAATTAAATACATTTTGTGACTGAAGGTAGGGCTTCTCTCTCTCTCTCTCTCTCTCTCTCTCTCTCTCTCTTCATTTAAAATACAATACATTCATTAGAAGCAATTTATATGCACTGTCATCCTTGTCAAATTCTATTAACTTTTTCAAGAATATATAGACTGGATTTATGCAAATAAAAGGTTTATTTATTATTTTTATTTTTTTTAAGATCTACACTCATATAGACTTCCATTCAAAATGTTTGGGGTGGTAATATTTTTTTAATATCTTTTCTCCAGTCTTCAGTGTCACATGATCCTTCAGGATTCATTCTAATACTGATTTGCTGCTCGAGAAACATTTCTAATTATCGATAATGAAAACAGTTGTGCTGCTTCATATTTTTGTGAAAACGATATATTTTTCTCTTGTTTTTTTGTTTTGTTTTGTTTTTTGATTCTTTGATGAATACAAAGTTCAAAAGAACAGCATTTGTCTTAAGTTGTTTATTACATTATAAATGACTTTACTGTCACATTAATGCATCGATTTAATGTCTTTGGTGAATAGAACTCTCCCCATTTGACCCCATTTCTCACGCATCTCATTTTTAGGGCTTTATTAACATGTACACCTACCCCAACCATAAACATACCTTTGCAGCAGGATAAATACATTGTTGGTAGCATAATCTGATAGCTAGCATTATTTGTCAGAACACATGTTGCTACCTGTAAGCGACAGGCAGCTGTCTACGCCCTCGGGCTTTGAGGCGGGGCCTCCATAACCGTAACACTGTATAGCCTCATTGTTCGTTGGATATACTTGATTTATCACCTGCAATTAAACCAATTAATGTTGCCATTTCAAAGCAGGTCCTGACTTTTGAATGTTTGCTGTGATCAGTTTTGCCAAGGTCTACTTTAACACTGTTGCCTTGGGTTAAAACGACCCCAACAACGTGATATTTAGCCCCTGTAATGCAAATTTTACCAGAGGAATCAAGTCAAAACACTTGTATGTTATCCCCTGAATGCGATTTTTAGTGGGGGATCCCACTTGAATTGCGATTGGCCCAGTTTTGAGTATGGCTGAGACGAACACTGAACACATCCTTGAGGTCCTGCGAAGCAAACGGCTAATATAGCTCCTAATGCAGGTGTGTGAGTTGTCGTTATCGATTTTGAAGTGATTGCACTTTAAAAGAGTGTGAGCACCATTCTGAATTTGCACGTACAATGAATGACATTGCCCATTACCGAAAACAAAAGTTTATTCAAGTAGTTTACTTCTTAATGGAAAGTATGCTTTTAGTTTACTTTTTATGTACTTCTTAGAAAAAGGCTTTATGTACTTCACAGAAATATACTTTAAATGACATTTAAGTATACTTTACTTATACTTACAAAAAGTCTAGGTATATTTGAGCTATACTCCTAGAATCTGTGTTTTCATTATTATACAGTAGAGGGCGCTAGTACACATCTTCTGCACAGAATTTCCAAAAAAATACAAGTGAAGAAGAAAAAAAAACACCAGATACTAGAACGTGTAATCTAACATGATCATCTGACATTAAACAGCATCAAAACTGTGACGTTATGGAATAAAATGACCACTGAAGAGATAATAATTACAGTCAAGCTTAAGTGTGTTGATCGACTATATGTTTTGATTATCATTATGAATCCAATTCATAGTTTTTTCAGCTTTTTGTTTAAAATTGTATTTCTTTATTTTTTATTAAACTTACGCACATTAAAGTGTTTACAAAAAAGAATGCATGAAGCTAGAATAAAATGTTTTTGTTTACAAGCAGATACCCTGTTCTTTATTTGGATGTTTTGTATGTTCAGATATTCATACAACAAATATATACACATTAAAACCTAAACATGGACATAGTAGTATACTTAAAGTTTGATGTAAAGTTCACTTAAATGAAACTTATGAGTAAACTTGCAGAATAAAACTACTAAACTAGTAGTTAACTGAGACTATACTTCAAAGTGTACAAAGTATCTAATATGTAAACTATCAGTATACCTATAAGTTCACTTTTAATATAATTGCAGTACAAACTACTTTTATATACTAGGAAGTGGGCCAATTAAGTCCCAAGGAGTATACTTCTAGAACACTGATATTTGTATACTTGCTACATAAAGTATACTTAACAAAATAAAGTTTGTATTAAAAGTCAAAAAGCAAACACACTAGAACAATTTTTAATGTTTAAAAGGGGGGGATGCTCCATTTGTATGCATATCTTCTAAATTCTGCTAATTGCTGCTCATTCAGTTTCAACTGACTAGAAATTAACTTATTTTCTGCTTAGGGATTGTCTTTCACTTCCACTTGATTTGTGTACTGTATAGATTGATTGAATGGGTGGGGGAAATCCTGCCCATACCCAGCTAGTAAAAAATTATAAAAGCAATGATGTTCATTTACTGAAGAGGAACTGTTAGGAACTGTGAATAAATTATTGCAAAATAATAATAATATGGCTATAATAACATCCTCAACCAATGACAAAGATATTACCTTATATAAAGTTAGATTAATATGAACATACAGTACTGGTCAAAATGTTTTTTTTTTTGTTTGTTGTTTTTTTTTAAAGTGTCTATTTTGCTCATCAAGTCTGCATTTATTGAATCAAAAATGCAGGACAAAACACTAATATTCAGCAAGGATCTGTTAAATTGATAAAAAGTGATATTAATGTTATAAAAGATTTCTTTTAATTTTTGCTATTTAATTTTTTTTAATTTTTCTTTTAATAACTTTTTAATCATCAAAAAAGTACTGTGATACTGGAGAAAAGTATAATAGGTCATAAAATAAATATTAAGCAGCACAACTGTTTCTTACATTGATAATAAATCAGCAAATTAGAATGATTTCTGAGGGATCATGTGACACTGAAGACTGGAGCAATGACTGCTGAAATATCAGCTTTGACATCACAGGAATAAATTATATTTAAAGCATAGTAAAATAAAAATAAAAATATTATTTTAAATTGTAACAATATTTCAAAATAGAACTGCTTTTTGTGTATTTTTGATCAAATAAATGGAGGCTTGATGAGGATAAGAGACTTCTTTCAAAAACATGAAAAATAGTAATGTGTCCAAATGTTTGACCGGTACTGTATGAGTAAAAGTATACAAAATATGAATTAAATGTTGTATAAATAAAAAGGTTAGGAATAATATTTGTTTCAAGTGCATGAATTTTGCCTAGGTCCTCCAAATGTCTAGAGCCGGCCCTGGATCTGATGCCACAGAAACAGCAGAACAATGTTAGAGGTTATAGTCCTTTTCATTTCAGAGGTTAATTCAGATATATGTAACACATTAAGGATAAAAAAAGCATATAATGTTCAAGATCAAGAGCATTAGATAAACCTTAAGGATATAATATGCATTCGGATCACATTTTCAGAATTTTGTTATATTGCATGGTTGCCTAGCATCTGTAACTATAACGACGAAGCTAATCCTGTTCAGAATGAGGTCTTTTATGCAACTTACATTGAGCTGCCTATGTATCGAGAGATGATGTCATAGTCTCCTTGCCAACCCAAGTCTTGGGATTTTCTTTTTTATTTCCCCCCAAACACTCTTTATCTGTGTGGTTTAATTAATGTGCTTGAAGACACAGGGAAGTGGGCTACACTGCTTGCAGAATAAACCAGCCAAACTCAGGAAACCATCTTACTTTGCTTCTCAGTTAAATATCTTGATTATAGTGTATTTCAAGCAGTAAACAGATTGATTGACTTCAGTTGCAGTCTTGTCCTTTTTTTTAAAAAAAAAAATCTTAATTTCTATTTGAATATAAATATTTGCTGTTGGGATTTATTTTTTTTCATTAAGCAATTAAAAATCTTTAAAAAAAAAGTGTGGTGTGGTGTGATCCAGGTGTGATGTAGGAACTGCATTCCCAGTCATTGAATTATAATGCATGAATGCAACAGAGCTCCAGACTGTGCCTTTAAGCAACTTATTTATTGGGTATAGTGTCACTTTTCATATCATAATATTTTTTACTATATTCAGGAAAAATATTTACTCTGAGCACTGCAGGCCATCCTGTTCATTATTATGAATAAGTTTAATAAATTAATGTTTGGCAACACTACAGGGTTCAGCACCCGGTGTGTCCATGCTTGGCCTTTATAAAAGGAATTACTTTTATATGATGGCATCTGGGGATAAACTGGAAAGATCAATGCTATTATATATAACTCTCTCTCTCTCTCTCTCTCTCTCTCTCTCTCTCTCTCTCTCTCTCTCTCTCTATCTATCTATCTATCTATCTATCTATCTATATATATATATATATATATATATATATATATATATATATATATATATCCTTTCATATGCTCCAGCTTCATAAAGTTTGGTTCTTCTATGAGCACAGACGATTTACTGAGTGATGTATTTGTTGAGTGTAACAATCGCAGATGACAGAGGCTGAAATATCCCATCCAAAAACTAAATTTGCACTCAAATGGCCACAATGCAAGTTTCTTGTCGCTGAAACAAGGAGAATCCAAACCCAGGAGTCACAAGGGTCAAAAATACACACAGTCCAACTAATTGTACTGTACTTTAGAAGAGGAGATTGAAAGGGAACTGTGTCTGACCTTTCTGGGAAGATTCTGGAGAATTAAATCAAGGGTATCAGGTGCTGACTGGAGTTTATGACTCCAGTTATCTGGAAATAAGAAGAAACACTGCATCTAGGTATAATACAGTTTAACTAAAGTCACCATTTTTAGCCACTGTTCTTTGGTTAAAGGAACAGTTCACCCCAAAATTTAAAGAAATGTATATTTTAACTTTAAACCATTGCTTCTGGCCAAAATACAACAACAGTTTTCCATAACAATGCTTCCTCCAGTGAAAAAGTAAATCCGCTGATTTCCATTCACATCAAAATCTGCCAACATATTTGATTAGAAATCTTTTGGACTGTGCTTGATCTGTCTATATTTCTCTCCTGATTCAGACAAGACAACTTTTCACAGGAGAAAGCAATGTTATGGACAGAAGACTGGAGAATTTTAGTAGCAAGCAACAGTATAAAGTTCAAACTTCTTTATGGATTTGTTTCTTACCCATTGACTGCAGAGGATCCATTGGTGAGTAAGTGATATAATGCTTAAATTTTCCAAATCAGAGAAATTTGTAGATGAATAAACAACCTCACCTACATCTTGGATGGCCTGATGTACATTTTCAATAAATTGAACTGTTTCATAATGCAAAGCAAGTTGTGGGAGTATAAATCAAAAGTGTTTTATGTGTGTTTTTTACACATATATTTAGCATTGAGATGCTCTTAAAATGCTCACATGAGATAAAAGAGGGAACAAAAACAGCATTTGCACATAATCTAGTCAACATCCTCTGGGGCAAAGATCTTAAAAGACAAACACAAGGCCTGCTTATGTTTGCCAAGTATGTGACCTGACATTGACATCTTGTCATCACACAAAACTATCAACACATTTACAGTATCTGTATGTCCTACTGAAAAAAAAAATATTTGGAAAATGTTCTTATTAATAAAGTTTATGTTATCCAAAACTTTATTGTTGGAAAGTCACGTTGAATTACAATTTATGGGAATCATGAGAGTTTAATACTAAGAATTCGGTCATTTCACAAAGACAATATAAGTCAAGTGAATAATTATTTTTCTTTATTTTTTTATTTTTGGGGAATAAATTCATATAATGAATTTACATTTGTGTAGAATAAATATAGGTATTATAATGTACATTATCTAAAATTTACGATTTTTTTTAAAACAAAAACCAATATGTTTAACGCTAGACCTGTTTTTTTTCCCCTGTTTTTTTTAGCTAATGTTGCAATCTATTTCTATTCATTGTGTCTGTGTAATGGTCTGCAGGAAATCCTCCCTAAAGGCAAGTTGCAACAGTGCAAAAATAAAATGAAAGTAGAAGTTGACAGAACCTCAATATTTTCTCCATGAATAAACACACCTTGGCTCGCGCTGTTTTATTTTGTGTTCTTAAGCAGACCTTATTCTCTTTTCAATAGGCTACTGGTTTTCTGTTATTAACATAGGACAAAAAACAAGTGTAAAAGCCAAACATTTTTTCAATAATATTAAGAAAAAAATGTTATTAAGTTTTTTTTTTTGTTTTTTTAGATAATTTACCTGCTGAACTTCGTCCTCCTAAAATCCATACTGTACATATTTGAACATGTTCGCAGGGGAACTTGCTCCTGGGTAGACAGACTGAATACTCCCAGTGACAGCGACGAGCAAACTCCGGATGACTCGGTGCGTCCCAAACTTCGAAGGAAGCAGTACACAGCCTCTACGAGTACATGAACACTGGCGCTGCTCAGCGCGCGCTCGGGAGCTGAACTGCGAGAAACGGCCGCGAGGCGGTGACCGCGGATTTGATTTGTCTCGCGACTCCTCTCTCTGTCGGCAATGCCGATGTGCTATGCCTGCGCTCAATGCCCTCCCCTCCACTTCACTTCCTTCCAAGTAAACTGTAATGTAAAACATGTAGCGGATCTGCCTAAGAAAGACTTATTTAGAATTACCTAAACAAACTAGCTTCTCTAAGACCCGACACATGCACGCTATTTTGTGACCTAATTTTTATTTAATAAATAAATAAAGGCAATATATAGGCCTATTAAATTCTTAGGATGCGTTATATTAGATTAGATTATTTTCTAACATATAAGCTCCGTTTTTGCTCCGTCATAAATCTGGACATTGTTTATATGACTCTGAAGGCCAAAATTACAATGGTCAGGTATAAAATCGAACAATTTCTGACCTGGTCAGCACAGTTTCTCTGTGACTCAAAGGTGGGTTGGTACTGACCATAGACAGTAAAAGAAACCTCTAGAATTGTGCAAGTAGCCGTTGTGTCACCTCAAGAGACATGAAGCCCTCTGCTGGTTGAATAAATTCATAACATTTCCATCTATGTCTGATCCATCATAATTGTAGAGATGGTTTCCAGATCACATCAAATATTTAAAAGATACAATTGAATAATATTTTAAAGACAAAGCAAGCTATAAAATAGGCTAAAAAAATCCAGATATGTATTGATTAGTACATTTTTGAAATGGAAGTTTTGAACCATTAGAGTTTAGAAAAAAGAAAATCAAAATTATCATTGCATATCTTCCAAATGTGTTCATGTTTGTGTCACATTTGATATCAAGCTTTCATGGCCTATATTGTATGATGTGAAATTATGGACTGAAAACAAACTGAACAAAATGTATGCAATTTGATGCCAAAAGTAAGGTGTAATTGTAATAGCTTATAATCTAAATCAATTAAATTTTATAGTCCTAACGGTAGCGGTAAGCTGACTACTAATGTAAAATGCATAGAAATGTCAGTTGTCACCCAAAAATATGGCTAAGTAAGATGATATTAAAATGTTTAGTTTTATTAACTCATATTAACATTTTATTAAGTTTTATTTATAAAAAAAAAAAGGAAAGAAAAAAACGATGTTTGCATAATCAAGTAGCTAGGCTAAATCTTGATACTTCAGGCCAAGTGTTCATCTTGAAATATTAATAGCTAACAATTTAAAAGTTATTCTTACATTTACTTATTACTCACAGCAAACAGACACATGTAACACCACCTTAAAGTTGGGGCTTCACTGGGAAGCTTCTGAAATTTATTAGGATAAATTGTGTAAACGTTCTGCAAAGCACTGGACACATCCCCGCTTTAGTGAGAAATAGAGCACCTTTTCCTTTAATTTGAACGGAGCCTGTGCGTTCAGCAGTTACTGCGCATGCGCACGGAAAAGGAGCAACAGTGGCTGGAGAAAAACAACAACATTCATTGGAGCAAGGGTGGAACTTATGGCAGTGCGAGACGACACCAGATTTCATTGATTCAAGCCACATCCGAGCCCTTTTCACTTCGGCTTAATCTGTAAATGGTGTCGAGCCCATGAACCTGGCCAGTCAGAGCGGAGAGGCCGGCTGCAGCCAGCTGCTCTTCGCCAACTTTAATCAGGATAACACGTAAGAAAAGAACCACGCTACTGCTGATGGCCTAACAGCCCGTCTACTCGACAACAACAACACAGTGCTGTCACTGTAATCAACGAGTAATTTGCACCGCAGTCCTGCGATGCTGCGTTTGTTGTAACTGAAGCGTTTCGCTGTGTCGTCGCTCCAGTGCAGTGCGGATAGGTTTTTAAAGCGTGGTAACTCACTCTTGTTATCCTTACTGACTTTTAAGTCGGTCCCTCTTAAGACAATTGCATACGATGTGTTAATGCAATTTTTGTTTAAATCAGCACCCAATTTTGCCCTGTGAAGTAACGTTAGACAAATTCACCCACGAGACTTGTAGCACTAGCGCCCGTGCTAACACGAAAAATACACATTTGCTTTTCTGCAAAGCTTTCTGTTTCAGCCTAACTGTGTGAAATATTAAACACGGGATGTTAAATCAACGTTTGGTTATATAACGCTATTTAATTTAGCAAGTGTTATATAAAGGTATCTTTTAGCTGTGCGTTTAATGAAGTAGGACGACACAGCAAAATAACGTTAGCTCAAATGTTAGCAACGCCTGAGTAACCTATGACTTAAAACTGAGCTTTGATTTCGTCTTTTGGCTGATAGTTTCTATGCAATTTTAGGATTTTTCAAAAGCCGTTGGTTTATTTTTCCAAATCCAGTAACCAAAGAGCCAGCTGTCAAGTTAGCCAAAGCTCAAATCCTAATAATAACAGCTGCTACATTTCAGCACTATAGAAAGTAAACTACTCTAAAATGGTTCAGTAGTCTAACTTTTGTATCTTGAAGTTCGATTGCAAAATAGCCCTTGAACATATTTCCCCATCAGGTCAACAACCTGCTTTAGTCATTAAGCAAACCAGTAGAACATAAAGAAGTGGATTTGTGTTTTAATGACTTACTGTGGCATTTCATTATTGTTACTTCTTTGCTTTTTCCAGATCCCTAGCTGTTGGTACCAAGTCCGGCTACAAGTTTTTCTCCTTGTCATCAGTGGACAAATTGGAACAAATATACGAATGTAGTAAGTTATTTTTGTTTTAGTTATTGTCAGCCTTTATTCAGCTTGTGTAGTCATGCAAATCATACCTAGTATGGCTGCTTATACTTCTGGCATGATATACGTTGATTGAGGGTATCTGATAATGATGATTGATAATATCTGATGCTCTCTCTGGAGGTCAGAGATAATCAGGGGTGTACAAGGAGTTTGAAAAGTGAGAGTCCTTGAAATTATTCAAATGAAGAGTTCTGGATGCTGATTGGCAACATTTAAATGTAAGATTCCAGCTGTGCCGAAATACTATCTATAGAGGCCAGCTCTCAACCTTCGTTTAAATGTCAGAAACCATAGTGTAAGGATGGCAGCACTGTGATTTACTTAGTAAAATACCATTTTAAATAAGTTATGCATCCTTATGATATTTCCATTAATGTTATAATGGTTTTATAAAGGGAGTCAACACTCAACGACATGCTGTATCATCATTAAAGTCACAGCTGAAGGGCTTGCATGAACACTTTGTGCTTCTCAATTGTCTTAAACTGTAACTAAATTCAGAAAAAAACAGTCTGTCTTCCTGTCTGTAAGTGTTTAAACTTCAAAAAAAGTAATATGGCAGGATGTAGACATTTCAAAATGTCTTGAAAACGAGTTAAGTTAGTAATTTTGCTATGTCCCTGTAGTCCACTGGTTCTTAAACAGTGGCCTCAGCAAACTTCCAGCTTTCAAAATCATATCCTCTTCGTAGTTCTTGTTGTTGTTGAAGAACATCCAGTTCTTGAATATTCTTTCATCACAAAATAATTGCGGTTACTTCAAATTAATAAATCAATACACCCAGTTTCTGTAAATAAAAATGGTTGAAAAAACAAAAACAAGCAGCTGAATAACAGCAGAAATACCAAAACGATATTCGCTGCTGTTGTGGGGGAAAGACTTTGAATAATAAACGGGGAGCCTTTGAGTTGAACTGGTTGAGAATCACTGCTCTGTAGTCCATTATAAATCCGGTTGTGTGTTCACGGTGTGTGTGTGTTCACTGCTGTGTGTGTGCACTTTGGATGGGTTAAATGCAGAGCGCAAATTCTGAGTATGCATCACCATACATGGCTGTATGTCACGTCACTTTCACTTAAATGTTTGCATGAGTGTAGTGCATAAGACATGTTTTATATTCTCACGTGTTTGTGCTCAGCTGACACAGAAGATGTGTGCATCGTGGAGAGATTGTTCTCCAGCAGCCTTGTCGCTATTGTCAGCCTTAAGGCACCCAGGAAGCTGAAAGTCTGTCATTTCAAGAAAGGGACTGAGATATGCAACTACAGCTACTCAAACACTATACTGGCTGTAAAACTAAACAGACAGGTAAGTCCGCAAACATCCATTTCCTGTGATGCATGTTTACAGTTTTGTGTTTTATTGCAAGTGATTAGACCAAATCAGACCTGCTTTATTTCCACAGAGACTGATCGTGTGTTTAGAGGAGTCACTCTATATCCACAACATTAGGGATATGAAAGTACTACATACCATTCGAGAGACCCCTCCGAATCCTTCCGGTGGGTACCACTGCTTGCCGTCAATGCATCATTGTCAGTGTGCCGTTTTTTTTTCTCCAGACTTTTCTTGGGGAAGTACATGTAGCAGCTGCTTCCTTCAGAAAGATCTAGTACTCTATTTATGTTTGGGGAACTGAAAGCGTAGGTTTGCAACTGTTACTAATGGCATGGCCTTGTTGTTATTAGTATTAACCAGACAGATGCTTTATTTGTGATTATTAATGTCAGTAAACATTTATAGGACTATGTACCCTGTCAATCAGTAATGACAACTGTTACTTGGCCTATCCGGGAAGTGCAACAATTGGAGAGGTACAAGTTTTTGACACTGTCAATCTGGTAAGTACTGTGTAGTTTTAATGTTTGCCTTAATTATGGTTTAATTAAGGGATTGTGTTAAACAGGGTTGGTCACTATGTCTGTGTGTGTGATATTCCTCCTCAGAGGGCAGCTAACATGATACCTGCCCATGATAGTCCACTAGCAGCACTGGCATTTGATGCGAGCGGCACCAAATTGGCCACGGCATCTGAGAAGGTAGAGCTGTGTGTGTGTGTGTGTGTGTGTGTGTGAGACACTCATTCAGATTAGAATAAAGCTGCGTGATATGGCCAATATTCACATAATTCACTTCTAACTCAGTGAATCAATTCCAAACTCTACAGAAGTCACTGAATGGAATTCTTCATGACTTTTTTGTTGTTGTAGTTTAAAAATATATGAAGGCTCTTTATTACTATGTGTTGTATTTGTGAATATGAGTAAATGATTAAATGTCATTATATTAAACCACTTTATAACTTTTTTTCTCTTGCATTAAAAGTTAGGATTTTGGCTTCTGCTTGGCTACACTTGTTTGGGTGATAAAATAAATTGTAGCTCAAATTTTTCAATTTTTAGTGATATTGCCCAACTACTGTATATGCACTACCGATCAAAATTTTCAGGTTAATGATAATGTTTATGAAAGAAGTCATAAGGTTTACTAATGGAAATAATACTAATTTTTATGAAAAACAATAACATTTTATATAAATTTAAAACACATTTTCTATTTTAAAATATTATTTATTCATGTGATGGCAAAGTTGAATTTTCAAAGAAATAGTTTTTTCAATATTGAAAACAGTTGTGCTGCTTCATATTTATGATAGACTTTTTTGATAAATAGAAAGTTCATCAGAACAGAATTTTGTTTTTAAATAATCTGCAACATTATAAATATCTTGACCGTCACTTTTGAGCAATTTAAGGTGTCCTTGATGAATAAAATATAAATTTCTTTCAAATTTTTGAATGGTGTTTGCATATTGACCTTCAAGATTTAAAGTGCTGAATAATAATGGATCAAGAGTTTTAGTTTTTGTAACCTTACTCAGTTACATTTTCAGACCCTCTTTTCTTGGTATTATTTAGGGCACTGTAATCCGAGTGTTCTCCATTCCAGAGGGCCAAAAGCTCTTTGAGTTCCGGAGGGGAGTAAAGAGGTAGTAAACTATTACTGTACTATATTTCTATCAACACAAAACACCAAGAACTATAATAAGCACACAGAGTGAAAACAATGCACTTTCTTTAATTATCCCTCGACAGATGTGTGAGCATCTGTTCCCTCGCCTTCAGTATGGATGGACTCTACCTGTCTGCTTCAAGCAACACAGAGACAGTTCATATTTTTAAGCTGGAGACCCAGAGAGAGAAGTCAGTGTAATGATGGCCACTGAAATAAGTGGTTCTTCAGACCTTCTTCTCACACCTCAAACATTTTCCATTTATTGATTAAAATCTTGTTTGAGCAAGAGCAAGCCTCCTTCTGATAACAGATCTGCAAGCTGCGCTAAAAACAGAACATAGGCATAGCTTTCTTTTTCATCTTTTATTTTGCAGCCAACTCATGTGTTTTTATTTTCATCTTAGGCCTCAAGAGGAGCCCACTACTTGGACGGGATACTTCGGTAAAGTATTGATGGCCTCCACAACGTATCTGCCAGCACATGTGACAGAGATGTTCACTCAAGGAAGGGCATTCGCTACAGTCAGACTGCCCTTTTCAGGTCACAAGAACGTCTGCGCTCTGGCCATGTGAGGAAACCGCTCAGTCTAAATATGCCATCAGCAGCCCCGATGTGTCTCTGATTATCTTGCTTGTGATTGGTTTCTAGAATCCAGAAGATCCCACGTCTGCTGGTGGCTGCATCAGATGGCTATCTTTACCTGTACAATCTGGACCCACAGGAGGGGGGAGAGTGCACACTAATGAAGCAGCATAAGTGAGACCCGCTGTTACCAAGTTGGAACTATCTATCAGACTACTAGTCTATACAGTCTCTCTTTATTTTAAGGTCCAGTTCTCACTATTAACTATGACGTTTGCCTCAGTAAACTCCTAATTACTACTGCTTTAATAGTAAGTAAGGTAGGTGTTATGTTTAGTTATTGAGTAGGATTAGGGATGTAGAACATGGTCATGCAGCAGAATATGTGCTTTATAAGTACTAATAAACAGCCAATATACTAGTAATATGCATGCTAATAAGCAACCAATTAATAGTGAGAATTGGTCCCTATACTAAAGTGTTGACGACATACACTATCATATAAGTTTGGGGTTGGTAAGATTTAAAAATATTTCTGAAAGAAGTCTCTGGATGCATTAGAAACTAATTTATTCCTGTGAAGGATCAGAGCAGAAATCATTCTAAAGTGTTGATTTACTTTGGAAACCTTTCTTATTATGAAAGCAGTTGTTGTTTGATTTTGTGGAAACTGATCAGTTTTTTTGGGGGGGATTCTTTAATAAATGGAAAGTTTAAAGAACAGTATTTATTTGAAATAAGATCAATGTATTTACTGTGACTTCCGATCAATTTAATGCATCTTTGCTGAAGAAAAGCATTCATTTCTTTCAGAAAAAAATCTTAGTGCCCCAAAATTTTGAATGGTAATGTATACATAGAATGTTTCTGTTGGTGATCGAGTATCCTGTACAATTTACTGTGAACTAAAATTTAGCTTAGCCCCATTCATTCCTTAGGATCCAAACAGGGATGAATTTCCAAACACGTCCATGTTTTCCCTATTTAAAGACGGTTACATGAGTAGTTACGAGTCCTTATGGTGACACAAAATAAACAGTGGCAGCATTTTGTGTCACCATACTCACTCGTGTAACTACTCAAGCAGGGAAAACATGGACGTGTTTGGTAGCTTTTAAGTTCATCCGTGTTTGGATCCTAAGGAATGAATGGTGCTAAACACTAGCATAGTGGCACTGCGAAATACAGTGATTGAGATGGGAGAGGTACATATCAACTTGTCTAAGTTGAGGGAAGAACATAGTGGAATATGGAAAAACGTTTTCCGTTAAAAAGTATGTATTGTAATGGTATCTGTCTGAAAAATAGTTTTAGGTTTAATGTCATGTGAATTTCTTAGGTAAATATGATTCGTCCTTTAGGTTAGATGGAAGTGCAGAGCCAGCGAATGAAATTCTTGAACAAACAGCTCACGACCGGCCACTTGTGGCACAGACCTACAGTGCTGCTGTTGCCAAAGGTAAGAAGCTGTCGTTTTCACTTAAAAAATGATCAGATGTAAATGTTAAAAATGGCCTGGAATGGTTTTCATTGGCTCAGGTTACACTGAGGATCAGGGGGCGGTGGGGGGTGCTGGGGTGGAGGATGACATGAACACCCTGCAGCTGGACGAAGAGAACGAGCAGCCTCCGTTAATCCTGGAAACAGACTGAGCTCCTGCCAGTCATGCCCTGGATGGAAGATGGAAGTGACTGAGTGACATTGCAGAGGGGGCTTCCCTCCTCTGGTGCTGCTATGGACATGTGTGACCAGATAGAGAACGGGATTAAAAGAGAGATCATTTTAAAGCAAGCCTAGCTGTAGCCTTATTCTGTCTCTTGTTGCGTATAGATGTTTCCCTTCCCCCACCTTTGTGGCTTTATAAAACCTGGTGAACTTTTCTTTTGTTTCCTTTTTTTAATGCCCAGTTATGTCCTTAATCAGACCAAAATATGAAATCCAAGCTGCAGGTGTCACATTTCTTAGCTTTGCATGTACATGTGCCAAGAATAGAGATCCTAGAAAACCTTTGCTTTTCATGTAGATGGTTCTGATGTGTTTGCTGACCATTTCTCCTCTTGAACTTTTCCATTTGTGTCTTTTTTTGATTGTGATTGAAAGCAAACTGGCTTGCGCCACCTGCTACATCACCACACGACTGCGCAGTGTCTGCATTGTGGAGTCCCTTACCAATCATCCACATCTGTGGCAAAATGTGAATATTGTCCTGTAATAATCTATATGACGTGTTAACATGACGGCCTGGTTACAGTTACTGTTTGAAAAGTGTTTTTAACAGGCTGAGAGGGTTGTTTTTAGTTTCATCTTGAATTTCTGCATCTATACACGCACATGCTTTCCAATACTCTCTTCTAATTAATCCTATACCACATTAAGGTTAAACAGGCAATGTGGAGATCAAAACTTTGTTTGGCTTTGAATTTCCCCTCGTGTCTTCATACGGCCTGATTTCTTTGAAAAAGCTGTATTATTTGAAGTCCCAAACACTTCAGCAACCTCAGTAGAAGAACTGATGACTGATGAAGGCATTTAATGTATTGATTTGAGTAGGAACTAGCCTGTGTTGAACGTGGTTTCAAGAGCCATCCAGTCATCAACTTGTTTCTAGGACATTTTGTTTGAAACCTAAGGAATGAATGAATGAAGGAAGTCATGCCTCGTCCCTTTGATTTATTCTCAATACCACCAGCTGATGATTGCTCATGAGCCTCATTTTGGTAGGTTCCTACTTTGAGGGCCTTGTCCTTTGCAAAGACAAAAAGCGGAATATATTTCACTATAAACATCAATTTTTAGTAAAAGTTTGCAGCATTTGTCTTACAAGTGGGGTATGTTCTCTCAGACATCCGTATGGATGTCAGTCTGAACAGACAGGTCACATAGTCTGGCAGTTGAACCAGAACAGGTCAAAAGTTTAAAGAGATATTCAGGGTTTTTGAATGTGATTACCAAATATTCACAATAATACACAATGTTAGCCAGTGTGTCCAAATAAGCACACAGAGCAAACAAAATACTTAGACATTCGGAGATACTGCCTGGATTCCCGGAGCTCTAAAGAATCTTGAGATGATTTTTCTGCATGATTGCCTCTTGAGCATGTTTTGATGTTGCTTATCAACAAATGTCAGTAATAAATTGACATCTTCATCAGCCAATGAGCTCTCAACCCCTAAGGCCACTTTAATCTGTTTTCTAATGATTTTTGTATAAAATGTAAATTGTTCCATATAAAAAAAAACTAAATAAAACCTCTGTTGAAAATGTTTAGCATCTTATTAGATTTTCCCCTTCACTCCATTCCTATTTAAATTCAGTGTAGAGATTGGTGTACTGATCTTTTATGTTCATTATACATCTCATATTACATAGAGTTGCATTGAAATGATTGGGTTAACACAGGAAATAATTGTTTAAAAAATGTTTAATCCTTAGCAAGTAATCATTTTTATTTTATTAGTTTCAATTGCAGTTTATTAAAAATCCAATGCAAGGTACCTGCAGTATTTAAAGAAAAGCAATCAATGACCAGCACATAAATTCAGACAAAATAGAGTTTTGGTTCATCCAGAACCACGTCCTAAATTGTATCAGTATAAAATCCTTAAACCAGTTAAACTTAATCAAAACATAATCTTACTGCATTGAAAAAAAAAATAGAAATGGCAAAAAGGCAACAATATGACCGGCAGATATTTTGTTCTGATGTCTGCGTTCTGATGTCTGCAATGTCTAGACAATCTTGAGGTCCTTCATTGCAGATTCAAGGGTCTGAAACAGAATTAACAAAATAATTATAATCATCTTTATGCACTTTTTGATTACTGCTAATAAATGGATAATTATGAAATTCACAGAAGTTAAACAAGTACCTTTACATCCCAAATAGTCATGCCTCCGTCCATACCAGTGGTGCAGAATTTGGCACACTGTGCTTTTCCCCCATTAAGAATTGAGATTTGGCTAAGAAGTGATAAAAAAAAAAAAATTAAACACATTAACAGATCAAAATGTTGGCTGTTTATTTAATGCTGGGTGGGGCATCTCAACATTGGCTCAGTCCATCTTTTCATTTTGGGGCAGAGCTATTTTTTTCCCAATAAAGGACGGGGAGTGACTAAAACTTTTAATGCCACAGTGGATGAGAAATTACTAACTTTCAACATAAAGGAATCAGGCTGAAAGACAAACTATATGTGGTACCTGATGCTGTTCTTGTGCACAGACTCCAGGACAGCTTCTTTGGTGTCAGTGGTGGCTTTCTTATCCAGGTTCTGGAAGCGTTCTCTGGCTGACATGCCCTTCTGAGCACTCTGTTTGGGTATGTCGAGTTTTCCTCCAAAAGACAAGGCTGCTTTGTTCGAATCATAGACGAACAACACAGGGTAGCAGTCATGGCCCTGAAAAATATATGAAAATGAGGGGACAATCTAAAAAACAGATTACTTAGGCATCAAGGCCTGACATCTGAAGATACTTACAGCTGCCACTAGGCTGTTCTCAGTAATGAAAGTCACACACAGAAGAGGCAAGGTTTCTGAAGTCAGACTGGTGCAGCTGGCAAGATGAAATGAAATGATTAGGTAAATATGATTTTTAAAGGCATGTGTGTGAAGGCCCAGATTTGAAAGGCAATACTCACACAGCAGTCTTTCCTCCCTCAGCCACTGCCACAGTGCTGTCATGGCTGGCCCAGGCCACTCGATTCCCACTGTCCGAGAAACAGACACCGTGCACCCAACCTGCGGTTCCAGTAGATTCGAACATGACCTCTCCAAAGGGCATTTTAGAGCCCCATGGAGTTGGAGCAGGCTTCTCTTCTACTTCCTTTATGTACGCAGAAAAGATCCTGGATGGGGATTTAACAAATAGGAAGTTCAAATAACAGCCATGTTCAGAAAAGAGACATAATAATGCAAATAAGATTGAACTAACCTGCATTTAAAGTCACATGATCCAGCTGCTAAAAGAACGTTATTGGGGTGCCAGTCCAAACAAAGGATGGTAGAGCGGATGGGCTTCTTAATGTGTTTGCACACCCACCTAGCATAATAAAAAAATAACTTTAAGCATCTTAGATACAACCACACCAAAACAATTGATTAGTTTGTATTTTTTGACAGTAATTAATGTCTGCTGAAATCCTAAAATGTAGTTCATAATACAACATTTGTTAGTTCTGGTCCTCAAATTGTTGGTATAACAGTTAAATAGCACTGGGTTTTTTCCACTACCCTAATGGAAATTAACCATGCTTTTACTACATTCAAAATGTAGTAACCATGTTTTTTTTTGTGTATTGATTACCAGTTTTACTACAAATACCATGGTTAAACTATGGTCAGTGCAGCAAAACCATGGTTAATTTGTGGTTACCATGGTTTAATTATATTAAACCATGTTTTTTTTTTTTTATTTGTAGTAAAACCATGGCTAATTTTCGTAAGGGTAGTATTTTTCCGGGACTTCTGCAGGTTACTTAGATTTGCCAGTCGGTGGTGACAGTTACTTTACAAGTGAGTCATTAAATCATTTATTCATCTAAGGCTGGCCGCACACTAGATGATTTTAAGGTCGATTTGGGCCTGATTCGCGGCTCGTGGCAAAAGATTGTTTGTCCAAAAAGTCCTCTATTGTGTGGTGTCATTACGATTATTTATGTGCTCCCTATCAAGACAGAGCATCACCCAACCTAAATTGTAAATATCAAACATGTTTGATATGACTCTAAATCGGACTGCCACTGACGTGATCCCCATGATAGCCAATGAGAGCGAGCAAGCGTCACCGACTGGATGTTGCATGCTTCTATAGGAACGATTATTCAGTAAGGGCAGCTGTGGCCTAATGCTTAGAGAGCTGGACTTGTAATCTGAAGATCGCAGGTTTGAGTCTCGGTGCTGGCAGGAGTTTTAGGTGGGAGCGAGTGAATGAACAATGCACTCTCTTCCACCCTCAATACCCATGACTGAAGTGCCCTTGAGCAAGGCACTGAACCCCCAGTTGCTGGATATAGCTGCCCACTGCTCCGGGTTTGTGTTCACTACTCACTGCTGTGTGTGACATTTGGATGGGTTCAATGCCGAGTATGGGTCATGACTTTCACTAATTCAACCGATTTATTCAAAAACACTGACTGATTCAGGAACGATGTTTCTCTATTCTCCCTCCGAAATAGAAAATTGTGTCTAAAAAGTTTTTCAGCATTGTTAGTAGCAGTGTTTATTGAACTACTTTATTGTATTAAAGCGATATCACATTCACTCTGTTGTGATATTGTCTGCTGTATATCAGCAAGATTATGATTGCCTACGGCCGACACAGCAATTCTGGAATTCATATATTGAGTTAAATATGGTCACTTGCGGCTCATGTTTTTATACAGTCTATGGGCTCATCACAAGTTGATGTGTAACATGTAACCTGTAATCCAGCATTGTTGCACATGGAAGTTTCTGAAAGTGACAAATCGACTGATGAATCAATTTCAAGGCAGTTGGTGAGTACCAGCATCCTCTGCAGTGCATTTCTATTCATGCCATTCCAAGCACTGCTTCAAACCGAGCCATTTAAAAATAACAGAGAGCCCATCTGCCTCATAACAGTAGTAGATTAGCACTTCTGCCAGAAAAAGCTCACTATATCCATTTCTCCTGCCTGATACTCACCAGTCATTATCCTGCTCAAAATAGCAGACTGAGATCAGACGTGAGCCACTGCCCACTGCAAACTTGTTTTCTTTAGGAGACCATTTCACACAGCGGGCAGCACGGTTGATCCTCAGAATGACCAGGGTGGGTTTCCATACATCTCCTTTTAGGGTCCAGACATAGGCATTACGGTCAGTGCCGCATGTCACAATGCGATTGCTCTCGGGGGCCCAGTCAATACCTTGGTGATGAAGAAACGGCCAGCATGAGATGATGTTGGTCACAGTAATGCTTTGCGTAGATCAAGTGAACCATCTAGACTTACCAGTTACTTGACCATTGTGCTCCTTCAGCACATGGATTTTGTTCCAGTTGTTTCCGTCCTTCTTGTAGATATGGACTTCATGGTTATTAGGACACAGTGCAATTTCTAAAGAAAACAGGAATCCCAGTGTATAAAATATTCAGCGCAAGGACAAAAATACTTTGGCTTTATGCATTGTAAAAACGCCTAAATATGTTAGTAGTAAGTACTTGTTTCTTCAAGTTATATTAGTGCCACTTTATTAAAATGATTATTAATATCCCTATTAATGTGTGGATTGTTGAGGAGAGGTTGGATTTATGATGGTGGGATATATTTTGGTCTGGTGTAAAAAAAAAAAACGAGTGAAAAAAAATCCCATATACTATCATTAAAATGGACTCTACTTTGCTCTTTTGGAGCAATGAAAAACTACTGAGCAACACACTAAAAACTACTCAAAACACCTTAGGAACTGCAATGCAAAAACACTTGGCAACCACCTTTAACTCTCTTAACATTTTGGCAGGCATCATCGCTCATGTTTGCAGAATAGTGTTTAAAAGAAAACAGGCCTGTCTCAATACCCACACTGCTTCATAGCAGTATTTGGTTGACGAAGTGTATCACGTCATTTGCGAAATGTTGGAAGTATGTAACACACGTAGCAAATGGTCAAGTAGAAAGGCAACAAGCGTGGAGATTGGGAACAGTCCCGATCCTGGATTCTGACACAGCGTCTATTTCCCGGCACAGCAGATGTGGTCTCACATTTTTTATAAGTGAGCTATGTTTTTAACAGCAGCAGTTAAACCTCAAAGTCTTTCTGAGGCGTATCGTTTCTGTTGCTCTGTGGTCTGCTGAAGACGTACGGCATCAGCGACCAAGCACCATTCATGGTAAAACAGGAAGTCTGGGGGGAATTAGTCATTACTGCTTCTCTCATCAGCATGAAAAGAAAAGCAGGGCGGCAGCCGTGAAAAGACACCACTTTGAAAAACTAGATTTTTGCTCTTTAAAGACGTTTTTTAAACTCTTAATTAAATTGTCTTGTTTTGGGTTTTTGAGAGCAATTAACTTTTGATGCGAAAGGATTCTAACTGGCATCATAAACCACATAAAACCAAGTGCACATGTGGCATGCATGATAATACATGTGTTTGTACATTTTGCGGAAGGATATGCAGCTTTTCATCCAAAATGTAGGTTTCAGCAGAACAATGTAGACATTCAGTAAGGCGCTTGATGGGTGGTGGTTCACAAGATGATTTAAAACTTGAATAAATGTTAAAATTCATGTAATATGGGAAGCAAGACCATCTCTGTGAGGAAATGTTAAACATTAGTCCATAGTTCGAATCTCAACCCTATTCAGAAAAATCCTCAAAAGACGTATTTGATTCGTGATCAAATGAGCTTTGGAGACGAATCATTTGTGTATTCGGTCAGTGATGCTCTCACATGAATACACAGTTCAGATGATAAAGGATGTATTTAGCCCTAGATACTGGGAATTGCTCCAAAGACTAAGAGATGCTGCAAGTATGAGAACTTACGAGTTCGGTCCTTGTTCCAGGCATGACAGCTGATAGGTTCAAGAAGAAAGCTGTGATAAGACATGGTTGCTTCTTCCTGTAATTTCAATTTGAAGATATTTTGAGATGAACTGGTAAAAACAATGTTTTATCAAACCACTGCAACATGACACCTCATTCACTTTCGTAAAGGCCTGTCACTTAAATGGAGAAGTTTTGAACTTCCCATATAAGTTTGTTCATTTTCTTTTCTGTTTTTTTTTTTTTACTTATTTCTGTCTTAGTCGTACTTAAAACTAAAACGGTTTTGCATTGGTAATAGCAAGTATTATTATTTTCCTCAATGTTTGAAGTAAATTAAAACCAGACCAGAAGGGAATGCGACAAAGCCAGATGCTCCACTTAGAAGAAAAACACACAAAACACCCCCACTATCTATCATAGTTTCCGTTTAAAACATAACGGTACTCTGTGCTGAAGGAGTTTGAAGCAGTGAGTTTCAAGTGTCAGGCAGAACTGAAAATCTCTTGCTACAGCTAGAAAGTCACAGAAATACTGAAACATACTTTCTAGTTGTCAATCTGCATGTTAGTGCATGTTAGTGAGGCACAAACCCAAGCATTTTGAAACTACTGATTGCTTCACATCTGAAAAAAAAAAATTTCTTCCATTCGTATAAGCAAAACCATGTTTTTTCTACTTACCCGGGAAACCGTAAAAAAACAGATGTGTGGGGAATTGACAGTCTGCAACAGAAGCCTGAGTTCGTGGACTCTGAGCAGTCAACACAAACGCTGGCTTTGCTCTGAATGAACTAAAGTATTTCCTTGTTCGTTATTCTCTCCAAATATGCACTACTTCCCCTTCCCCGTTAGAAACATATAACCACTTCCTTGTGTGGGCGGCTGTCTGCTGGTGAGGAGGGTTTACAGTTCAACTCCCCTTCACTTGCATCTTTTTTAAACCCTTCGTCTGCAAAGCTGATTTATGGTCACTAACTTTTTTTGAATAAATCTTTATGTGCAGTGTAATCCTTTACAAGAACCATTACTTAAAAAAAAAACATGTATAACCCAACCTTGGGTTGCAATCTGAGAGCTGTGTATATCTAGCATTTGAAAGCCTAGATGTTTCCCGTTAGCATGGAAAGCAGCCAATCTCAGCAAAAGGCATTGAATAAAACAGAAAGAGACGACATTTGCAAATGGTGTGTAGTGTACATGATTTATTTCTAGCAGACCATTTACATAAAATTCTCCTTTTAATTTAACACCTCTCCAGTTTCCCCTGGAGACCCAGTACATTTTGATCAAACATCACACACTGCTGGGGTGCCAGCTTTGGCTTTTTTTTCTTAAAAAAAAACAAACAAAAAAACAAGTTCCTGACCCCTTTTTCCATTAGTGTTTTTCAGTTTTTAAGAGTGTCATATCAGTTCATACCATTGCTCTGTGTTTCTTTTTTTTTTTTTTACTTTCAGAAGTGTTATCGGAAATCTTCTTGTTAGTCTTCAAGCTGCATTGCTTGTGCTGTGTCATGCTAGTTCGTGTGAGTTTTACATGATCCGCAGGCCTTGGATTGAAGACTCTAAGGTCTGTGGAAAGAATTAAGTAAACAAGGTCATAATTCTGGTTATCTGAGACTCAAGGGATAAAACAGAAGTAAGTTAATGGCATGAAAAGTTGACGTTTGGCATAGTTTTGAAAGAATTAAATACAAACCTTGAAATCCCATATGGTCATTGCTCCGTCAATTCCTGTAGTGCAGAATTTGCGACAATCTCTTTTGTCTCCTTCATATATAGACACTTGGCTGCAAAGTTAAAATTACAAATTATAAATAATTGAGCACAATTACAATAATAAACATGATCATTTATATTAAAAGTTAGGGGTCAGTAAGAATTTAAATCTTTTTCAATTTTTTTTTTACGGTCACAAAGGTTGCATTTATTTGAACTTTAAAGTAAAAACAGTAACATTGTGACACTACTAATGTTTTGAAGTAATTTATTCTGATAACAAAGCTGAATTTTCAGCATCATTACTCCAGTCTTCAGTGTCACATGATCCTTCAGAAATCATTCAAATATGCCAATTTGCAGCTTAAGTAACATTTCTTATTATCAGCATCATTGTTGTGCTGCTCAATATATTTTTGTGGAAACCATAATACATTTTTTTCAGGATTTTCTGATATACAGTATGTTCAAAAGAACAGCATTTATTTGAAATAGAAACATTTTGCAACATTGTAAATGTCTTTACTGTCATTTTTGTTTGACTGAATTAGTTTCTTTTGGGAAAGAAATGTCTTACTGACCACAACATTTACATATATCATTTATTCCCTACGTGATGCTGTTCTGATGCAGGGTTTCTAGGGTGCTATTGCGGTCCTCAGTGGTGGCCCTCTTGTCCATGTTGCGGAAGCGCTCCATGGCAGAAATGTTGCGCTGGATGCTCTGCTTTGGAATGTCCAACTTGGATATGAAGGTCAAGGTTCCACCATCATCAAAACTGAACAGCATAGGGCAGCAATCGTGACCCTGACGGGGAAAAAGGCAATCACCTCTAAAGTATGGCACAAAAAACATGTTTCAAACTATGAAAAAACGTAAAGCTTCTTACTGCTGCCACAATGTTGTTTTCAGAAACAAAAGTCACACTCAGAAGGGCAAGGTATTCTGTCTTCAGCTGACTTGGCCTGCAAAACAGAAATGTTCTATAAGTCATTAACGAGCATGATGGATTACAAAAAGTGTCCATCCACAAATCAGAAGCAGTTTTTTTTCTAAATACACACCAACCATTTCCAATACTCACGTTGAGCTTATTGTGGGGTCCACTACAGTGACGGTGCTGTCATGGCTGACCCAAGCCAGTTTGTTCCCACTGGCTGAGAAACAGACGCTGTGAACCCATCCTCCACTTCCTGCCCCACCAAACTCTGCCATCACCTGCCCAAAGGGCATCTTGGACCCCCATGGGGTTGGAGCTGGTTTCTCATCCACCTCCTTGATGTACGCAGAGAATACCCTAAGAAACAAACATGCAAATATGATTCAGAGCGCTAACAAAAGGTTTTTCAGCACCACTGACATTTGCATTGAAGGTTAACCAGATTTAATATGCAGAATCACCTGCATTTGAAGTCACATGACCCAGCTGCCAGAAGCACATTATTTGGATGCCAGTCTAAACTGAGGACAGTTGAACGGATGGGCTTCTTGATGTGTTTACTAACCCACCTAAAAAAAGTTTTTAAATAATAAGAATTATATATAAAGTGACAAGAACTGAGACATAAATCAATCAGTGTAGTTCAACATATCAGCTGTGCCCTACCAATCATTTTCAGACTCAAAGTAGCAAACGGATATGAGTCGCGCTCCACTCCCCACTGCAAACTTGTTCTCTAGCGGAGACCATTTCACAAACGTGGCAGCGCGGTTGATCCTGAGAATAACAAGGGTGGGTTTCCACACGCCGTCCTTTTGACTCCATACATAAGCATTACGGTCAGCTCCACAGGTCACAATACGATCACTTTTAGGAGCCCAATCAATGCCTGGAGAACAACAACAAAAACAAAAAAACAATAATAATGGTCAACTGTCTGTTTCAACGATGTGAGGAATTTAAAGGGATACTCCATCCCAAAACTTTAATTGTCATTAATCACATACCCCCATGTCGCTCCAAACCCATAAAAGCTTTGTTCGTCTTCAGAACACAATTTAAGATATTCTGGATGAAAACCGGGAGGCTTGAGATGGTCACATAGACTGCCGAGTAAGTTACACTGTCAAGATCCAGAAAAGTATGAAAGACATCGTCAGAATAGTCCATCTGACATCACTGGTTCAACCGCAATGTTATGAAGTGACGAGAATACTGTTTGTAAGTGAAGAAAAAAAAAAGAACGAGTTTATTCAACAATATCAGCTCCGCCACAAGGATGCACTGTTTCTACACATATTTAGCTTTGATTTGAAAGAAAACAGTGCATCCTTGTGTAGCGGCTGATACAGAAGAGCATACAGTGATGTGGAGAGACACAGAGGAGACTGTTGACAAAAGAATTGTTGAATAAAGTCGTTATTTTTGTTTTCTTTGCTTACAAAGAGTATTCTCATCGTTTCATTACGTTACAGTTGAATCACTGATGGCTGATGGACTGTTCCGATGAAGTCTTTCATACTTTTCTGGACCTTGACAGTGTAACCTACTCAGCAATCTATGTGACGGTCTCAAGCATCAAAATATCTTAAATTGTGCTCCAAAGACAAACAAAGCTTTTATGGGTTTGGAATGACATGGGGGTAAGTGATTAATGACAAAAATGTAATTTTGGGGTGGAGTCACACTTTTAAAAATGTAACATTCATGTTTGAAATTCAGTTTACAGGGGGTTTTTACCCGTGATGTGCCCATTGTGTTCTTTTAACTCGTGAGATTTCACCCACTGATTCCCACTTTTCTTGTATATATGGACCTCGTGATTATTTGGACTGATAGCAATTTCTGTAATTGAAAAACATTACATGAGATGAGGCATTGGTTCAGAAATGATAAAATCATGGTTTCAGGCACCATCTACGAATAAATGACAGTGAAACGCTTTCTTACGAGTCCGGTCCCGGTTCCACGCATGGCATGTGATTGGTTCCAACAAAAACTGGTGGAGTGACATTGTCTTCAAATAAGTTGCACCTCTACCTGAAAAGAAACACAATCATGTTTGATTGATTGATATGGCAGTAATATTATAACTTTAATTATACTTAACTTGTATTCAAGCAGTCTCGATATTTACATTTATTCATTAAGCAAATGGGTTTATCCAAAGAGACATGAAAAATTAGGAATTTAGTATAACAACACTGTGAATACATGCAATGCAGCTGGGAAAAGTGCAGGAGTTATTTCAAACACTAGGAGGTCCTCTCCACTCCTGCAGACTGATCCAGACCGGTTTTGATTGGTGACAGGCAAAGCTTGCGGTTTTGGCTTCTTTTTTAACTATTTTCTTTGCAGAAAACACATATAGAAACTAACTGGACAAAATGTATGTGGAAACGCAAGTTTATCGACATTAATTACATGTTTACTGAACTGCTTATTTTGAGTTTAATAATAAATAATTTGCAATCGTGGATTTAGTTGTGAATGGCTTCTTGCGTGTCAAAAACGATGAAAACCAGCACTGAAAAACTGGCATGCCGGGGCTAAATCACGTCCTTCAGTCTAAGTCTCCGAATAAATCTGCACTGTTTTTATTTTGTACTTACATAACTTACTACAGCAAAACTACCTGCTCAACCGGCAAAACCTGGCAGCGGCTGTCAGTTCCCGATTTTGGGCGTGGGTGAGGCAGAAGATCAATATCTGATGCCACAGGCTTCTGTTCGCGAGCTGCTTGCCTGCTATATTAGCCGACAGCTAACGCGAAAAACAGATCAAATTCAAGTAAAATTACGCAGAAAGCTAAAAAAGATATTCCGGGTTTAAAGATAAATGTCTGTAGTACCTTATACATCCGTAAACATTGTTATAACGCGAGTGAAGTTACAGAAATGTTTGTGGTTACATTTGAGGATCAGGAAGGCCTTGCTCCAGATGCCGGTTGAGTCCGCTCCCTGCTGTCGGAGAAAGGCATGACACGGGCTTCATTTACCTGAACTGATGCTCCGCTTCTGGTGGAGATGTTCGTAAGGATGTTCGCTCTCGGATGTTCACCTGTTGGACGGACTTGAATTCGCGGACTCTGGACAGTCGACACGAATTCACTCCGACGGCTCTCCTCGCTGCCTGATTTCGGCCTGTCAAGGAATCCAGGAAATGGCACACCTCTCAGTGCGCGTGCGTACGCGCGGCAATCGGTGGGCGTGTCCGTGTGCAAGTCATTCAGGATAGTGCGGGCTTGTCTGGGCTGGGAGTGTCCGAGCAGGCCAGGGGATCAACGGAGTGTGCGATTTTTTATCTAAAGCGGAATTAGATTGATCTTATTATTATGTCCTCGATAAGGACTAGTCCGTAATATATCGGTGCAATATTACAGTGTGGCTTTCTTGACGTTGTTTTGTTCGAAAGACCACTTCTCCCTCTTAATTATCCTGTTCTTGTTCTATGCTCTTTCCTGATTTTGGTTGATGAACTATACCACTTTGCCAATTCTGCAGTAGCTATAACCAAGCCCAAATTAGTTTTTCAGAAGATGCTTGGCAAAATGATAATTATTACATACATGCATATGGGCTACACTATATAAAAGCTTGTGATCAGTATCTATTTTTTAAAATAAATTAATCATTTTATTTTGAGTCAAATTGATAAAAAAAAAAAAACATAGGCAGTGGGGTTTACATTGTTACAAAATATTTATATTTCAAATAAATTATTCAAAGAATCCTAAATAAACAAACAAACAAAGTTTCCACACACACACACACACACACAAAAGGAAACAGCTCTACTATTTTCATCAACTTTCCTGAGCAGCCAATCAGTATATTAGAATGATTTCTGAAGGATATGTTACACTAAAGACTGGAGTAATTATGCTGAAAATTCAGCTTTGACATCACATTTTTGATGAGCATAAGAGACTTCAAATGCATTCTGAAAACACTTTTTTTTTTTTTTTTTTTTTACAATTATTACAGTTTAACAATTATTTAAATTGCATTGTTTTTATTTTTACTTTGAACAAAAACAAACAGAGGTTCTATTTTTCACTGTATGAAGCATTTATCCACAAGTGAAGCTGGCATATGCATATTCAGCTTATTGTGATACTCAGTGTTGTCCAACAGTTTTTTCTCAAGAAGTATTCTCCAACCCATCACCCCATCCCCGAACAAAAACAACAACAAAACTAATTCAATTAAAGTTAAATAAATTTTTTTAAAGACACCTAAATCCAGTAAAGAGTGTTTCCCAAGTCTGAAAAGAAGATCATGATAATACACTACTCCCTCAGAGCTTGTTGTAGCAGGATAAAGCGATTCTTCTTAAAGAGGCATACAGACACAGGAAGTGCTCGAAAACTAAGTTTCAGGCATTGTTCAAATAAGTAAGCAAGAAAGGGAAGTAATAAACATTTTTGCTTTTGTAAAGCATATAATCGAATGTTAAGCCCCAAAATGAGCAGCCATTATCTTCTTAAGTTTAATGGTGAGATCTTCCAAGCCTGTGCTGATTGACCTTCTCCAGAGTGGCTTCATGTATCTCTGGAATTTCTTTTCTAGTAATAACAGATTACAAACCAGTGATGGCTTCTTACCTGCTGAAGTGTAGATCTGTCTTTTCCTTCTGGGCTTTAGTAATGCTTCCATCCCATTGGCTAATGTTTCCTGTCCACTTTGTCGTCCAGGCCCTAAAGAGCCACAGCAGGTATATTATAACTAATAAACAGAATCATTTTAGACCATTGAAGCTTTATTTTAATCTGTCAATCAAAAACACGTGTTTGCTTGATTTCACACATGATAGCAGATGTTTGGGGAATTTACAACCATATTTTAGTGAAAACCTTGATGGCTTTCACCTCTTTTTTCCTTTTCTGACTTTGCCAGAATCGAACCCTGTCCTTCCAAGTCTGATCTTAGGTCCATTAGTTTTGAGCACTTCAAGCATTGGTAACATTCTTTTCCTTCTCAAACGGCTCTTTCATATCCTGGATATCCGTTCTTTCATGCTGATTTTCTGCTTGATCAGCTGGTTACAGCACTTCTCAGCATCTGCAACCATATTTTGTTTCTGAGAATGTAAAAATGCAGTTAATTTAAATTAAGAATGAAAACCACATTCACACACACAATCATGTAAATACTTGTTGAGGTCAGGGCTGAATCACCCTTTTCTTTGAAAACAGTAATCAATTTTTCATCAAGTTCTTTCATCTTCTCTATGATTTCTCCAGAGCAGTTCATGGCTCCTTTATTTTAGGCTTCATCTTGCTCAGTTTGTAAGCCATGTGGAGTGAAAATTATACCTGAAAATAAAACACAGCAGGATATAGAAAGGAATATAAAATATATAAACAATTTGTTTGTTTGTTTGTTTTTAACAATAGAAAATGAAATAAGTATATTTACCACTTTATTTGTGCTGCAGGAATTTTCTCACATTTCACTGAATGGCATTGAAGGCATTTCTGTCAAGGTTTTAATTTAAACCTAAGTGTAAGTATACACTACTAAGTCTCTAGGAAAGCCTTTCGGCAAATGCACATTCCCTCTAGGATGCCTTTACATACCAGTTGCAGGTGCAGGATTAAGAATATGTCACAAAATGCCTGGGAAACACAAGAGTGTATATTGAAATAATAACAATCTAATTTTGATGGATCTGCATTGATTAACATATTATATCAATATCAGGCAATTAAAGGAACATAACTCATATGTGTGTCATACGTGTCTTTACATAGGACATATATGTACATAAGATGAAGTAAAAATAAAATAAGGGCATACTAGAAATAAAGATTAAAAAAATCAATAATGACACTACACCCAAAAATAAAAATAGCCATTGAGTCCTCTATCCTATTGCTTTCTCCAGTAAAATAGTTGCCTTGTGCTGTTTTGGGTGATCTGCTCCTTTAATAAAAATATTAAAATGCAAAACAGATGAAAATGACCTGATTGTTTCAACTCTTTTGGCACAATGCAGCGCACAGAGTGGTCATCAGTTTATACAGCTGCTCGTGTTGGGGCCAAAGGAAATATCAACTTAATTAAGAGTATGTTTTGTCTGTAAGTTCATCCATTTTGTAAAATTTATAGGTGACTACCCTACAGAAAGCTGAAAAGAGGTCTGCAAGAGGCCCTTTCTGCCTTCTTTTTATTTATTTATTGCCCCTGGAGGAGCTTCCTCTTTTTTGAAGAGCTGAGCCAAAAGAGCCATGGAGGACTGCAACAGGCCCACCACTGTTTTATTCAGTGGATCTTTGTTTTCGTATAGCCATCCTGTATCCCACCTGGGATGTGTTGATATAATCAACATGGGACATTCTTTGGCTGAGAATCTAGCAACAACAAGGAACTCTTCTTTTCTCAAATATAGACGTATAGTTCCAGCATAGTGCACGAGTTCAAAATGGGCCTCTGGACCTTTCTACCATGCTTTTGGGTTTAGAAAATTGCTACTGTAAATCGTCAAGGTTAAGATGAGTGTCATACAGAGCTGTTTGAAGGTGCTAAAATAGCGTGTTATTATCAGTTGACCCCCAGATGTCTTCACAGACCAGCTTAGAAGTAAATTCAGATATATTTCCCATCAAATAAAAGGTGATTCAGAAAGACTGAGTAGATGCTGCTATGCACTTATGCAAATGTTATACATTGTTTCATTTGTGATAGGAAAATATAGGACCTGACCTGTTGTTTCTAATGGTTTTTGCATTTCCCTTTATGATAGAGGTAAAATAAGTAAATGATTTAGGACAAGACCCTTGGCTTATTGAACAGGGCATGGTGTTCCACAGAGAGGACATCAAAACCATTTGCTTCCCTTGAAATCTGAAGCTGGCCTCTCTACAGTGGCTCCCACTAAAATACTGAATGACATTTTTGGTGTTCTCAGTCTTGCTGGCACCTGAAAAGGTGATATGTTAAAGCTCATTGCTGTTCTCAACACAGACCAGTGGTATTATTTACAACACACAATGCATAAATGGCTGTTTTAGAGCTGGTTTCACAATTGGTGTATATTATTAATTAATATGAATCATTTTTTTAATAAATTTGCAAGTCAGAGCTGGATGAAAGAAACACAGCATGACCAACACCTAGAAATCTCATGTGGATGGTTACAAAAATATGGTACCATCCTTAAAATATTTACTTAATTTTTCATTATTTACTTTAGAAAAAAAATTGCATAAGATGAAATGTATTTTTCTGACCCCATTTGCAAACTGTGATTAATTGTTTTGGGTATAAATGGAACAATATTAGATGATGTTTATGCTTAAAAAAACAAAATATTTTATATTAGGTCAATGACTAAATATTGTAAATAATGTGGGTGTCTTTTATTCATTATAAAAAAATTTAGATCTGCATTCATGACATTGTTACAAGTAATTAAAATAGTAAAAAAGTAATTAAATAGTAGACAGATGTCTACAGATGGGAAAACCGAAAACCACATCTATAATAGAAGAAAGGTTTTGGTGTTTTGGTATATATATATATATACATACATACACATACACACACACACACACACATATATATATATTAACACCAAAACCTTTCTTCTATTATAGATGTGGTTTTCCCATCTGTAGACAAAACTCTGAGTTTTCATTAACATAACATATCCATTCACATATAGAAAATAGGAAATACTGTTTATTTAGCATTTTCTATTTAATTACTACCCATTTATAGATCACAACAATGAAAACAGGGACAGAAACAGACCATTTGTTTTTATATTGTTCCACACTATCACATTTTCCCTTGACTCATGTTTATGTATACTGATTTCCCAAAATATACATTTTTATCAGCATATTTTAATAGCGCTTAAATGCATTCTTTGTTTCTTTTATAGAATGTTAAAAATGTTACTTTAATGCTTTATATATATATATTCATAATTCATAAAATGACTCACAACTAATGGATTTTTAAAAATCAAATTAAATTAATTCATTAATTCACACACTATCCTTTTCTACTTCATCAATTCAGTCAGTTAACAGATCTTTCTAAGCCTCTGTCTGTTTCAGCTGGCAAACAATCTAATCCGGCACTTATCAAAGACATGACCAAGAGGCGGCAGAAGTGAGCTACATCAACTCGATTGAGTAAATCATGTCAAAAAGGTTTCTTTCTATATTATGTTTGCCTTCTTTCATATTTAGGGTATAGTTTACATCAATCAAATTCTAAATCTTTCTGAAATATATCATTTGTTGTGAATAGTTAAACGTCCTCAAAGACTGATTTTGTTCTGAACTCATGTCTGGCATTTAATTATAAGCTCTAGTGTTGCAATCACTTTCTAAAATCCCAAGCACAAAAATACTGCCAGAGCTAATACCTAAAGCTTGTAATTTAACTAAAATGTTTTTTTTTTCTGTTACTTCATGACATTATTATTGAGAAGCTCCTTTTGTTTCAATATATTAGTTTTAATTGGCCTGCAGTCAAATTGACAATATTTTATTATCAATATCTACATATCCTCTAAAGGTGTAAAGACACGGCATAATTACATTGTGTCCTCAATAATCAATAAATATATTACCATTCATTTTTGAGTTTTACATCATTAAACCCAATTGCATCCCACACAGTGAACTGATTTAAGTGAGTGCATGAATATGTATTTGTTTCCATTTTAATGAGTCTTCAGATCAAATACATTTCATTGTAATGCCAAAAGCACAATGCCTCTCTGCTCATTAAAGTGGTGACGGACTGAAAAAGGCCAGTGTGTGGCCTGCCTCCCTCATTAGCCTGCTGTTTATGTGGATTGGCTTTTCTTCTGCACGACTCTATTGAATGGATCTATTGTTTCCAGTTGCTAAAGTCCTAAAATCCAATCCCTTCCCCTATTGTTCATTTGTTTCTAGCCTATGGCAGTTATCGAGCCACATTGTAAATTTAATGTAAATCATCTGCACTCATCATCTGGTAATTTATTACAAACCAAAACAATCTATCTATCTATCTATCTATCTATCTATCTATCTATCTATCTATCTATCTATCTATCTATCTATCTATCTATCTATCTATCTATCTATCTATCTATCTATCTATCTATCTATCTATCTATCTATCTATCTATCTATCTATCTATCTATCTATCTATCTATCTATCTAGAGAAGATGGAAGAGAAAAGCAAGGCTGGGGGGCAGAGGCCGGCATTAAAAACTTTTAACATAACATTATTCAGTATGGAAGATATATGGATCAGAAGCAAAAACTCATTGAGATAAATTGGAGCAAATTCAAGCAAAGGCATTACGAATCTGTTGTGGGGCTTATCTGTCATCACCTGTTTCAACATAACAGGTAGAAGTAGGGGACAGGGATATATATATATATACACATTAAGTAGGGGACAGGGATATATATATATATATATATATATACACATTAAGACGATTATATAAATTATTTATATAAATTAGATTATATAAATTAAGCCAGAGGAGCTGAACACGCAGCGCTGGCGGTAGCATACAGTAGATTGTCATGCAGGTGGCGGTAATGCGCGAAATTGGTGCCATCCGCCAAAAAAGGGAAGAATAAGCTCTGGGCGAAAGAGCGCGCTCGTGCCCGGCCGCGAGTACGTGCACGTACAGCTGTACGAACGTGATGTCAGAACGCCGTTGAGCTAAAAAAAAATGTTAGCCTGTGTTGTTAAGTCTGAAAGCTACAGGGGATTTGCCAGACGGAAATAATACCGTTCTATCGCCTAGAAACACATGCACAGCCCACATATTAGCGTAGCGCGTTTTTATACGTTTTTCTCTCCGCTTGAAGCGAGCGTCTTGGGTTTATCCTGGAGAAAGTTCGTTGGTTATTTTGTGGGAGTGATGTCGAATCCTGGGACTCGAAGGAACGGGTCAAGCATCAAAATCCGACTGACAGGTAAAACACCACAAATATCTCTCTTATCGTTTTAACTGTATAATTACTGGGTAAATTGACATTTTCTACTTTTAGTCCGTTACCATCGATGTGTATTTGTCGGTAATGTGTATATGGAAGGCTAAGCGACTCTGCTAGCTTCTGCCGCTGGGGCGAATTGCAGCAGCCTGGCTCTTCATGCTAAACACATGCTAACACGAAAAGCAGTCTTTCATTTCATCAGCATCTATATAAACAGTGCAGTAGTCAGCTTTATTTTGACTCATGTGAACGTTATCAGCCGAAAGCAGCTCTCTCTGTATGGTTTATTTAGGATTAACTTATAAATCAGCTGAGCATTAACGTTAACTGAATGAAGCAAAGGCAGCTGTTTTCTCGGTTCCCCTCATCTGGATGGCTGTGTCTCTGTTGTATAACTTATTAAGATATCAAGACTATCGTGTGTGGCAGACTATTCATTAAAAGCTTTGTGTTGTGCACTTATTAGATTTGATCACTGAAGCAAGTCAAAAAAGGGTTACAATGCCTGGTCTTTATATGCTAATATACTCTTTCACAATCCGCTGTTGGGGTTTTCTTGAGGAGGATATGTTTCCCTACTCTTTGGAAATTACTTCTCGGAAATGTACAGGATATGATTGATGCATACTGATCTCATTGATATGATATCATCAGAGAGATAGTGACAGTGCCCTGAAGGACTGGTCTCTTTAAACCATATCTGCTGTTGACACATCAGTGTTTATGGAATAGCTTCTACTTTGTGAGTCGCTTTGGATAAAAGCGTCTGTTAAATGACTAAATGAATTAGAAAGATCAGTAAATGCTAAATTAGAAGGTTATATGCTTTGGACAGTAATATAGACTCAACAGGGGCAAGTTAAAAGCAATATTTGTAACAACAGGGCCCCTTTAGTTAATGCATTAACTAACATTACCTAACATGGAGTAATACATTTGTTACAGTATTTATTCATCTTTGTTAACGTTTGCCAGTAAAAAAAAAAATACTGTTCAGTGTTCATGTTAGCTCAGGTCCATTAAATCATATTAGCAAGATAGAAGTTTTGATTTATAATAAATTAGTAAATGTTGAAATTAATATTAACTCTGATTAATGAATGCATTGGAAGTATTTTACTTGGTTAGTTGATTTTAACTCTGGTTCATGTTAACCATATTGCAGTGTAACTGCTTTTCCTTTTTTTTTCTGTTTGCAGTTGATGTATATAGTGGATTACATGGGGATTTTGTCATTTTAATGTGAGAAAGTTTGACGTTTAGTCGGATTTAATGGTGTTTTTTAACATCTCCCATGGCCCCATTTTTGTCTGGCAGAATTATTTTGGTGTCAGACTCAACACTGTACTATGAACCGCTTTGATGAAGGCAGTGACGACACCATATAAAGACTTTTTGTTCCCGCACAAATAAGAGAGCTCCGAATGTGCCGGCCTTTATTTTACACAGATGCATTTGTGTCTCACAACATCTCCTCTGTGGCCACTTGAGTTTGTTTGTGGAAGAGATGTCCATAGCAGAGGTGGAGATCTGTAGGGCCACAGACAAACCTAGCGCCTCCAGCTGTGCTGCTTTATCCCCCTGGGCCCATGAAAAGAATTCTAATTGGACAAGGAATGTCTGTCTCATGAAACAATGAGCGATGAATCTCTTCAATGGCTGCTTCACTGTTTAGACTCTCAGGTCATTTAAGTCCAGAGGATTTGGGTTACCGAAGCATGCAAGCTTTTTATCTGTGTGATAGAATCTTAGATCTTTTTCAGTGTTATTCTCAGTGTCTTGTTTGCTGGTATGTTTTGAGATGTTTCACATAATCGCTTTCCAATTAATGAATAACGGCAATTTTTGGCAACCACTGCATCGAATCTTGTTTATGGACAGTAGCTTCCTTAACATAGCAGTGGATGTGGGAATCATAAGGATGGAACGATTCCTCTTAATGATTCTGGTTCCTTAATGATTCTTCTGGATAGTTCATTTGGTCCCCCTCGTGTTGTTCCAACCCTTTATTTCTTTTGTGAAACATAAAAGAGGCTATTTTGAGAAATGTCAATGGTCTCCGATGTTGTTTGGTTCCCAAAGTTCTTAATAATAAGGCATTGCCCCCTGTTCTTAATAATAAATAAAATATCTTAATTTGTCTTTTAATTTGATAATTTCAGCACAACAGATAAATGTTGATGAATAGGCTACATGTAATGCTATGCTTGCAATAGCTGTTTACATAATATTTTTTGAAAGACATTTACTGACATATGTGCAGTCCTTTAAAATGAGCTTATACTATGTTGGAATGCTTAAAAAACATAAACGAACAATAATGTGGTAAAATATTAACTCAAATTCATGTATTTAAATTCACAACAGCACATGCACAACAAGTTAATAACTCCACACAGTTAAGTCTCACGAGCCTTTAGTGCTATGTAACCGTAACTATTATTGGTTCATGAGGTTCAGTACAGTATGGTGCGTGAGTCAAATCATTTCAGTATCAGCAAAAGAACTGGTTCTTGTACCCAATTCCACGTGTTAGCCTAAAAACGTGATCTTTTGACAATAATGTTCAAAAAAATAGTTTGCAGTCAACTTGCACGACCTTTTTAGGCACAGATTCCTGGTAGTCTTGTGTTATGGCTTCATGCTGATAAGTGTTGACAATCATCACCTTCACACTGTAGTGTCGAGGAGGCTTTGATGGCAGTATGCTTTTTGTGACCTTATCAGCAGGGGTTGTAGACAATAAACTAATGTGCCCGAGGAGGACAATAGAGTGACTCAGTCAAGTTCCTCAAAAATCTATTTTTTAAATTCTGTTATGGTCAGTTTTTCTAAATTCCTCCTCAATGAAACAGGTACATTGAGTACATTTTTGAGTAAAGTATTATGTTTGATATTATTTTTATTATTATTATATTTATATATTTTAACCAAATCTGGATTATTTTCCCAAATATATTTGGCTTTGCTGAAGTTGTTGTTTGTGTCTGTTAATGGTGTCATTTGCAGTGCTTTCCCCTGATTCATGCTTCTTCTTTCAGTCTTTCAGTATGTCCTTCTTTTCATGTTTCACACAACAGGAAGTATGATGATGCTTCTGTGATCATATTATTTTTATGATTGAGTGATATTATGGGTTTTATGTGCTCTTTGCACGGTAATAATACAGTTTATTTTGTATTACTGGTGTTCATTAATTGATATTTAGAACCTAATTATTGTGTTTTTCTGTTTTTGACACAATAATTGCTAAACAATTGTTTGACCACAACAATAAAAACAAACCTATTCAGATGTTTTCTTTTCTTTTCTTTTTTTTTACCTAAATGATTTATATTTCTACTTTCTTCATGTTCAACTGAATTGTAGAACCTGATGTCAGATTATTGAGATTAATGACATTTGTGACCTGCTTATATCCTTTCAGTAATTTCATTAGAGGGGTCAAAAGAGGGGCAGAATTCTGTTAATTTCATCACTGAAGCATGCACTTCCTTGCAGTTTTTTTTTAATTTTTTTTTTTTTATTATTTTTTTATAAGCTTGCTCGGAAGTTTTCATGGTTACATAGTAATCAGGAGAAAATGCAAGTTTCTTATTTTTCTCATTGTTGTTTCCTCATTACTTGGAAAGGTCTTTACTGATAGTGCCCTGAGAAAGTACTTGACTTTACATGTTTTCAGCGGTTCTTCACCCTGAAGGTATTTTTTTGTGGATTAGTTGGGCTGTATGGTTTTTATTGTTGTTAATGAATAGGGGAGTCTGGATGCAACCGTATAAGAATGTAAAACATTACAGAGTCCTTGATATGTATTGTGCTTCTATTATAAGTTCTTCTTTCACTGTTGCTGTTACAGAAATGCTCACACACGGGGATAATAAACTTTAAGGCCATTCAGGCTTCGAAACATTTGCTTGTTACTGAAAAAGAGCTGTGTTTAACCTCTGGTGTTAGTGGGACTCTGTTGTATACCTCAGAAACCTGTAAAGCTACTAGTTGATTTGGCGAAGCTGATTCTTAAAGCCTCTGTAGACTAAATGATGTGTTGATGCTTCCACAATTAGCATTTCTTTAACTAAACTCCAGGTGTGCTATTCAATCCAATCAAAATAAATAGGGTTGAATAAATTGCTCATTATTAAATGCTATGCCTGTTTTAAACAGATTATACAATGCATGCAATGCATGTCATTGTGCTTGATGTTTTCTGGCAAAGATATAGATTGCATTTTCTGATATTATTGTACAGCCCAGGATGTCCAGTTAAACTCTGTTATCATGTTTGGGTATATTTGCTTTGTTCTCAGAATATTTGTGGTATAACAATTTCATTTTTCATGCTAGATTGATGCTCACTGTTTTTGTATTCTAACTTGATGCGTCATAAATAGCATTGCACCAATTAGGAAATTTGAGGCATACTCAAATACTTGTTTAACCACTTATGGCTAAATAATGCAAATCTGTTAATAATTAAACATTTGCAAGAACAATGTGTATTTTCAGAAATGCACTGCAAAGCAAATGTGCATTAAATAGTGGGTGCCGAACAGTGCGTGGCTTTTTTTTCTTGCCATAACAAAATACACACTTACAACACATTTTTTCATGTGGTTCAAAATCTGATACCCATCTGAACACTCTGGTGATTTCACAATTTTTCATCAATTATAAAAACGTTCTTTTTTATGTAACTGTAACAGCTTTGTTTTTTTTTTAATCTATAGCTCCAGAACCACTTTGTTTGTACAAGAATGAAGCAATAATGACATGCTAGACACGCTTTTTACAGTAAAGTAAAAAAGAGCATAATTATAAACAGAAACACCATAAGTACTCTCACTGACTCTTGTTGTCTAAGTTTGTGTGCACGAACGATGTAAATAACGTGAGTGAGAATAAATAGTTTTATTTTTTGACTATGCAAAATCACTCAATTGCAGCATAGTAACTGGTATGAGTGAGTATCTTCAGTGTGAATTGCGAAGTCTTTTTTCCGTTTATAATGGTAATTGTCTAATCGGATTATTGTGATGTTTTGTCAATTCCTGAACATATTTCTAACAAGGACCTGTTGTTTTAACAATGCCTCTTGGTGATCACTCATGCAAACACAGTCTTAAGTGACCGAAAACAGGTGGCACAAAAACGAGATCTGTGCATTAAGACCTGCAGTGCAAATGTAGTCATGTTTGCCTGTTATGTTGACTTGATGTGCTGACTTTAGAGTAGATGCTGTGAATGATTTATTGAACATCCCATGTCCTCTCCATAATCATTTGCCCAGTAGCATATTTTTTTTTGTAATGTGCAGCAGCCTAGTTCAAGCCTGGATTATGCTTTATGTACAAAGCTGTTGTATGGCATGCAAGCTACTGGACTTGCATCAGGTGAAAGCAGCAGCATGAAAAGTGGCTTACTGCCTGTGACTGTGAGCCTGTGCTAGAAGCAGAGGGCTGCACACTGGGGAATCCTGCTTCTTCATTAAGGAGCACTAGCAGCGCTCTGCTGTTATTGTTTCTTTGTCACGTGCAGCCTGATTGTCAGTTTCCTCTTCTTTCCTTCTTTCCTCTTCTGTTTCTGTTTCCTCTTCCTCTCTTCTTTCTCTATTCTCTATATCTTTTTTTTTTTCATCCATCCTTTTGCGCGTGATCATTTAATGTTCATGGTTGTGTAGGTATCTAGAGCATGTGGCCTCTCAGACGTTCCTGTGTGTGATATTGATGTGAAGTCCAGCTGTGGGTTTGTTGGAGGATATACTGTTTGTTCGGGCTGTCTGCAGCACTGTAAACTGACACTATTGATCAGTGCCAGGCCGTCACCCGTCCTGTGTAAATAAATGCCTCGAATGAAAGCACAGGGAGCGAAAGCAACAGATAGTTGTTATACACGTGCTTGAGTTTGTGTGTTTGTTTGCCTTTAGAGCTTAGATGCTAGTATTCCTCTCCCGACACCAGATGCTAAACATTCTTATAAATTCTATACACAAAATCTTGCTGACCCCCCTTTTTTGTTTTACGGGTATAGTGTAGGGGTGTAACGATACGCGTATTCGTATTGAACCGTTCGGTACGAGGCTTTCGGTTCGGTACGCGGTACGCATTATGTACCGAACGGTTCGTTGGACTAATTAATTATATTTGGAAAATAAATAAAAAATTGTGAAATATAATGATATGCGTTCAACAAGGTAGCCCAATAACCCAAACGACATAACAGGCAACGCCCCTGACACCCCCGAAGAAGAAAAAAAAACACCAGCCTATGTTTATGTTAGGCTACTCAAGTTAGGCGCTCGCTCACTCAGTACGCGCTGAAGGCTCGTTGCAAAATTGCCAATGCGTTTAACAGACCAGAAATAGAAGATCCTCCGATAACCAACAGGTCTGGTGTTTGGGTGCACTTTACCAAACGATCGGGGCATCCAAACAAGCACGGAAATCAAAATGGACTAGTACTGTACTGTGTCGGAATTTCCTGAGCAGTACGATAGGCTACAATTAACAGGCCTGCACGTTATTAGATAGAAGAACTGTTATAAATAGAACGTATGCACGGGCAGTTTTGAAAACTCAACCTACTTTGCTCTTGCCATAGTGCAGCGCCAATCGCGTTGTATCTGAAGGGCAACGCTGAGCCCAGAGTCCAGTGCCGCGCATACTGCGTCCTGTGTGAAAGACCCTTTAGCCATTTTGCAACGAGTCTTCAGCGCGTACTGAGTGAGCGAGCGCCTCTGTAGTGGAAAACGCAGGTTTTAAGAACATGCTTAATGTAATTGAGCCCCGTTACAATATTCCTTCACGAGCCCATTTCAGCCAGACCATAATTCCTGCTTTGTTTCAAAAACATAATCCCTATTGAGAACCAATTGAGTAAAAACACACTCAATATAAAGAGTTATAGCGTTCCATATAAAAAGTTACATCTTTGTATTTGTTCATAACTACTACAACAATATAACATTTAAAAAATTTTTTATAAGGAGCTGTTTTTGTTTTATACAGTATGCTGCTAAGAAAACACCATAAAAGATGGGTAAAGAATAGCTCCATCATTGTTCAATGTAAAAAAAAACATACGTTGTTAGTTTTAATAAATATATATTTTTTTTTAAATCAAGGAAATGTATCTGCCAATTTTTTTTTTTTGCTGTATCTAAAACGTACCGAACCGTACCGAACCGAACCGAGACACCAGTGAATCGTATCGAACCGAACCGTGAATTTTGTGAACCGTTACACCCCTAGTATAGTGTAACCTTTCTATTTATTGCATTTTATATTTTAAAACTAAATTACATTTATCATACTCTTAAATGCATCTTTGTAATGTTATATTATGCAAGTTTAAGCCATGTTGCTGTGTTAAAGGTCTGTTTTATGGACTGTCCTCACCACGTATGACTCAGACCGCTATAGCATTTGCATTGTTCCTATTTTGAACCACTTTTTTGAACTCAAGGTTTTTGTTAAATTGTTATGATGTTTATGCACCTGAAGTCACACCATTTAACCTTGTGTGTTATGATAGACTCAGACCTTATGGAAGAGACTACATCTTGCACTGAAGTCATAGATGAGAATGATTAGTATGAGACTTTGTATTCTGGTCACTCAGTGTCAATGGCAACCAAATCGTTTGACCGCTGTTATATGATTTTTATTGCTGGGTTAATTGTTAACTGAAGCAGTGACTTCAGTATTTCAGAATGTAGGACATGTAGTTTATATGTGGCTCACAACTTACAAGACCTTCAAGTGGGAGATCAAGCTAGTGAACTAGTCAGTGCAAAACCACATGTTCATAATGACTAGTCAGTGGGTTGTTTAGGGTATTATCCATGAGAAGATGTTTATTCGATACCTTTAATTCTAATTTCATCCCATTTTAACCCCTACCCCCAAAGGAATGAATTACATTGAAATAGAAAATAATTATATTAAAATTGCAATATTTTTTTTATCAAATAAATGCAGCATGTTTTTAACTTTATAAAACATTTAAAAAATCTTACAAACCACCATTTTTTTAATAGTGTTTTTATTTTATTTTTGCAGCCTACAGTAGCAGAATGAAGTTCTGTGACTGGTTCAAACACCTAAGTTTACAGATTATTTTATTTACTTCTGTTTTGTATCCTAACAAATTCACCTTATCCCTACAAATATTTGGAAAATGCAGATTCGTGCAGCCTGTTGCCCTGATAAAAATGTGTGACGTGGTAGGCCTTTGTGTCCGTGTGTGTGGGACTGTATTGTGGTCAGCTGCAGACAGTGCTATGTTGTACTGTGCCATAAGTCTGTGGGGCCTCTAGAGAGGATGAAGAGCTCATATGGTGATTTTAGCCTCCGTCAGCAGCCTGGCCGGCTCCCACGCGCCTTGTCTGGATTTAGGTTACTGTACAGCACCCCGGCGTCACACAGCCACCTCCCCCAGGTCACTGCTGGACACACATACTGCTGCAGGATGCATTCTTTTAGCTATTGGAAACAAGAATCGCTAAACGCAGGGATTTTTTTTTTCAGCCCATCAGACTTTAAGATGTTACTTTTCAGTATAATGTTTCTCACTCTCTGGCATTGCACGTTGTTGGCCATGTAAGCATCGCTCATATCTGTACAGTGATGACAATTGACCGTTGGCCATTCTCTAAACTGACCGACATAACCTGTTTCATTTCAAGCTTGTTTTTGGCTAATTCCTGCCAGTGTTCTCTGTGTTTTTTGACTGAATTGAGTGCACCCTGTAAACCAATTAGCTTTCTCAAACGCAAAACAAGACCCAGAAGTTTGCTTGATAGCACAATAATCATCATAGCGTGTTGTATCTGAGTACTTCTGATGTAGTCAGACAAGCTGTCAAGTGTGCAAACAGGCGGACATCTGTTGGCATAGTCGCCATAAGGTTGCAGTCTCTTCGGTGTCAGATCAGAGTTGTGATTAATGCGCTACACTTCAGATTCAGGATGTCCTCCTCTTCCAGTCACTGCCGACTGAATGCATTTCTCTCATTCCTATGTATTGTGCTTTTAATCACTGATTCCCTCAAGGTATGGCTCCGGTTTCCCTTCCTTTTCACGCCTGGTGACTCAGTGACGGGGAAGCCTGCCTGTCCCCATCATTGGGCTTCTTCCTAGGGGAGCTTGGCGGATCCACCGTGGAAGTCGGAGTGGCTGACCTGCTTTATCTTTGCCCCGAAGAAATGTCTTGTCTGTTCATGCACATGAGGAGGTTTAGCATTCCAGTTTACCCTCTTGGCTGACAACTAATTTGTTCAAGGGTGGGTGGGGATCTATTTTTTTAAAGGCCTCTGACATTCTGGTCAACCATTACAAAATGGCTTCCCACAGTTTAATGTTCAGCGCAGAGCTAGGTTTTGGCCGTGGAAAGTGAAAGAAAGAGAAACAAAGAGCCCGGAAGGAGGGTGGAAGATATCTCCGGAAAAGCTCATGGATAATTCATTCGTGCTGGGGTCCCGAAGTCTTGTGTTTCAGCACTGCGAATGGCAGGGCTTTACATGAGTGTGTGCAGTACGGTCTTTCTCATATCCCTCCAGTCTTCACGCTGCTGTAACTCAAACCGAAGCTGTGAATGGGAGGAGTGCTGTGTGTCATCGCTGAATCTGGCAGGAAATGAGTCGAGTAGGCCACATTCTTCATCCCCTAATCAGTCTAGTTCATCACTCAATTAGAGTGATGGCTTGCTTATGCGAAGCCTGAATGGTCTGTACTGTACTAATTAAATGTAATAAAATCAAAATAGCAATAAACAAATTGCAAGAGCTGCAAATGATTTAAATGAATGCGTCCACTTTGCATTACAAAGTGATGCCTAACATTGTGTTCATTTATAGATGTGCAACTCATAATAATGTTTTTAACAATTACATATACTGGAGTTGGCCTATATTTATGGTGTTAACATTGTTTCACTCATTAATTCTGAGAGAAACAATAATGCCACTCTGTTGCCTGACTACCAGTTTCAGTTTTTTTGATCAGACAGCCAAGTTAAACAGCTATGCAACATTCAATAAAAAAAAAGAGAAAAAAGTCTGAGACATTTTGGTCTGTGAAGGATTTTTGATATTATACCTGTAGTCACCTTCTATTTATTTGATTTTTCACACCGAAAAAAAATCAGATATAAAAAAAAAAGGAGTCCCAAAAACTCCTTATAAATCATATAAATCGCCCATGAGTGAACGTCATGAATGTCCTGATTCAGTTCATCTCGTATTCCGTAAGTGTTCCTGTAGCTCAACTGGTAGAGCACTGCGCTAGCAAGCAAGCAAGCGCAAGGTTGGTGGTTCGATTCCCCGGGAACACATGAAAGGTAAAAATTTATAGCCTGAATGCAAGTCGCTTTGGATAAAATCGTCTGCTAAATGCATAAATTTAATTTAATTTAAGTAGTATGCCTATAGTACATTGTTGGTGTAAAAAAAACTAGCTTCTTTTATCCTCCATGTTAATCAGTAATTTTCAGAGATGTATAAAGTACTAGAGACCAATACTTGAGTAAAAGTACAAGTGCTCTATCAAAAAAGTGACTTGAGTAGAAGTAGAAGTGCTCTTTAAGCACCACACTTAAGTAGAAGTACTAAAGTATTCAACATTTTTTGTACTTAAGTATTGCAAGTAGTCTATTTTAAAATTTACTACTCAAGTACTGAAAGTAAAAGTAGAAGTATTGTGTTATGTAGCTATTAAAGAAAGTAGTCAAAAGTTTGAACATATTGTTTTTACTATTTCAAATGATTAACCTAAAGGACAATCACAATTCCTTTGACTGTAACTTATTTTAAACAAAAAACGGTTACTAGGGTTAGTTAGCCCAATTTGCAAATGATGTCATTAATAACTTACCCTCATGTTGTTTCAAACCGGTAAGACATCAGAGGGTCATTTAGAATTTTTTGAAGCATTGAAAATAAATTTTGGTCCAAAAAATAGCAAAAACTACGACTTTATTCAGCATTGTCTTCTCTTCCGTGTCTGTTGTAAGACAGTTAAAAACAAAGCAGTTTGTGATATCTGGTTCGCGAACGAATCATTCGATGTAACCGGATCTTTTTGAAACGGTCCACCAAATCGAATTGAATCGTTTTAAACAGTTCGCGTCTCCAATACGCATTAATCCACAGATGAATTAAGCTGTTAACTTGTTTAATGTGTCTGACACTCCCTCTGAGTTAAAACAAACCAATATCCCGGAGTAATTCATTGACTCAAACAGTACACTGACTGAACTGCTGTGATAGAGAACTGAAGATGAACACCGAGCCGAGCCAGATAATGACTCGTTCACGAGTCAAGAACCGTTTCTGTCAGACGCTTCTGATTCGTGAAGCGGGGAGCTGATGATACTGCGCATGTGTGATTTAGCGTGAAGCAAACCGACACACAGAGCGTCTGGAACGAACTGATTCTTTTGGTGATTGATTCTGAACTGATTCTGTGTTAATGTTATGAGCCCAGGTGCAGTAAACGCCAATGACGCCATTGCATCGAGCGCAAAAGAATCGGTGAACTGTTTTCTTCAACTGGTTTATTGAATCGGACTGTCAGAAAGAACTAACGTTACTGGTCATCCGAGAACCGATGCAACCGGTTCTTGACTCGTGAACGAGTCATTATCTGGCTCGGCTCGGTGTTCATTTCTCTCTTCAAAGCAGTTCAGTCAGCACGCGCAGTCTTCTTAATCGCTTGTTTCGCTCAATGATGTGCCAGCTTCATCAAATCTGCCATCTACAGTTCTGGCAGTGGTTTGTAATGGAATGATTCGTAACATTATTAAAATTGTAACGAGTAACGATGCAGCACATAAAAAAAATATCGGAGTAAAAGTATTAAACTCAGCGAAAATATGTACCGAAGTAAAAGTGGAAGTAGGAGAAAAAAATAATACTCTAGTAAAGTACAGATACCGCCTTTTAGTACTTAAGTACAGTAGTGAAGTAGTTCTACTTCGTTACTATACATCTCTGGTAATTTTACACATGGTAAAAATGAGCATTTAATTTATTTGGAAAATACTTGCAAATACGGCAGCTATATATAAAAGAAACATACAGTAGCACAGCCTAATAATAATTTGTCTATATTAAAAGAATTGCTTTAAACAGACCTGTGTGTTTTTTTATCACGACTGCAGTTTCCACTTCCGGCTTGCGCTGTTCTGTAGTTTATTAAAAGCTTATTAATTCTGGATGTGTCGCATGTCCATATTGCACCAAATTGTAACACTTCACTCTCTTGGGTCCGCAGCAACACACCCACCACGCGTGAAGTCGATTGGATGAAAGGTTCTCGACATAATAAAAATGCAAACAGACAGACCGACATGCAGAGATGTTCAGCCTCTCCATCCGAAGCTTCGAATATTCTGTGTTGATTACACTCAAACATGGCATTCAGACCAGCCCTATAATCAAGTATTATTTAATGATAGACCTTTAGTCATTAGAATTAAAGCTTGAAAACCATGTTTGAAGGCAAATTAGTCATTTTAATTGAACATTTTAACTGGACTGATGGTGGTGCTTTTTTGGTCATTCTGTTTTTCTGAAGAAAAAAAAAGGGGAAAAATTTAACAAAAAACTGATAAGATAATACGAATGATACAAATTTACTAATAAGAACAATATAAAATGCACTAAGGATTAATGAGCTACTGGATTCATAAATATTAATCAGGTTGTGTGCATTCGCTCGAACAGATTTGCTGAAATCAGTACAAGGATGATTATATGTGAGCGCCAGCCAATTTCGATTGCCGTTTGCACATTATATGCAACAATTATAGATAATCAACTGTCAACTATAATCAACTATCATCCATGCGTATTAATTTTAATAATTTTAATAATAATTCATCTGATTTTACATGTGGCCTGACAAAATCATGTCATCTCCAGAACTGCTCTGACAGTGCATTTGCTTAATTTTCAATAATTAAAAGATAAAGTAATTTTTAATGTGCATATCAGAAAATGCTTTATTTAAAACCCCAACTCAATGGCACTTAAATGCACTTAATTCATCTCTCAACTTTGTCAAATTTATGTTTTTGATGTATGCATTGCATTCTATGCATTTAAAAAATACTTGTATTTTTTTGTCTAAAAAAGGAAACTTAGTTGTTCATTTTAAGAGACCCAGAAGTCTTATTTTCTCTTGCATAATTAATATTGCATTTTAATTAAGCCAAAAAAATGTTTTATCCGATTACTCGATTAATCAATGGAATTTTTGGTAGAATACTCGATTACTAAAATATTCGATAGCTACTTTACTTCAACTCCATAGTGTCATGCTTCAATAATCTTTGTCATTTGTTTTATTTACAGTCTAGTATGAGTTTTTATTTTTGTTCAGAGACTGAGCATAACCTTCATTTATCCAAAACATTTTCAGAGAAAATGCTCAAAATTTGTCATCAGACTCGAATGTGTCAATAGCAAGTGAGCTTCAGCACAGAAATCCTCATGAATTGGGCAGAGATAACATTTTACTGTGCCCCTGCCTTACATCCTCCACCACTGCTCATTGGATGCTCTGCTCTTATTGAAGAAGTACAGAGATAAATAACCATTGGCTCATATTCTGGTGAGTTACACCATAGTGTGTCAGCTTTACTGTGCCCAACCTCCCCCCCCCCTCCCCCCAACTTCATATATCAGCAAACTACTTGCCTTGCAAACAGCTGCAGAACCTGTCAGAGACTCATTCCCATCTACTGAGTAATGTTCCTTTTGGTTATAAACGTGTTCTTTCGCTGATTAACTATCTTAACAGTCTTGTGAACTAGCTCTCCGCCATTATGTCAAGTGAAGAAGTTCTTTTTATTAAAGTCGGGGAATAAGTGGGTGGGAAACTAAGAATAGAGCCTCGTCTATCTCCCTTGCACCCAACCTCATCAGTCACTACACAAGCTTTCCTAATGCAAGGTATTGAAGACACTCTGACATGCTGACTAGCATATATGATACTGTCTAGTTTTGCTTCAGGATTTTGGCAGTTGGAATTGGCAACTCAGTACCAGATTTGTTTATCATACATAATTGAGTTTTGATAGTTTCATACTCCTGCTAGGCAATAATTCATTTCAAAAACTTGTTGGTCAGCTCAAACCACATTCTTATTTGTCTTATTGTAATCTGATTATTTTTCCTATGTAGTTTTGTTTATGGTTTTTGAGGATGCATGACACAGCCTGCCCCTGTCTATTATGTAGGTTATAGCTAGTTTATTTCTACCATCTTACAGATTTGTGTCAAATTTTGAAGCTTGATTGGGCACACTGGCAAGTGGTTAGTATTCTCCTCTTCTATTCTGTGCTATGTTATGATGTTGGCACAGTGGTAGTCACTATCCAATTATGATATTATAATAAGTTGTGATTCATCACAGCCTTTGGATATACACTTGGATACCCTTCTGCAGAAGCAAAACCAAATAAAACTAGATGAAAATCAGTTGGACTTAATATCTCATTGGCCTATAAAAGTTTACATCCACCAGAAATTGTCCTGGTTTCCAGCTTTTGGAGAATGTTTTCGAACTGCTAATTCTATGTAATGAAATGGTTAAGATGATGGATGATCTCCCATGTCGATAACACCATACCAGACTGTTTGGCTTCCTATCAAAGGGCTTAATGAAAGTGCATGGGCAATACTGTTTGTAAAGCCCCGGGCAGTTGTCCACATACAGCACTGGGCAAATAACACCCACTGAAATCACCACATTTTTATGTGTGCGCCAGGGTTGTTTGTCAGTTTGTGCAGCTGGGCAGCAGAAACTCTGAAGTGTAGTGCATGTTTGTTCTGCCAGTCACGAGTCTCACGACTATGATTAGGCAGTGGTTAAAGCAACAGGAAAAACCCTCTTTAAAGGCCCTACACTGATGTGTACCACTCTTGAACTTCATTCAGAGTACCTCGGCCAGTGTTTGAGAATAGCACTCATGTGTTTTCCTGTTAGTAATTGTCATGTGGTCTGTCATAAAGCTTCATTTTGAGGTTTTTGGCACCAAGTATTGCCTGGTTTTCTTCTCTGTTTTCTGAATTGAAAATCATTGCTGTGTTACAGATTATCTCAAATTTTAACTGACAAACAGAAACAAACAAATCAGTCTAAACCTCTATAAGACTAAGTATTTACAAAACAAATAGCTGGTTTCACCGGTTTGCTTGTTGAGAAAGATCTTTTGGTCCGATAGGATGAATTCAATTCTTCAAACATGATTTCAATTTAAAATACATTATTTTGAACTTCCATTTTATTAATATGTGTATATGGTGCATCTCAATAAATTAGAATGTCATGGAAAAGTTCATTTATTTCAGTAATTTAACTCAAATTGTGAAAATATTGTATTAAATAAATTCAACGCACACAGACTGAAGTAGTTTGTTTTTGTTTCTTTTAATTGTGATGATTTTGGCTCACATTCTACAAAAACCCACCAATTCACCATCTCAACAAATTAGAATATGCTGACATCAGCTAATCTCAAAACTCAAAACACCTGCAAAGGTTTCCTGAACCTTCAAAAAGGTCTCTCAGTTTGGTAAACTAGGCTACACAATCATGGGGAAGACTGCTGATCTGACAGTTGTCCAGAAGACAATCACTGACACCCTTCACAAGGAGGGTAAGATACAAATATTCATTGCCAAAGATTCTATTCACAGAGTGCTGTATCCAATCATGTTAACAGAAAGTTGAGTGAAAGGAAAAAGTGTGGAAGAAAAAGATGCTCAACCAACCGGGAGAAACCTCAGCCTTATGAGGATTGTCAAGCAAAATTGATTCAAGAATTTGAGTGAACTTCACAAGGAATGGACTTAGGCTGGGGTCAAGGCATACAGACATGTCATGGAATTTGGCTACAGTTGTCGTATTGTCTTGTTAAGCCACTCCTGAACCACAGACAATGTCAGAGGCATCTTACCTGGGCTAAGGAGAAGAAGAACTGGATTGTTGCACAGTGTTCCAAAGTCCTATTTTAAGATGAGAGCAAGTTCTGTATTTCATTTGGAAACCAAGGTCCTAGAGTCTGGAGCAAGGGTGGAGAAGCTCAGAGCCCAAGTTGCTTGAAGTCCAGAGTTAGGTTTCCACAGTCTGTAATGATTTGGGGTGCAATGTCATCTGCTGGTGTAGGTCCATTGTGTTCTTTGAAAACCAAAGTCACTGCACCCATTTACCAAGAAATTTTCATGCTTCCTTCTGCTGACCAGCTTTTTGAAGATGCTGATTTCATTTTCCAGCAGGATTAGGCACCTGCCCACACACTGCCAAAAGTGCCAAAAGTTGGTAAAAATAACCACGGTGTTGGTGTGCTTGACTGGCCAGTAACTTACCAGACCTGATTTTCGGATCAAATAAATGCAGCCTTGGTAAGGATGAGAGACCTCTTTCAAAAAATCTTACTGAGCCCTAATTTTGAACAGTCTTCTAAATAGGAAACCCGTTGATTTGACTTAGACTTTCTTGCCTATGTTTTGGCAAAAATCCATTTGTTAGATTTTGACATTTTTGTACTCCGTAATTAACAGAACAAAACATCCATCTGCTGGTCTGAGGCAATAAAATCCTTTCATGCGAACTAATTAGTTTAAATGGAGGGGATGTTACAGCCCTGGCTGCCTGTGATGAAAGTTGTGTCTGACAGCAAAGTTTCTGCCTCCATTGTTTCCATGGCTACATATGTGGAAAGCTCCTAAAGGGAAGCTAGGGTGGTTAAGCTTTGAAATATCTGCTGCATGTATATTTGATTACTCTGTGACTGCTGTAGCTACGCCTCTGTCGCTCCTGAGGGATCTGCCTCGGCTTCGTCATACCTGCAAACTTTGATCTGAGCCTGTTATGCATCACGGCACCGCCACTTGGGTTATTGGTTGCCACAGTAACAAGTTATTGGGAGGTGATGGACAGCCTGGAGGCTGAAAGACATGATGGACTATGGAGCCACCCACCCCCGCTCCCGTCTCTCCCTGTGAATGCTGAGATGAATTTCACAGCTAATGAGGCACTGCCCTACCCAAATCATGGAGCTGTGTGTGGGTGCAAACAGAGGTATGCCGCTTTGCTCTTCTGTCCACAGCAATGAATTTCCAGCTCTCTGACCTTTTGAAGATCCTGTCGTCTCGGCTCATTATTAGGGCATAAACTATACCATGCATTAGGGGAGCATGAAACCTCAGCATAAACCAATTAGTGGCTGAGCTTGCATGATTCCTGTTCTGTAGAAATTGGCTGCCTTTTCTCAATTTCAGCCAGTTTCTTCTTCAGTTTCTTCTTCACTGTATTGTCAGGTGGATTTTAATAAATAAATAGCCTTCTGCAGGAACAATGAGAATACATAAAAGAATAGGGTACAAGTGCTTTTTGCTGTCTTTGCTGCTTTGTCTTGGATTCTGATTTAACCGCAGAAACACTAGCATGAATTCTTTGATGTACACGCTGGGATCGAGGAAAGATGCTGCCGCCGTCATCAACAGGAACCAGTCAGAAAGATCTCTTTTAAATCTCCTCATGTCATTTCAGAAGTGTATAATGTTCCTCCTCCAGAAGTCATAAGGAGATTTTTTTTTTTTTTGAAAGAATATTTTAGCTGGTTCAGCCATATAACAAAAGTCATTGGGGTCCAAAACAACAATGAACTCCACTGACCTTCATTGTGTTGCCATGGGAATGTTTCAGTTTTTGTGTGCTGCATAAAAATGTTCTGCATATTTGGAATTCCGAAAGGATAATTAATTTTCATTTTTTGCCAAACTGACCCTTTAGCAGTTCTCCAGTGTAATAATTACCACGACCCTATTAAACAAGGTCATATGAGTGATCGGGCGTAAAATAATTTTCGGCACCATTATTTGGCTATCAGATAAATGTTTTTGGGTAACCATGTAAAGTGGTGAAAGGGACATACTGCAACCATTTAAAAGTGTAATAGTATGTTCATAAATTGGATGGTTGACAGACAAAGTTGTGTTTACCATGTCATGTGTTGGTTCTGACAGCACGCATGAATTAACCATGTGACCTCATGGAAGAAATGAAACTCTTTAGAGGCAGAACACAGGCCTTCTCTGTTTGTCCAGTAACACACACACACACGCTCAAACCAGACAATTCAGAATCACGTCACTGCATATGATGCCCCACAGTTTCCTGTTGTGCTGTGACTGCAAGACAGTATAGGGGTTTGCACTTTGGTAATACCACTTCTCCACTGTTATGTACATTTTACTTGTCCAAAATGATGCAGGTCATTGGTTTGCTATAGCCTTGTCTTCCGTGTAAACAGCACATTTTTGAGAAGATGAATATTGCTGACCACACCTGCTCTGTCTCACGCCACAGCGTGTCAAACATGAGCTGACACCAACCTTATTCCCAAATGCTGCTTCTCTTAAGTGCACCAAATCCCATTGAAAAGCATGAAATCACATTGCAGCCTAACACAGAATGACCTTTGATATTTTTACATTTTACATTCTTGGGGTGCTGACTAACAGCGTTAACAGGAAGTCTGTCTGATTTATTCTGTTCAGGCTGTGCTGGGACGGCCCCAGTGGCCCCTCTTGAGGGTCTAGGGGAATGGTCATGTCAGTTATTTAGTGGAACGAGGCCCAGCTCTCTCTTAAAAGCTGTCTTTGCAGATAAACGCTGTTTTCAGTCACCCTCCCATCAGCAGCAAAGCTTTTAATTACATCAGGCTTTCAATTATTTATTTTCCATGCACATAAATTCCCAAGTAAGTGGTGCATCTTTTGATGTATTGAATGATTTGGGATTATAATGATTTTTTTCTTTTTCTTTCAGTATTATGTGCCAAGAATCTGGCAAAGAAAGACTTCTTCCGTAAGTATACCTCATTTCACAGTTATAACTCATTTTCACAATTCTTTGTGTACATTAAAAAAAGTTTACATTTTGCTATTTTGCCCTTGTGTCACTCCAAACCTGCATGGCTTTTGAATGATTTTCTGGTTGCTATTTTCCATATAAAAACAATAAATCGGGCATTCAAGCTTCAAAAATGGACAAAAAAGCACCAGAAAAGTATCATAGCAGTAGTCCATGACAAATTGTGCAAAAAAAAAAGTCTTCATAAGTCCGTCACATAACTTTATCAAAGTAAAAGACTAAAATTTAAGTTATTATTTCCTGATACAGCAGTGTGCTAACTGCTTTAAGATCATTCAGACCAATTTTGCGAATTGGATCAACTGTTTAATTGAAAAGAACAATTCTTTCCACAAATTGCATGTCACTACTTCTCTCAAACTTTATAAACGCGCCAAGGTGAATTTTGGTGGAATAATGACACAGAGCTATCAAATGATTACAGAAACCATGAAATTTAGAGCATATTTCAGTGATACTTTCCTTTTCTTTTATTTTAGAGTTTGACTACAACAGTCCTCATTCACTTTGTGTAAATTCACATCTTTGTTGAAAAGAGCAGCAATATTTTTCAAGTTCACCTTTTGTTTTTCACATAAAGAGTTTGAAATGTTACTTTTGGATGAACTATTTTTCAACCTTAAATGTCCCTCAGAGATTACTGTATGGACCATTTGTGATTCTGGGAATTCACATCCTCATTCAGTGGCTCCTCGTCAGATTCCACCCACTGCAGCATGAGCACACTTCACTGTTCTGCACTCTGGGCTCTCCATCCCAGCTGTTCTGACTGACAGGCTTGTTTGCCCCACTGGCCTCATCACTGTGTGTCCCAAATATTATTCAAATGACTGGTGTGCGTCATTCATAGATCCTGTTTCTGTGCCATGTCAATTATGCTTTTCTTATAGCAAAAGGCCACAATCAGAATGTATGAGAAAGACAGACGAAACAAGACCAGTTGTCTCTGATAATAATGCATTAAATTATTAGTCTTAATGTTCCACAACAGATGCAGCATGCATCCCCCACACCCACACTCACTGAAATGCTTTGGAAATGCTCTTTGAACGGTTCACAGAGCATGAGACTGTCCTTTCAGTAACACGGAGCAAAAAGCTGTTATGGTACACATCCTAGTTTATATAAATTTCTTTATATAGCAACTTATAACAGCTTATAACTTTCTTTTATATAGCACTTTAAAAAAAAATCATATTTAATTGCCTGCAAAGAAATAAAAGAAGTGTGCTTGTAAAATGTATTTAAGAGACTTTGTGTTAGCGATTCTGTAAATTGCCATTTTAAGACAGTAGCTCCATGGTCATACTTTTTGGTCTGGGGATCTGTAAAGCCATCCAGATATTTGCAGTCTATCTTAATTTTTGCAACTGTCCTTGTGGAAGCTGCTAAGCTGTCCAGATTGTAACGGGCAGTGAGAGGGCGGTCTGTGACTGCCGAGTTTGTCCTCTGTTGTTTATTTGTCTTCCTGCCACACTGTCGTTCTGCTGCAGGTTTGCCTGATCCTTTCGCCAAAGTGGTGGTGGATGGCTCGGGTCAATGTCACTCTACAGACACGGTCAAAAGCACATTGGACCCCAAGTGGAATCAGCATTACGACCTGTGAGCAAATTCCTATAAAGTTACTGATGCCTAATTTTGATGTTCTCAGTGGTATTTGTGATGTTGTACAGTTTCAGCCATTTAGTTCATCTTTAAAATAAAGGAAACCATATTAGCTAGTGATTTTAAAAAGAGGAAATTGCTAAACAGAGTTTTTCTGCAGGTATATTGGGAAGACCGATTCCATCACCATTAGCGTATGGAACCATAAGAAGATCCATAAGAAGCAGGGTGCGGGTTTCTTAGGCTGTGTGCGACTCCTGTCCAATGCCATCAGCAGACTAAAAGACACAGGCTGTGAGTGTGATACTTTTATAGTATACTATATGCTGTAATCTCTTAATTGAGCCACATCACAGGTGTTACATGTCTGTGTATCTGCGGTCCACTAAAGTTTAATTACATCTTGTCAATTATCTGTCTCCCCATCAGACCAGCGTTTAGACTTATGCAAGCTGAACGCATCTGACAGTGATGCTGTCCGTGGACAAATTGTTGGTAAGTACTAACCAATGCAGGTAGAACTTGTACAGAATTTTTCATATACCGTGGCCCCAAAATGTATTTAGCCACTTCAGCGACACTTTTAAGTATATGTATTTGCACTAGATAACAAAATATCTCGTGCATCACTGCATAGTGTTTATTTTTAAAAAAGAAAACACAACTGCAGTTTTTCAGTCAAAACATTTAAGATGAAATTTGCCTCATTAAAGTTAGTTCTGAGAAAAGCATTATTTGTAAATATTTGCAGTCAAGATCATATCTTTATTTTATCATTTTTGTGTGTCTGTGTCATTGAAGTGCCAAAATACTTTGTGTAAATTCAAATGCCAACTAACAAACTAATGAAAATGAATACTGCGGAATCATTATTTCACTGAATGAAGAGTCTTGTAACAAAATGCCTCAATATGAAGACTTTTCTTTAACTGTTTTGTTTGTTTTTGTAGTGAGTCTGCAGACCAGAGACCGAATCGGCAGTGGAGGGCCTGTGGTCGACTGTAGAGGACTGGTAGAGAATGAAGGGTGAGCCAACTTTTGTCTCGAGGATACCCCCAATCCCCCCCCCCCCCCTTTTTTTTTAACACTGACTGCCTGCCTTCCCAGATAAAGCACTTTATTTGAGCTTCCTAAAGACCAGTTAGTTTCACAGTTCATCACTGACTTGAACATCAGTACCAAGACTGTAGATTTGACCCCGTGAAATGTTTGTGTGGCTGTATGTATTTTAACACCTGCTCTGTATGCGTGTATGTTTCAGGCCAGTCTTTGAAGACTCGGGGCCCGGACGGCCTCTCAGCTGCTTCATGGAGGAGCCCATGCCATACACGGATCCGACAGGAGCCGCTGGCGGGGGCAACTGCCATGCACTTGAGTCACCAAATCAAGAGCAACGGCTCCAAGCACAACGCATCAGAAACCAAGATTCCCGAGGGCACGCACATACCCCCCAAAATAGACCACACGGACACCAGTCCCCCGACCTCCCTGAGGGCTACGGTAAGTGTTAGCGAGTTATGAATGGGTGAAGATGAAATTTACCTGGAGGGTTTTTTTTTTATCTTATTTTTTTTATTTCTTTTTTTTTATTAATCTGATTGTTTTAGTTTTTCTATTTCTTTTTTCCTCAGTGCTTGAAAACCCTTCTGGTATAGCAATCGGAGTACGGCTTTTGTAACAAAAACACTTTTTTTCAGTACACTTCAAATTGCCTGGTGTGAGCAATTTTCCAGTCATTATGTATAGTCTGCAGGTCAGTGTTCATTTTTGAGGGCTGTCAGTTTTTTGCAATAGGATATCTAAATATTTTACCATAAAAATATGTAGTTTTTTTTTCACATCCCTGGTGCGTATACCTGATCTCCTACCTACAGTACTGCTAGAGTCCACTGGGACTAATACAGCTTAGTGATCAGGGTAAAGGCTACTGAAGTGCAGTGAACTGGGTAGAGTGAGCTCTGAAAGGAGTCTATTCACTCCGGCACTGATGCTTTAGCTGAGCCGTGTGGCCACTGCGGACCGCATTACACAGGTGGATTGGCTGTGGTAAAGCCCCTCATTGGAGCGTAACCGTGCCTGACCCTGTTGGTGTTGTGGTCGAGTCCTCTGCCGTGACCAGTGGACAGGTCCAGTGTAATTAAATCTCAGACTAGACGTGCCGCACTAGCTGTGTGCCACCTGAAAACTGGAAGCTCAGCGTCCTGTTGAAATTGTTTAGGTTACTTGTAAACTGTCGTCTGAGTTAGCTGTGGCTCATTCACTCTTAACGTGTCTTTTATCTTTTCTAATGCAGAGCAAAGGACCACCGTGCAGGGCCAAGTCTATTTTCTGCACACACAGACTGGCGTGAGCACCTGGCATGATCCCAGAATACCCCGGTAGGTTTAATCACCACCCGTCTTGGCTGAAATAATGATTGCCCTTGTTTGATTGCTCCTCGCTGCTGTTGTGAAATCACTCTAATCGTAGCACTTTAATGTCCAAAATCAGCTAACTTGATCATCAGCAATCTCAGTTAATAGCTGCTACTGTTGACATTGTTAACTTAATAATTTGCTCAACATCATAATAATGATCTCAGAAGCATGAGGAAAGGGACAACGAGAAGAAGCCTGTTAGTGAGGAAAACGGGGTGGGAAATTAACACATGGCACCAGCTAAATGCAGATGCTTTTTGTAGTGGCAGTTTATTTTGCCTTAACAGACCCTGTTGCGTGTGACCTCTTAACTTGGTCAAATAACATGCATGTATATTCAACACACACATGTGAGTGTATTTTGAAGAAGTTCTTATATGCTGTCGACTGTTTGTTTTCATCTTCAGGTGTACCAACATCTCTTTAAGGCAAGTCAGTCCACTTGGTGTCTTTTTATGTTATGGCCCGGGTTATAAACTCTACATGCATGGAGAAAGTTTACTTAAAAAAAAAAAAAAAACATTCCTTTATTTAGTAATGCATTAAATTGATCAAAAGTTATAGTAATTTATGAAAAAAAAATCTGTTTAAAAAGAAAATGCTGTTCTTAAGAGCATTCAAAAAAATCCTGAAAAAAAGTATCATGGTTTCCACAAGAATATTAGTCGGCACAACTCTTTTCGACCTAATAATAGTAAGAACAGTTTCTTATTGATTTCTGAAGGATCATGTAACACTTGAAACTGAAGTAATGGTTACTGAAAATTCAGCTCTGCCATCACAGGATTAAATTACATTTGAAAATGTATTGATATAGAAACCTTCATTTTAAATTGTAGTTATATTTCATAATAGTACTAAGCGTAAGAGTTTTCTTTTCAGACATTACAAAAATCTTTCCCACTCTTTTGAATTTAACAAAAATATAAATGGTTGGTAAAATCGAAGTGTCTGGTAAAATAGGGCATTCGCTTGCCATTGTGGCTGGTGGATGAAAAAAGTTAATTTCCCACCCTGAAATTAGGTCAAAAGAGACACCATTATATGTGTTGAGCACCAAGTGTGATGGGTGCGCTTGCTCCTTCAGGGATTTGAACAGCGTGAGTTGTGAGGAGCTGGGCCCTCTGCCACCCGGCTGGGAGATCAGGAGCACTGTGTCAGGACGAATTTATTTCGTCGACCATAATAATAGAACCACGCAATTCACTGACCCCAGGTTACACCACATCATGAGGTAAAACATTTTTCACATCGGCTTGCTTTTAACATCTGATTACTCATTCCAGCTCTTAAATTATCCTATTAATTATTCGCCACAACGAATAAATCATCCTTGTGTAATTAAAGATGCTAGTAATGATAATTGCTTGCTCGTATAAGGTTTTATTAAATTAATTCTCAACATTTATTTAATTCCTAATCGTCCCTAGTGGGAGTGTAACCCAAATGATGCATGAAAATGTTTTGGTCCAGTTTCTGGATAAAGTGCTATCAATGTGTGGATGTTTTGGTACACGTGTGTCATTTATGTGTTTTGCATCTGATGAGCAGCCAGCAGTCTCAGGGGAAGGAGTCGAGCCAGCCTCTGCCTGTACAGATGGAGGTTGGTATGGAGGAAGGTGAAGGGGAGCTACCAGTGCGCTACGAGAGAGATCTGGTCCAGAAACTTAAAGTTCTCCGCCATGAGCTCTCCCTGCAGCAGCCTCAAGCTGGCCACTGCCGCATAGAAGTGTCCCGTGAGGAGATCTTTGAGGTACTGGCATATGGAACTGTTTTTTGTCATTTAAAGTGACTAAAGATGCATCACGGTTAGGTTTACACACTGATGTTTGCTTTTTGGTTTCCAACAGTAGGATGCCAATATCAGTATCTTAAGTAATGCTGCAGTTTTTGGCCAGATCAATATGGCTCTGATAATTTTAGGAGAATATGTCTATTATTTTGTATTTTCTACTTTATTTAGTTTAATACACATCACTGGTTTTCCTGAGCTTCCTGAGTTTCATCAGTGCACATTATTCCAAAGAAAAAATATTTTACCCCAGTGCAGAGTTAATATGTTTGTGGTCAGTAAGAGTTAAAGTGTTAGTTCACCCAAAAATTAAAATTAGCCCATAACTTACTACCCTTCAAGTCATCCTAGGTGTATATGACTTTCTTCTTTCAGACGAATCCAGTCAGTTATATTAAAACTTGTCTTTGATCTTTTCAAGCTGTTTAATGCCACTCAGCTGGTGTTGCATGCATCCGTCCAAAAGAAGTTAAATAAAAGCGCCCATCCATAAAAACAAAATTGTATTACACAGCTACGGGGGACTTCGCACACTGGATGAGAAGCAACATTATAAATTTACCAAATCCTTGTTGTACTACATAAAGTCTGTAAGATTGTATATGTTACATCCTAGTCTACATTTTAATAGACTATTAGAAACAGTAATAGTAGGTTATTAGTTAGATGCCAGATATTATTTATGAAGTTATGACTCTGAGTAATTGATTTTTAGAATAAAGATTCTCATACGATTCTGAAAACAAAACATTAGACAAAAACTAAATAATATATAGGCTACTTCACTTATGTTTCTTACAAAATGTTTTATTTATTGTTAGAAATGAGTCTAAAATGTTGTAAACGAGCCTATTAAAAATAAAAATATGTAAAAAAATAAATTATATGTATTGGAAATAAAAAATTTTAATGAATCTGTTGATTGAATGAATGAGACATTAAATGCATTTTAACAGTCGCTACCTACTGCCATAATGTGACATATAGGCCTTCAATCTTTATTTGAAGCGGAATGCGTTCCAAAGGTCAGTTTCTCTTTTTTAATACGGCTGCTGCAACATCAGCTAACGTTATAGCCAGACTATAAACTTTTATCCAAAACACTTCCGTTATAAGTATTTAATGTTTGCAACACAGAAATGTAACCTATGTGTAGACTGTTTGTGAAGCAGTTTCAAACATAAGTTTACATGATGAGCACTGCTCTCTCTGGATCAGCGGCTGCACTAAAGCAGGTTTAAATATTCCGATCTGATTTCAAATGTTTAATATACCTAGTGGATTCAGCGTCATAGCATTAAGATTATGTGTGTTTGAAAATGTTATCGCGATCTTTTAATGATTAATCCTTATGAGCTTATAGCCTATGTATTTTTGGATGTAATAATTTGTACCAGACCTCAAAAGTTGCCGAGGTCCGGGTGGGCCCCCCGCTTCCATGATCCATGCCTCTTGGCTTATATAGAAATCCTCCGACATTATTCTTTAAATATGGTTATTTTTCCTACTAAACACATAGATACAGGAGGACTTTATTCACCTCCCGGTACCCATGTGAGACAAATTTTTTGTTGGTGTTTTTTCTCTCTCTCTTTTAATGATGGGCAATTATTTTTTTTATTTTTTTATTTTTTGGACTGAAGCACTGCAACACCTGCTGAGTGGCATTAAACAGCTTGAAAGATCAAAGACAGTTTTTAAAACAACTCTGACTGGATTTGTCTGAAAGAAGAAAGTCATATACACCTAGGACTGGACTTGAGGCTGAGTAATTTATGAAGTCTTGCTCACCAAGGCTACATATATTTGATCACAAACACAGTAAAACGTATAATATTGTGTAATATTATTAGATTTAAAGCGGTTTTATATTTTAAAATGCAGTTTATTCCTGATAAATTCAATGACACATGATTCTTATTTATATTATTCTGAAAAGCTGATTTATTTATACATTTCTTAGTAATGTGGTACATTTTTATCATTCTTTAATGAATAGATACATCAGAACAACATGAATTTGAAAAGGATATTTTCATAACATTCTAAACTTCTAAACTGTCACTTTAGATTTCAATTTGATTTTTACAAACCCTTTATGAATAAAAAAAAAGTATTATTTTCTTTAATAACCTCACGTTGACCCCAAACTTTTGAATTGTAGTGCATTAACTTGCTATCTGAAGCAATCTTTTGAAACTTCTTTGATATAATGGCCCAAATGTACATATTATTTTAAGCTAGTTTACAATTTGTTTCATTTATAAATCAAGTTTAATATGTAATTTATGTAAATTAATGTTTCACTCAGAAGTATATCACATTTCTGCTCTGTCTGTACAACAGGAGTCTTATAGACAGATCATGAAGATGAGACCCAAAGACCTGAAGAAGCGGCTGATGGTGAAGTTCAGAGGAGAGGAGGGGCTAGATTACGGTGGAGTTGCTAGGTAGCATATGAATCTGTTCCATGCAAAAGGTTCTCATTAATTAATTTCCCCTGTGCCTCATTATTCCCCCATCTCTTTTCGAACGCCAGACTTGAGTTTATAATTTCAACAGTTTAGCTGAATCTCAGCCAGGCTTATCAGCATGCAGGGTATCATGTTCACGATATTGTGGGAGTTTAGGCTGAACTGCAGCCAGCAAGACTCAGTTTTGAGCATCCTAAAAAAAAAAACTGACTTCTATCTGAATTCCTGTCCTGTTCCAGGGAATGGTTATATCTCCTCTGCCATGAGATGCTGAATCCATACTACGGTCTGTTTCAGTACTCCACCGATAACATCTACACACTACAGATCAACCCAGACTCGTCCATCAACCCTGTAAGTCATGCAGCGAGACCTAGGTTGAATTTTCTCTCCTAAACAAGATCCAGTGAATCTGTATGTTATGAAGAAACTCAGCAAAGGCTGTGTTTCTTGGACCATCCACTATATGTGGTTGTCATGTGTTTACTTTAAAAGGTTCACCAAGCATTACTCTTCAGCTGCAGGGTCTCATTAAACTTCCTCTAACGCCCTCTGCTGTTTTCTCAGGACCACTTGTCTTACTTCCACTTTGTTGGGCGGATAATGGGTCTGGCTGTTTTCCACGGGCACTACATCAATGGAGGCTTCACCTTGCCCTTCTACAAGCAGCTCCTGGGAAAGCCCATCCAGCTTTGTGACCTTGAGACTGTGGACCCAGAGCTGCACAAGAGCCTCGTCTGGATACTGTGAGTGAATTTTATAAGAAATGCTCAGATGAATTTCAATATAATGTAGGGTAGCACGATATATATTGGCTGATGATTAATGTGCATCGCGTCAGTAAAGCCGGTTCTCGAATCAGTGGTAAATTCCATCAGGTTCGTGATTTAACATAGAGCAGCTGTTTCTTCATGGAGCCGTTGTTAACTGACTAGCTGCGCAAATCCAAGCTGATGATGAACGTGGATTTGCGCAGCTTGTCAGTTAACAACGGCTGTGTGTAGTAACAGCTGCTCTGTTATTTATGTGTTGTTAATGGGTAGCCTGTTGAATGTAAGCAACATTATAAATAACTTGGCTATATTTGTCTTCTGTTTTTCAGAGAGAATGACATCACATCTGTTTTGGACCACACCTTCTGCGTAGAACATAATGCTTTTGGCAAATTCCTCCAACATGAGCTGAAACCAAACGGCAAGAACATCCCAGTCACAGAGGAGAATAAGAAAGAATATGTGAGGTATGAAGAGGTGCACGCATGTGGACTGACCAGACACTCTCTGTCAGCCAGCAGAGGGCAGCGGTCACATGGCTAGTTGGGCTGGGCAGAGGTTTTAGGATCGCTGCTTTTTCCACTGTTAATTTGATTGAGTGAACCCTGGATATATGTTACCGCTCAAGAATGTTAAAGGAATGTCTATTTTTATGGGAGTCGTTATTGTGTGTGAGTCAATGCCAAACAGAAATGAATCCGAGGTTGTCAATGATGGACTGAGGGTTTCAGATGCCTCTTGGTGTTCTCCATGTTCCTCTGTAAGTCTCTAATGATCGATTGTGTCTGTGTTAGGCTGTATGTCAACTGGAGATTCATGCGAGGCATTGAGGCCCAGTTCCTTGCTCTGCAGAAGGGCTTCAACGAACTCGTACCACAGCATCTGCTCAAGCCTTTTGACAACAAGGAACTTGAGGTAATTCAGACACGTGCTGAATGGATAGGCTGATGAAGAGACCACTCAGACTAGTGTCAGAGACATTAAAAGGGGAGGAGACGGACCTTTTGTATTATATAATGAATAGGAGAATCATAACTCTAAATATGACATCTTAACCCATTTTTTATTTTATTTTATTTAATTCAGACACTTAAATATACTCTTATTTCTTGCATAGAAGATATTAGGAATGATGGAATCTAATTACATATATAATTTGTGAGACTTAATTACCAATAAGAAATGTTTAAGTATTGATATAACGTCATACAATTTTTTTTTCATTCTTGAATGTTATCATTTGAGGTCTGTAAGGCTCAAGGCTGCATTTGTTTGATCAGAAATACAGTAAAACAGTAGCATTGTGAAATATTTATAAACATTTTAAATAAGTTTTCTATTTTAGTATATTTTAAAATGTAATTAATATTGTGTTGCAAAGCTGAATTTCAGTCTTCAGTGTCACATGATCCTTCAGAAATCATTCTGCTATGCTGATTTGCTGCTCAAGAAACATTTCTTTTTATCATTTGAAAACATTATTTTTGTAGAAATCATCATAATTTAAGGATTTTTCTGATGAATGGAAAGAACAGCATTCATTTGAAACAGAAATCTTTCGTGACATAAATGTCTTGCTGACCCTAAACAAGAAGAGCAGTGTATCTCCATCAAATGTCATTCCCTGCCCCCTCATCATCATTTTCTGTTCTCCTTATTATCAGTAAATGTAGTGTAAAGGTCAAAAATGATTTTGGTTTCTCTCTGCATTGTAGCTGATCATTGGTGGTCTGGGCAAGATCGATCTGAGCGACTGGAAGGCCAACACACGGCTGAAGCACTGTGTGGCTGACAGTAACATAGTGAAGTGGTTCTGGCAGGCGGTGGAATCGTTTGACGAGGAGAGGAGAGGCAGACTGCTACAGTTCGTCACAGGCTCCACACGCGTCCCTCTACAAGGATTCAAAGCACTGCAAGGTGGATAATGGATAAGCCATGTGCACTTTCAATACACCTGATGTGCTTGCAATCATAAGCTTCCAAGTCTGCCACTTTTCAGTTAGTATTGGCCTTAATCCTAGTTAAAAATTCCCTGACTTAAGGCAACATGAAACCAGAATTTATTTATAGTCCCTGACCTTACTGTGCACAATTCATCAGTGCATGTAATTCTGACGCAAAAAAAAAAAAACATTGATATGCTCATTATAATATGATCTGTTCATCATTTGAACGATTTTTCTTCAGCCATTTTAACTGATAAATCTGTAGCCTAACATGTTTCAAACATTTCCTGTACAAACGAAAATATCAAGTTCGACTCTAGATTATATCCTGCTTAATATTCTGATTTACTATGAACATTATGAGAGCTAAATGAGTTGTGAATTTCTTTGCCTTTTTAAAATAGGGTGTTCGTGCTCACTTCTGTTGAGTGTGATGATTTGGAGAACAGTGATAACTAGAATGTATCTTTGTAAGGTTCTACAGGTTCTGCAGGACCAAGACTCTTCACTATTCATTTAATTGATGCCAACACCGACAACCTGCCCAAAGCCCACACATGGTAAGATCCATAACATCTTAGGGGAAGTCGTGGCCTAATGGTTAGAGGGTTGGACTCCCAATCGAAGGGTTGTGGGTTCTAGTCTCGGGCCGGACGGAATTGTGGGTGGGGGTAGTGCATGAACAGCTCTCTCTCCACCTTCAATACCACGACTTAGGTGCCCTTGAGCAAGGCATCGAACCCCCAACTGCTCCCTGGGCGCCGCAGCATAAATGGCTGCCCACTGCTCCGGGTGTGTGCTCACAGTGTGTGTGTGTGTTCACTGCTCTGTGTGTGTGCATTTCGGATGGGTTAAATGCAGAGCACAAATTCTGAGTATGGGTCACCATACTTGGCTGAATGTCACTTCATCTTTCATAGCATTATGAACTTCACACAGATAATGGATGTAAAAATGTCTATTTATTTCTACGGTCCAAAGCTGGATTGTCATATGACACTATTTGGTGCTGTACTCAAATTAAAGATACATATGTGTGTTGGAATGAAGGCTGAAATACTGACTTCTCTCTTATTCCTTCAGCTTCAACCGGATCGACATCCCGCCTTACGAGTCATACGAGAAGCTCTACGAGAAGCTCCTGACCGCCGTGGAGGAGACGTGTGGCTTTGCAGTGGAGTGAGCGAGTGCCCTGTCCAGCCAGCCAGCAATGGCAGCAAACCCACCAAACAGCCCCAGCCACCCCTTTCACCCCCCTCCCCCTCTCCAGGACAGACGGACTGGTGTCTCCTGACAGCCTTCAGCATCAACCGCCAGCCTGAAACTGCAGCGGAGGGGAGCGACCACCCAAGGGCAAAACTCTCAAAGACTAATGATTCCTCGCAACGTGATTCGGGAATTGTTTCACATTACCACAATAAGTTACAGAGAAATCTGGTCAACGTTTGTTTTGTTTCTCGAAAGTCCAGTTCATATCGTCTTTGTCACTGAAGCGGCGGGTTGAGAGGGTCTGACTGTAAGCCTCGCTGAGCCTGCGGTCTACATGAAGTAGAGCTCACGTTTTAGTCTGGGTGGACTATTTTAACATACACCGAGCCTGTGACCATTAAACCAGTTTACCTACAGCAAATGCATCTTGGGACATGGTTGGTCTGCGTTGTAATGTTTGCGATCGTCTCCTCTTATTTCCTTTTTTACTTTATTTCCTTGCGTCCTGTTCAGTGCTGTAGAATGCCATTTCAGTGGTATTCGATTTCCTGCACTCATCAGCGTTCTCGTTGTAGAAATTAATAATTATTTTTCTTTTTTTGTCTGAGATAAAGAACATGCATGAGTCTTAGTCCTGTTGTGGAAACAGTGAATGTCACAGCGCCCCATGTGTTAATGTTCTTCAGCTGAAGCACAACGATCGTGTGCAGTCTAGAGAAGAGCCAAAGCCCTGGCAAGCCAGTATTTTCATCAGATGAAACCTTGTTTTTATGCAGCGAGCATTCCTCTGTTCTCAACAGAAGGCATATTTTTAAAGGTAATGTTTAATGAATGGTGTTTTAATAGGCAGATTTTGAAGCAAAACTTTCTGATCCATTGTGTCCGTTAACACACCAGAAATGGATCCCTAAGTGCAGCTTTGCAAAGGAAGTGGATGTTGAATGTTTTGAAGAAGCTCTTTTTGTCATTCGTATTTGATGGACCCTGATTAATCTCTAATGAATCCTGCCATTATCATGTGGTAACTTGGCATTAACCATTTTAACTTGATGTACCATGAAATTCAACTCTAGACTGTTATTTGTGTGTCTTTTTCCTTTAAACCACTGCTTCAAGTAACATTCAGCACTTTGGCTGGCGTCATGGAGCGTTTATTCCCCTGCAGGTGAATGTTGATGCCCTTCGGCTTCGGAGTGGGGTTTGGTCCAGGTTTTGTTGTGGTGAAAGATCAGGGGAGTGTCTCAGATTTCATTATGTTGCATGGCACCAAATTATTCTTTGTAAATGGAAAGGATGAGACAACCTCATAGTGTTCATTCAACCACTTTTGTCTTTTTTTTTTTTTTTTTACCAATTATTTATTACCATGTAATGTCCTTTTAAGTATTGCTGCTATTACCATTATTCCATAGTTTTCAGAGAAGGCCGAGTTCTTGTGAAAGCTGTACACTAATCTCTTTTATTTTATGTATGAATCAAAGTATTTAAACCTGCTGCTGATTCTTCAGGACGTTAAGAGGACGGGTTCACCCCAACTTTGACCTGGACGGAGTTAGCAAAAGTAGGCAGGGCCCCGGTGGTCATGTTCATATTTGTGATATATGCAATAAAATCCATCACCCTTATATTCTTGGTTCTGTCTTAAAATGTCTCTTTTCTCACTTAATGTGTGTTGGATCGGTCAGAATTTGTGTCTTTGACAAGTGTTCTGTTTTTCCATAAGACCGGGAAATGCCTAGAGCAGTGAACCATTTTTAAACTTACATAAAAGACAAAAGAGGAGACGTTTAATGTTGTGTAATTGTGGGAATGGCTAGTGAACTTGAAGAATGAGTATGGACTTTGCCTGAAGTTACAGTTGTTTTCATATTTCTCAGTAATGTGACCAGTATCATCACATTGTACAATTATTAGGTCCTGAGTGTCATTGTTTATTCGATGCAAGAGTAATGTATCTTACTATGTACTAAACATTTCTGAAAAATTCAGTGTAAATAAGATTATATTAAAGAAACTAAATTGCAGTCCATTTCTTCTTGCGCTTTTTGTTGTTGTGGTTGTCTTTGTTTGCATGTATATTGTGAATTGTATTCAGTAATATATGTTAAAGGGATAGTTGACCCAATTTTCTTCCCACAAATACATTATATTTAACAATAGCTTATCAGTGGTGACTATTCTCAACTTGATGTCCATATGGCAGAAATGTACGGTAAAAATCGAGCAGTTAGTTAATGTCATGCAATCAAACAGACGGTGAACACTATTAACCGCAATGATTATATGTTATAATAGGTTTTATATAAGTTAACTCACTTTCAGGCCATCCAAGATGCATTTGAGTTAGTTTTTTTCTTCATCTGAACAGATTGGGAGAAATGTAACATTGCATCACATTCTCGATCCTCTGCAGTGAATGGGTGCCGTCAAACAATAATCATCACATCACAATGATCCTGTCCATTAGTTAATGTCTTGAAGTGAAAAGCTGTGCGCTTGTAAGAAGTGAATCCGCCGAGATGTTTTAACCACACTGTTGTCCTCTCACATCAAAACACTTTCACTGGAGAAAGCAACGTTATGGATAGAAGACTCGTATTTTAGACTGAGACAATGTTTGAGTTTTTTGCAAACACACAGCTTTTTGCTTCCAGATGTTAATTGGCTGATTTGAGTCGTTTGGATTACTTGTGGATTATTGTGATGTTTTTATCAGCTGTTTGAATTCTCAATCTGACGGCACCCATTCACTGCAGAGGAAATCTGTTTTACGTCTATGAAGGCCAGAGGGTGAGTACATTTTCAAGAAATGTTCATTTTTGGGGTATCTAGTAAAATAAGCGGACTGACCCTCATAATTATGCATAATTTGTTTTATTTGCCTACAAAAATAATGAGGGAACAGGTGACTGAGAACATAATGTCCTTTGGTAACTGTCAGCACAAGCAGTGCCTTGCGTCCAAGGTGTTTGCAGGACTGGCTTAGAATTACATTCAGACAGTTGACTTTATAAAAGGAGTCAACTGGACCCATGTGGGCATTTTCAATTTATGGCCTTTCATGTAGATTGACTGTCTTCCAGCAGTATCAAAATAGTAAATGTGTAGACTATACATTAAAAATGTAGCAATATTTTGTCAGGAAGTAAAACAAATTTTATATATTGGGAAACTCTTGTCATTATGTCATGGAAAATATAATTGCCTTTGTAGTAATCATAATAATGACTGCTTACTAATGACTTCTTAATTGCCCAACACTCTAACAATATGTGCACATGAGCACACAACACTTTCAAAAGTTCATTGGAAATGCGACACTGTCTCAGGTAATGTTTGCTGTGTCTTTTCCGGCATTAAAATTGTCTGGAAAATTATTGATGAAAAAAAAATTAATGACTTATGCTGTGAATCCAAAAAATATATATACAAATAAAACAATCCTGGAATTTCCTTCGATGTCTTCCCTGCCTGTTTTCCTGAAAGCATTTTTATTTAATAAAATTATATCCATAGAGAAATGTTACCAGACAGGAGAGCATTTTTGAGAATTTTAGAAAATTTTACTCACCATAATGTCATTCCAAACAGGTATAGCTTCCTTTCTTCTTTATAACCCAAAAAAACATATTTAACCAAGCAGCTCTTCTCCATACAATGAACTTGAATGGTGACCTGAGATGTCAAGCAAGAGCTCTCTCACACAAAGCTTTTGTATGGTTTTAAACGTCTTGGATACAAGTGAACTATTTTAATTTATTTATTTTTTACATTTATTATTATTATTATTACTATTATTACTATTATTATTAATATATATATATATATATATATATATATATATATATATATATATATATATATATATATATATATATATATATTTATTTATTTTTTTTATTTTTTTTTCATGTACTGTATGTGTGTCCTTTTTGGGGCTTGAGAGCCACTATGCTACTAAACTTTGTGGTTTGGATTTTTGTTTTGGTTCTTAAATGGTAAATGATTTACACATCCATTAAAACATCTTAAACCTACATTGCTACATGCCCCACACTGGTTCGTTGTGCTCCATTCAGCAGGGGCGTCGCTAGGCCCTTTTTAGGGGGGCTTCAGCCCCCCTAAACTTATGCCCAGCCCCCCTAAAAAATTATTTGATTAATTAATTAGTGATCGCTTCAGTCCCCTTTAAAATCTCATTTGAGACGGTGGCAAGCTGCATCAAGTTCCGGCTCCTCCCCTGATCTGAGTCTGCATGGATTCAGCGCGTTTTTCAATCCACAGGGGCGCCGAGCAGAGTAGTGATGGGAAGTTCGGTTCTTTTGCGCGAACCGGTTCTTTCGGACAGTTCGATTTAATAAACCGGTTTAAAAAACCGGTTCACCGATTCTTTTACGCTCGACGTAATGACGTCATTGGCGATGACGCAAAGCCGTCAAATCTATCGCGGGCTTAACACATTTAAATATCAAGTCAGAAATCATAACATCGGTCAGTTAACACATCATTATAATCCTATACAAAAATCAGAATGTTAAGAAACGTATCTAAAGCATCAACACATATACAGGCATTGATCTGCAAACTAGGATGTTTTACAGTTATGGCGTCAATAAATTAGTCTTCATCAGCGCAGAAACTATGCTCCACTTATGTATAATCCATTACGGTTTATTTGTAATTAAGTAAACTTACGTTTCGCCGGATTTGTTCACTATCCTCGTTTCAACCGAGTTCAACGTTGGCATCAATTGCCTGGTTCAGAGTTCTGTGGCGTCTGGCGGGCGGAGCTGCAGCTGCTGTGCTGTGACATTACTGTTCGGTTCGGTAGTTCAGATCACACACGCTGTCGCTGAATCACGCATGCGCAGTATCATCAGCTCACCGGTTCTCAAATCGGACACGTCCGAAAGAAGCGGTTCTCGATTCAGTGTACTGGTGATCCGAAAACCGATGCAACCGGTTCTTTACTCGAGAACGAGATTCGAGAAACGCAAGTGTGATTCAAAAGGAGTCGCTTGTTTGCTCTTGCTGTAGTTTGATTATATTATTTTTTATCTTTATATCATCTTGTTTAGAAATTAAATAAACTGTTGAAAAAAATGGATTATATTAAATAAATTAATGTTCAGTTTTATAGTTTTACAAACAATGAATTGCTTCCAAACAATATACAATATAACAAAATATTTGTTAATTTTGCATGTATTTTCTTGTACAGTATATGTTTTATGCTATTAATCTGTTATGGTGTATTTGGAAAAGCACAAGAAACCTTTTTTTTTACAGCATTACAGTAAATGCTAAAATACTTGCCAGAATAAATTTTAAGAGGAATAAAGAGCAATCAATTTTCTATTGGTTAGTCTGCTAAAACTCTCTGTTGTTAAGGGAATCTGATTGTAACCTCAAAAGTGAAAGGGCATGTATACCCTTCCCCCACATAGCTGTATGCTGTAAAGTGATTTGGGAGAAGGGTCACCTTCTTTTGACACCTCTCACCCCAAAGGTTACAAACAACCACCAAGGCAGAGAGGTAGAAAGAACAGCCACAAAAGATGACCTCCAGAAAAAGAAGCAATATTTGGCTTCACTTTGATGAGGCTGGACCCCAGAAAGCAAAATGCAAGCTTTGTAGCATTATTTTGTCAGGCCAAGGAGGATCCACATCAAATTATAGAAGACACTTGCAAACAAAGCATCCGACTGCATTGCTTGTGCAAGTGAGACAAGAGGAGTCTACAGAATCAACATTAGACTCAGGTACTGCTTCTACAGCTACCGTCTCTTCAGATACTGCTTCTACTTCTTCTGCATCTGGAACTGGCACCAGTGTCCAAAGGTCAAGACAGAGTCAAATAACAAGCTTTGTGAGAACACCAATTGCCCCTGTCAGACAAAGCAAAGTTGATGAGGAGTTGGTCAAAATGATTGCACTGGATTTACAACCTTTTTCAATTGTTGATGACACAGGATTTAGAAGGTTATTGAAGGCACTTGATCCATCATACGTTTTACCAAACCGAAAGACCATATCAAACACTCTGGTACCACAGCTCTACAGCAAAATTAAAGAAGAGGTGATGGTGAAAGTCAGCAAAGCTTCAGCTGTGTGTCTGACCACTGATTGCTGGACATCAAGGACAACTAATAGTTTTATGGCAGTCACTTGTCATTTCATTGATGAAAGTTTTACACTTTCATCATTTCTTCTAGACTGCTTCTCATTTACAGAGAGGCATACTGCTGACAATCTGGCAGCTGAACTTAAAAAGATTTGTGATGAGTGGGGAATCGCAAACAAAGTTGTTGCGTGTGTCACTGACAATGCTAGCAACATAAAAGCAGCTATCCGTAAAGCTGAATGGAAGCACTTGCCATGCTTTGCCCACACTTTAAACTTAATTGTGAGGGAAAGCTTAAAACCAATTCAGGGGATACTCGCAAAAGTGAAGAATGTTGCTGAATATGTCCACAGAAGCACTGTTGCAACAGAGCGATTAAAAGCAACACAAAAACAAATGGGCCTTGAAGAGCTGAAGCTTAAGCAGGATGTAATAACAAGGTGGAACTCCACTTATTACATGCTGAAAAGATTTTGGATGCAGAAAGAAGCAATCATTGCAACGCTTGCATTGGTCAACCCCAGCCTTCCAACCCTGACACTTGAAGAGTGGGACATAATCAAAGATGTGTGTGAGATTTTAAAGCCCTTTGAAGAAGTCACTGTTGAAATCAGTGCTGAAAGGTATGTATAAATTAATTTAACATAACTGCTTCCACTGGTGAAATACTTTGTGAATGACATATTTCAACCCACCTAGTTTATGCTCATTTCCTTTTCATATATATATATATATATATATATATATATATATATATATATATATATATATATATATATATATATATATATATATATATATATATATATATATATACACATATTTGATCTAATTAAGTTATTTTGTCTTTTTATTAAAACAGATATGTGACCGCATCCAAGGTCATTTTGATGGCAAGAGGATTGCAAAAAATTGTCCAGCGATTGCGGGGTGCTGTGTCTAAACATGGCCTAGTTATTGCAATGATGAACAAACTGGCTGAGGAAATGCAAAATCGCTTCCACAACATAGAGCATATTCGTCTGCTTTCTGAGGCTACCTTTCTTGACCCCAGATTTAAGCAAAGGGCCTTTCATGATAGTGCTGCAGCAGATGACGCAGCCAAAAGCATAAGTTCAGCTGCTGCAAGGGTTTGGTCCAGTACAGGTGAGCAAACTCAAGCTGAGCACACATCTCCTCCAGCCCCTCCGTCTTCTGAACAGCAGTCTTCAGTCTGGGAGGATTTTGATGAAAGAGTGGCTGATGCAGTCAGCATCAGCAACCCAACATCCACTGCAGTGGCTGAAATGAGAGGGTATCTTGCAGAGACCTTGATTCCAAGAACGGAAGACCCACTAGCTTGGTGGAAAGCAAGGCAAGCAGTATATGAAGGTTTGACAGCCGTCATGAAGAGGAGACTTTGCATAGTTGCTACATCTGTGCCATCAGAGAGAGTGTTTTCGAAAACGGGTCAGATTATTTCAGAAAGGCGAAACAGACTGAGTCCTAACAAAGTTAGGCAGATTGTTTTTCTGAATTCAAACCTACCCTCATAAGAGAGGGTCAAGTTGCATGTTGTTACAGCTTTTCACTACAGTGGTTAAAATCTCTGTTTAAAACTGCCTTTTCAATTTTCTTTCCAACATGTTTTTTTTTTCTTTTTTTCTTTTTTTTTGATAATGCACAATAACTTTAGTCATTTACAAACAACAGGCAGTACCTTTTAAATATAGTGTGTAAAACATTTAGAGTTAATTACAGTGTGTAACTGCACTTTTCCAGCAGTTGTATTGTTGAAAAAAATTTTTGTATTGCTGAACACTTTAATACAATTTTATTAAAATATTGCTTATTTAATACAAACTCAATTTATGAATGCTTCATCATTAACTATAATGACAGTAGGCCTACAGGTATTTCATAAATCATCCCTTGTTTCATGTTAAACATAGCGTCTCAATTATTATGGTCCAACACCTAAACAAAATCATAAAAAACTCTTTAACAGAATCCTCAATTAAATAGCTTACACAAAGTCCTTTAAGACACACAGATACATTCATATTTTAAATAAATATTTTAAAAATGTTTCTCTTGCTCCAATATTAATTGCTTCAATCACATGATCATACAGTGATAAGACTGTAATTAAGTTATGAAAACTGCCTTTGAAAACCACACGCATGCGCAGTATCATTGGTTCATCGGTTTTCAAATCGGACACGTCCGAAAGAAACAGTTCTCGATTCAGTGTACTGGTGATCCGAAAACCGATGCAACCGGTTCTTGACTCGAGAACGAGAATCAGCTCATCGGTTCTCAAATCGGACGCGTCCGACAGAAACGATTCTCGGTTCAGTGTACTGGTGATCCGAAAACCGATGCAACCGGTTCTTGACTCGAGAACGAGAACTGCTCCAGCAGTGGGCGTGTTCGTTCGTCATCTGGCTCGGCTCGGTGTTCATCTTCAGTTCGGTCTTCACAGCAGTTCAGTGAGTGTACTGTTTGAGTACATGAATTACTCCGGGATATTGGTTTGTTTGAACTCAGAGGGAGTGTCAGGCACATTAAAAAAGTTAACAGTTTAAGTCATTTGTGGTTTAATGCTTATTGGAGACGTGAACCGTTTCAAACGATTCAGTTCGATTTGGTGAACTGGTTCAACCGATTCACTAAGAAGAACCGGTTAAATTGAACGATTCGTTCACGAATCGGCCATCACTAGAGCAGAGCGAACATCAGAGAGTACAAGGTGTGTGTGTGTGTGTGTGTGTGTGTGTGTGTGTGTGTGTGTGTGTGTGTGTGTGTGTGTGTGTGTGTGTGTGCGTGTGGTGTGTGTGTTCTCGCATCCAATACCAGTACGTCTTCGCTGCGTTCACTTTCAGCCTTTATCACAGTGTGACAGATGTGTTTTCTTCTAACAAAAATGAAGCGATTAACACCCATGAAAACATACTTTAGAAAACGATCATGATTTATTTTAATTTACTTTTTGAAATTGAAAACATATTATTGTGTATTTCGGCATTACATTATGCAGCCATGCAAAATAAATTATTAACGACACACATCATTGTCTGAAAGCACTAAATGGCACAGAGAGAGAAACATCATGTGGAGTTATTTTGTTTTCTATTATTAAACATAATTTTGTATTAAGTAATAATTAATCATTAGTGTATCATGATACATATATTAGAGTAAGAGTAAAGGGATCTGTGATTATTATTATTTTTTTAAGTAATTGATTTATAGAAGTGGCAAATTGATAATGATGTTATTTTTAATAAATATAAATAAATATAGAACAGATTAAACATATTGCCAATAGACAATTACATTAATACATGTTTTGTCTATATTCTTAATGAAAATTAGCTGGTTAGTTAAATGATTTGAAATGAAATAAATTTTCAGGGGCTGACTTGATGTATAACCAACCGTATTGTTGATTATAAAGGCTAAAAAGCTAACAATTAATAATAATAATAATAATAATAATAATAATAAAATATAATAATTTATATTTCATTGTAGATGGATATACAACATTTTTTTTTGTCGTGCGGGAGTAGGTCTGCAAATGAGCAACAGTCAGGTGAGAATAGAACAGCCTCACACACACACACACACACAATACCACTGTGTTCCCAAGATTCATTGCAGTCATTGAACTCTTATGTTGTTTTAATTTTCTGCCAATTTCCACGTACATTTCATAAGAAAAAGCAGTGGTATCATCAAAGGATAAACATGAATGTCCTAATACTGAATCAGGAAGTCTTTATTGTAAAAAAAAAAAAATATCTACATTCCCAATTCAAAATTTTCCAGTGACTGGTCACATCTAAAAAACTGTATTAGTTTTTTTTTACAGTGTTATATATGGCTCTGTCAGTACTCCTACTCCCATATATGAAATACAGGGAATACAATGTAATAGTGGATTGCAATAAGGTTAGTAGTATACAACCCTACCCTAATAGTCAAATCATATTTTTTTAATCATACCCTTATTGGGGGCTGAGCCCCCCTAAAATCAAAATCTTAGAATCGCCCCTGCCATTCAGTGTTAAAACTTTGAATAAAATAAGAACATGTTGGAAAGGTGGAATTTTTTTCTGAGTATGGGACACCATACTTGGCAACATGTCACAAGTCACGCCACTTCTCATCAAGTAATCAGTCTTACTTTGCAGATACAAATTACCAATCTACCTTTTTGTAAATGCCTTTAAAAAAATTAATGACCTGTCTTGAGGGGAAAATAATAGATGACTACATTTTTAAGACTAATGCAAGCAGTTTATTTTCACCGGCCCTAGGTTGGAATTAGGCCTATTTAAACACGGAATATTGTCCGTCAGTTTCCATACAACAATGAATTAAGAATAATCCAACAGTCAGACTACTTGCCCTTTTGATCAGTTATTTTATATGATAATCATATCCTTGTAATTAAATGATTAGACAGTCACATCAGATGTAATTTGTCAATTGCATTTTGAAATGGTAATACTTTGATGTTGGGTTTGGATGACTTTCAATAAAAACATTTTTTTTCATTAAAAACAAAAAACGGTGTATTATATCCGAACAACTGGGGGGGGGGGGGGGGTCTGGACTGTTGAAAAACATGCACTTTGATAGTCAGTGATGAATCTAGAGATTACATCGAGATTTCATCAAAGTGATTGTAAAACTGTAATAAGGAAAACAGAGACACCTAGAGGGCATCCAGATCTAGACAACAGAGAAGAACTACGACCCCCATGATACTTCGCGGTTCCGCCTACAGCAAAACGCTGTGACGTCACACGCTGGCTTGTTTTGGCCGTTTGTTTCGATATCCGGCGATCATACGCTTTCGATGTGCTGGAGATTGTGACTGAGAGGTACGTGCAAATTTATTAAGCAGTCTTCGTGTGTTGTAGCCTTATTAGAGTTCGTCTGTCCTCACTATTAAGCTGGGATGAAATACCTGGCTGATAATGAAAATCTGCCTTGTTTAACTGATGTCAGCTGGCGTGGGGGGGTTAACGCCAAACAGCTAGCTGAGCCTGGCTAGGGACTTTAGCGAGTACAGATTTGTTTGTTTCTTCTATCCTACTGTATATTTTACCTCTTTGGCAGTGTCCACATGTTTAAAAAGAGCAATGGAAACGAATGACCATAACATCAACAGGGTTTCTAAGCATTGCTATGCGAGATCAGCTAGTCTGTTCTGCCAGTCTACTGGAATTAACAGGCTGTGTTTCAAAACCTAGTGAGCAGACTAAGTTACTTACACAGCATGTCATAGGCGCGTTTGATTTAAATCATCATTGATAATGAATGATGTCTAAGCACACAGATATACTTATTGACAGCACTCATTTTAAATATAAATTCATAAAGATAATTAACTCTTCTGAATGTTTTACTTTCGATTTTTTGTGCTGTACATTAACTCTAGCTGAATAGTGGTCGTGAATATAATGTTGTTATGAATCTGTCTTACTTGAATGCTTTAAAAACGTCAGTCATGTTTGGAAACTGCATCATTTCGTGGGAAATGGGAAATGAAATCTTACCAGTGCACGCACAGATGCATCCAATCTAAGTGCATCATGAGGAAACTATGACTGTATTGATATCATAAGCATGACGAATTCACCATGTGGAGTCATTAATGTACAGCTATGCTTGTCTCATTTCAGGTTCGTGTGTGTGTGCATGGGTGTTTGTGTGAGAGCGAGAAGGTGGACGACTCAGGGAGTCTGTGTGTCTTATCATGGCTGACGGGTCCAGTGACGATGATGTCATCCACCTGGCTAGTTTCAACACCCATCGCAGTCGAGGTACTGTCACCAAGCCTTTATTTTGCTGTTACTTTCATCTTTTTTTATAAGTAATGGTGGTATTCTGGATGTCATACATAACACTTTGTTGTTTTATTTTGTTAGCTAAAAGAGTTAGGGCGAAGACGGCCTACATAACCATATCCTCATCGTCGGATTCTGATGACGAACCTGTCAGATTTGTACCAAATGTCCCTGTCGTGGTAAAGGATGATGAAGAGGAGGATGTGCACATCTTAGAGGTAACTGGAGATGCGTTCTGATTCACAGGGTCCCTGTGTAGTATTCACTTAGTCATGCATATCTGAGGAATTCATGAATTTGATAATATAGCCTTGTTGTAAGAGTCAACAGGGACCTGGCGATATGGTTTTATAACCGTGTATAGTTAATAGTGTAATGATATTGCATGATAGTCATTCAAAAATGTGAATACATTGAAAAACCTGTGTAAAGATTGCATCTGCATTTGACTTTTGTACTTTGCGCAGTTGTTATTCCTGTTTGGTTTGAATTTTGTTTAAATTTGATTTTAATTTTGTCAGACATCACATCTTTAAAGAAGCAGCTAAAGACACACTTAGACAAACCACCACACTTACAGTAAAATTCTCTGCATTTCACCTTTCATTTCACCTTTCATTGTGTATATTGCAAATATCCTAACAACAACTCTTTTTGTTTTGTTTTTGTTTTCTGTCTCAAGTTTGCTTGCCTGTAACCCAAGAAGTATTAAAGATATCTTAATATCCTTTTAGATTCTTGTTCTCTTAACAAACTTTACTTTTGGTGTCTTCATTTTAAAAGCCCTTGATGGTTAAATCCCAAAAAAATCGAGATCTCAATGCAGTTCCATGTGTAAATAGTTTACATTTTCAGTCAAAAACCAAATGTGGGTCTCTTTGCATACTGCTGATACTTTTTTTCCAAACATTTTGTCGAAAAATGTTTAATCTACCCATTTTCAATGGCCAATAGCCAAATGTAGGTCACTTTTTAAACCGCTTATAGTTGTTTAAATTGTGTTTAAAAAGGAATGTCTGAAGAACAAATAATACTGAAAATATAGATGTATCTTGTTTCCCTTTTATCAAAACAACTGAATACAACACACTTCTCTGAGTGCCAAAAAAAATTCCTAAGTTTACAAGTCTATAATTCAAGAAGTGTAAAACATATCTTAAATTTCAAAAGGAAAGTTTATAAAGAATAAGAATCTAGAAGGATATTAAAATATCTTGAATACTTCTAGATTTCCCGGCATGCAAACTTTGGAAAAATGTTAACACTTTACAATAACGTTCCATTAATTCATGTTAGTTAATGTATTAACTAACATGAACAAACAATGAACAAAACATTTATTACAGTATTTATTATTTATTTGATAATGTTTGTAATGAAAATATAGTTTTTCACTGATAGTTTGTTAGTTCACAGTGCATTAGCTAATGTTAACAAGAAAAACTTTTGATTTTAATAATGCATTAGTAAATGTTGAAATTAACATTAAGATGTTAACGTAAGATGTTCATTTTTAGTTCATGTTAACTGAAATAAATAACTAATGTTAACTAAAGAACCTTGTAGTAAATTGTTACCAGAAAAAGATACGACAGGTACGATCTATGCAACTGTGTTGATAGAAAATCACAAGATACATTTCTACTTATTATGTGTTCTTCAGATACTCCTCTTTAAATAAAAACAAAAAGAAAAAAGCTGTGTGAAAAATATCCCAGTTTTGTTTTTTGACCACTGAAAATGCGTCCAATCGACTAGTTTACTTATGGTGCTGCATTAAGATCTGGGAGGTTTGTTTGTTTGTTTGTTTGTTTTATTTTTACTTTTTACAAAAGTACTTTTTAGTGTGTTCAACGTGGACATGCAAGCAGTTGATGTGGTAACAACTCATATGATTCCTGCTTGGCAGTGAAACTGTCCTGCATCTGAGGATATCATTAAATAATAATGAGAAAAAAACAAAAAGTGCATATTATATTTTTCTACATTTTGTTTTAGATCACGCATATTCCCTCCAGCGTTTATTTGATCATGAAAAGCGCAAGTCATCACAGTTGTAAACACGATGGCTTTCTTTTTTCGTGAGGGGGTTTGGCAGCATGATATCTTGGTTTCCAGGCGGAACGTTAAAGAATGAGACACATCTCACGGAAATCCTGTAGAACCAATCTGATGATGATTCAGACACTCCTGAAGTGTTTTCACTTTTGTGTCCCATATCGTCATCAGATGTTTAGTAGGAATGCACCGATCATGATTTTTCATGGCAATTCCGATACCGATTTTTTTACAAGCAAACTGGCAGATTCCGATACTGATTTCAGATATATTTTTTATTTTTTTCTTTAAGCAACAAACAAGAAAGAAGGAAAGTATGCATAAACTAGATGTTAATTTGATATTTAATAGGCCAAACTGGCTTTTGGCTATTGAAAACAATAACCGTAAGCAATCGACAAGCACTCCTTATTACAAGAAGAATAAACTGCTCCGAAACTGGGGGTGTGACTGGCATGTCTGTGGAATGGGGTTTGGCTGAGGAGAAATTTTCAGTCAAAAGCATCTTTTTTTCTCAACAAACGTGACAACTACAAAGAAAAAGTTGAGAGAAATTATCTTTCTGCTCAGTGCTTAACCCTAAAAAGGGCAAACCCATAAAGAGACATCAGAAAATTAATTTAATGCTATTTTCAATAGCATTTAGTGGGACTCAAATAATACAATTTCATGAGTTTTTTTTTTTTTTTTCAAAACTTGACTCGTATATTTGATTAACGTAGTATACTAATTGTTTTTATTTTATATAAAATAAATATTTTATTAAAAAACTCAAAAATGTCTATAAAAGCAAATAAAAATTGCTATGAAATCAAATGAAAATATCTAACCAATCCAAATTTGAAGTTGATATCACAAAAATTGTGGTTCCTGTGAGATTTAGTTTGGGTGCTATTCCAAAAACAACCATTGGGTTACACCCAACCCCTACTGAATTTTTCTAATGCAGTCTTCTGTCACAAATGGATCATTTTTTTATCACAATATGACCTCTGTTACAAAACAGTCTCCCAATATAGAATCTTGACTGTCAGACCTCTCCAACGATATGTGTTTTTTCAAGATTTCAAAAAGATTAGATTTTCTAAAACACAAGCCACAAAGTCACACAGTATATGTATGTTTTATATATTTATTTATACCCCCTAAAAGGGCAAGGTGAGATACAAACTTTTAGAGACTGATTGCAAAAAATAAGCATTTAATTTATAAAATTTCAGTGTATACTTAATAAGCTGCACATCAGCTTTTTTTAAACGGGTATATCCCCTCCAACATCTGTAAATATGTGAACTAGACCAACTTTTATCAGAGGGTGAGTAGATTTCTCACTACAGGTGGCCATGCAGGTATAAATGCTGCCCGTGAGCTAAACAAACAATGGAGAAACAAAAGTCACCTCATCTAAATATTCACAACAAACACCCTTTCAAGATGAAACCATGAAATGACACCTACACTTTCACTGCTTCTCCACACAGCTTCTCAAATGTTTGTATCCCACAGCCCTCAACTCATCGTGAGCTGATCCGACCTGCTGCCAAGTGGGGTGCGAGCACCTTTCCAAGTCAGGCATCTGGATCCAACAGCCATCCTACCAGCACACACGCTCATCATCCTTCTGTAGTCACCGCACATCCTGCATTAGGAAACCAAGCCATAGGTGTCTTAACCACGGACCAGAATGCTGTACCCTCGACGTCTAGAGAAAATGCCTTGCACAGACCTCCAATGCCTGTTAAGGACTCACTGCCCCTTCCTAATGACCCTTCAGCTAGTGCACACTCAGCGAATCAGGGCAATTCTGTTTTTTCAGCCCTACCCACCACTGAATCAGGTCAATTAGACTTGGGCAACAAAATTGAAGTGGTTGTCTGGCCGAGAACTGAAAGGACCACAATAAGGCCTCGGACACCACTGGAGACTGTGCTAGTAGAGGTCAGGCGAGATGAGCAGCCAGCGGCCCCGCTCTCTCCTGCACCGGCTGACAATGAGAGGCCTGGACCGTCAGCACCCAGAGAACCCGTAATACAGCAAAACCCTGGCCGAACATCCCTTGATATGATGGTGAAGGGGGTGGTGAGTTTTCTGATCAGCACCTCATTTTACAGTACCCCACTGTTCATATTGCACTTTTAAGGTGGGCTATATTTTGATTTGTTTTGTCATTTTCAGATGGACCTTTTCCCTGATGTGCAAGACGCATATGTAGCAGAACTGATAGAGAGAGGTGACCTGAAAGATTTAAATGTGTAAGCACAAATCTTTTTCTGCTCATTTCTTGCTCTTATGTATTTTGTTAGTGTCTTGAGACATTGTTTGGGTTCTTTATCACAGAATATGCAATGTATTGTTGGAAAACCCTGATTATCCGAAGAAAGCAAACTCGGTTGTGACACAAAGCAGTGTTCTCCTCGAGACAAATGATTCTGAGACGCAGGTTTGCACAATGTTTTCATCAGATCCATAGTTTTTTTTATATATCTATATTTGGTTACTAAGAATGTATTTAATGTAAAAACTGAACTAATATGGTTTAATTTACTTACTTTTTCTGTGTCATGCAGGAAAGTGAAAATTATTTTGATTATGTCAAACTAAAGACTGTTGGCCCAGAGGTTGCTATTCAAGCTGCAGACATGCTGATGGGTGACTTCAGAATGTTGAGCTGTCAGGATATCAAGTGGGCCCTGAATTGCCTCAAAGGACACTATGCAATCACACGAAAGGTGAAAAATATTCCGTTTTAAGTATGTATTTTATGGAAAAATTGTAAATATTGGTTGTCACAATTGTTAAACAAATTTTAGCTGGTGTTTAACTGTAACTACGATTATGGCAATGAATTTAGATAAGATTAATTTAAGGGTCTTGATGATTGTTGAATAATTGTCATACTTTTTTGTGTGCTAGCTTTAAATGTTACAAATGACTGTGATGAACTAAATCCTTTGGCTGTAACCTGTTATAAGATTAATGCACTAATACCTTTAAATATGCAAGCAATTTATTGCATGCCAAATTTCCAAATTATTGCCAAATTTCGTGAGCGACACCCGTGGAATCAACAGAGAAATTTCCCAATGTGAATTTTCCGTCGGGTTTAAGTTTGGTGAATTGGACACACAAATGCACAGTGCTGACCAATAGCAAGCCTTTGGGTGTTACATTGACCTCTGTGTGGGCGGAGATTCTTAACTTTCCAACCGCGCAAAACAGAGGGATGAACTGCTCACTCTTTCTCAGTGAGATTTGTGTTTAAATACATAATAAAAAGGCTGTTTAAAAAAAAAGTTGTTTAAGGGTTGGTTGGTTTGCTAGTTGGTAGAATAGCTTCAGATATATCATTATCATCCGTAGCATCATTAGTTCATATTTTCTTTCACCTGAGAAATTTCACAGAGCAGCTGGAAATGTCACTCTCCAGAAAATGGCATCCCATATTGTTTGACCACTAGTCATTTGTGTGGCATTAATCTTTCTGGTAACTCCCGAAGGCCTTATTCGAAGCCCTCAAGAAGTGGCAAGAGAACTCCACTGACCCCTCAGGGAAGAAGAAGAGAAGGAGAGAGCCAAATGAGCGCGCCTTCATAGACTTCAAGTTTGAGCAGGGTGACTACATATTTCTTTGCTTTCTGCATGCCTTTAGAGCGCAAAATGAAACCAGGTACACAGTGCAATGCTCACTGCATCTCGTTCTTCTCAGGTTCTTTTAAACTGGAGAGAAAGATGTACTTTTTGGAGAAGAATCGCAGATGGAGCCGCGGAAACGAGACTACACTGGAGCCGTCGCTCATGAAAGAGCTGCAGTTTTATGAGCAGAAAGCCAAGGAAATGGCTGAGGTACTTGGCACGGCTCACTTCTTTAATTTATTTCTGATGGTTCTGCCTGCAATAACCCAAAGAAATAGGGTTGTGGTGAACTGAGCTGACAGGCTGTTAATTGTTGAAATAATTACGAGGTTTTTTTCCTCCGCTTTCAGCATGAAGATTTCCTGTTGGCTTTGCAAGTGAATGAAGAGCAGTATCAAAAGGTTGGATTTGAAAAGCCAGTTTATGTTCTTTTTATGACAAGTTAATATAAAAAAAGAAACTTAATTTAAAGTGTGAGAGTTACTTTGTCCCTTTCCAGAGCTGTAAATTATTGTATTAAAAAGACAGCTAGAGCTGTTAAAGCAGATTAGAGGGACCTCGTTCAGCCCTGTAATGTGTCGTAGATTATAATACTAAACCTTATGTTGAGAGCATGTGACACTTTTGACCTGTGCTCTCAGGATGGCCAGTTGATTGAGTGTGGCTGCTGCTGTGGCGAGTTCGCCTTCGAGGAGATGACCCAGTGTACAGATGGCCATTTGTTCTGCAAGGAGTGTCTGGTCAAATACGCCCAGGAGGCAGTTTTTGGCTCAGGACGGGTAAGTCATCTGTTTAGACTGTTCGGTCTCTAAGGTTACCTTTATGTCTTTTAAATTGTATTACTGGAAACTGTATGTGCGGTCACGACTATTATTATGTCATTATGTTTTCAGGCATTATGCACAGTGTTCATGTTCTGTTCTCATATTTGTAAAATTCCCCTGTAATCTTCCCAGTGCTTTTTTAGGTGCTTCCCAGTTTATCTCCCATCTTAGTTTCATTTTCATTCTAGTAAACATAAACAAAAGGTATACTATTTAAATTCACATTGATTACTGATGCTCTGGCATCGTTTGTTTGTCACATGTTCCTTCAAAAACCATTCTGATGTGCTGATTTGCTGCTCAAGAAACATTTCTCATTATTGTTTAAAACAATAGAGCTGCTTAATATTTTTGTGGAAACCGTGATATATTTTTTCAGGATTCCTTAATGAATAGAAAAGAAATATTTATTTAAAATAGAATCACTTTCGATCAACTAAATGAGTTAAAAATAAAATAAAAAAACGCATCTTACTGTCCTCAAACCTTTCCATGGTAGTGTAGATACTCAACTCAAGCGCTCACTGATTTTTACATTTACAGTGTATTTTGTTCTCAGATTAAGTACAAATGGTTCTTTGTGTTTGTGTACAGTCGGAGTTGAGTTGTATGGATGGGAGCTGCACCTGTTCCTTCCCTACGAGTGAGCTGGAGAAGGTTTTACCTGAAAACATTCTGTACAAATATTACGAGCGACAGGCAGAGGAGGCCGTAGCCGCCACCTGTGCTGATGAACTGGTCAGGTGAGTTAAACGTGTTGATAGACAGCTATATGCAAAGGTAGAACACAAAAGGAGATGTTTCGTAGAATGTCCAGACTGCTAATTTCCATACAATGAAAGTGAACAGTAACTAGAGCTAACAAGCTCCAAAAAGGACAAAAAAAGTAATCCACATAAGTAATCCTCATAGTGTTCTGAGATTTATCATCACTGTTTTCCTCGCTTTCCTTTCAAGGTGTCCATTTTGTAACTTCCCTGCACTGTTGGATAAAGACATTTCTCTGTTCAGTTGCCCAAACCCACGCTGCAGAAAGGTTAGTTCGTGTCCCTGGATACACCAGTGTTTGTGTGTGTGTGTGTGTGTGTGTGTGTAATTCAGTCATTGTAGTGATCTCTTTATGAAAGTACTGTTATGATCTGGATCGGTTCTCTCTTCCTCTGTCCACTTCTATTTCTGAGCCCCACAGTGGTCACTTGGTGGCGCCATAGGCCTGTGGAAAAGGTCAGCAGTGTCTGTGGTTTGCAGTCTGAGGCCCCATAATGAACCATGCTAGTGTATGTGAAACTAATGGTATTTTATCATTGGCAAGGTTTACTCAGCTGGAATTAGTCAGGTCAGGTCAAGAACAGAGACAGCCATTCATCATGTCTGCTATAAATATTCAGCACTCCGAACCCTAAACAGAGATTAACCAGGGTCAGGGAAGTTTAGCAGAACTAAATGAATCAGCATTCCGGTATACCACTGTCTCATGATGTTTTGGCAATGAAAACAGGGAAAATGTGGCTTATACCTTGGGATATGAATCACAAATCACAACCTGTTGTGCCTCTGAGAAGCAAGGTTTCAGAAAACTAAATCAATTGTATTAGCTGCTAAAAGGAGATACTACATTACATTTTTCAGTAGTGTGATGATAGTAGTTTAGCTGTTTTTAAAATTCAATTATCTCCATTTTGGCCTTCCGTCCAAACTCGGACAGCATTTTAATCAAGGAAAACTGAGCTTTTTGTAAACACTCTCCAGTGTGGATAAATTTGAAAAAGATGACACAAGTTAAGTCATGTGACATATTATACCAATCCTTGTTAATACCAGGCGGCAAGGAAGTCGACCGGAAGTTGAAGTCGGCCACGTGCCGCCATCTTGTAGCAGAACTTCACTTGCGTTAGCATTCCCATTGACTCCCATTCATTTTGGCGTCACTTTGACAGCGAATAACTTTACATCTGAGGCGTTTAAAGACTCTGTTTGTCCATTATTTATTTCTAAAGATACACGACAATGTATAAAGGGCTCCATTACCTTCTATGTTACATTATGGCCCCGTATAAACAGTTTTTGTAAAAAATAGGCTAACGATTGTGTCATAACCACTCGGCTCTCTGTCGCATTACCGTACAGACAGGTGGAGAAGCTCGCAGGCAATTAACTTAATATGGCGTACTGGCGTTACATTTTAAAATACTATACAAAATAATTAATCAGAATACTTACTCCTGCTCACTCACGACAAAGAACTCCCCGCTCGAGCTCGCCGTCTCTGCAAGATTAACGATGGCAGTTTGCACGCACAGCTACTAGAAGATTTACATCTGGCAGACAGGTTGCTGACGTCGTCAAGCTTCGTTTGAGTCTGCGCGTCAGAAGCGGAAGTGCTAAAAAATGCTAAAAATGGGCTTCACTTTTCTCAATTGAGTTCCAATGGGGTCGCTGTGTCCATTTCTTTTACTGTCTATGGTTAATATTGGTATTGTGCACTTCCACACGATTGCGGTTGCACTTTATTTTACAGTACGTGTACTTCCATGTACTTACAGTGTATTTACAGTGTATTTATCTAAGAAAGTTCTGGTAATACAAGGTAACTACATGGGTTAGGGTTAGGTTTAGGGGTAGGTTCAGGGTTAGTACCTAGTTATTACATAGTTATTGTAATTACTATAATAAGTACATAGTATGTACATGGGGAACAGGACTGTAAAATAAAGTGCTACCACGATTGCTATAGATGTGTTACTTTGTACTTATATGTCACGTCACTTTTATATTTAAGTGACGTGACATATAGCCAAGTATGATAACCCATATTCAGAATTTGTGCTCTGCATTTATCCCATCCAAAGTGCACACACAAACCCGAAACAGAGGGCAGCCATATATGCTGGGGGTTCGGTGCCTTGCCCGAGACTCGAACCCACAACCTTATGGTTAGGAGTCAAACTCTCTAACCATTAGGCCATGACTTTCCTGACTTGACTTATTTAAGTTTTATGGAACATAAAAAGTGTCAGCCTACTAGTTAAACCCTGGGAATGGTTTCTTTTGCCATGGAAAACCTGGAAATATTAGGAATTTTTTAGCATTCTGGAAAAGTCAATAAACTTACAAAAATCTTAAGGCATGGTAAACTCATGTACTGTAAACTGTTAACGTGTACACTAGTGTGTTTCTAGCATCTAAATTAAGTTTCTGGTTCCCAGCTTCCTGGTTGAGAACTAGTGCTCGATCGATATATTGCCAAGGCCGATATATCGGCCGGCATTTGGTAAAATAATGCAAAAAAAAATCACGGTTCCAACAAAAATATTTATCAGTTTTCAACACTGATGATAATAATAATAAAAAAAATTTTGAGCAACAAATCAACATATTAGTAAGATTTCTGAAGGATCATGGAACACCGAAGACTAAAAATCTAGCTTTACATCACAGTGATAAACAAACGCTTAATTTAATTATAAATAATAATGGGATAGATTTATATCTGAGACAGAGGATGTCCCCTTAGGCAGGTTTAATGTGGTCACCCGCTTTTTGTTAGTAGCTAGTAGGCTTTTCAAGAGTAGTTTGCTTGACAAGTTTCACACTAGTTTCTCCAACACTGGATTCAAGTACGTTTGATGTTTTGTCTTGAGTCTTATCAGTGTTGGGCTGTGAGGAATGTATCAGGCAGTGCCCGGACACAGAGCTGTCGGTCTGTCTCTGTGTTCGTGGATTTCAGCTGGCAGGCGGAACATGTCAAGGACTCTGAACTCACAGCTAGTTTCCTGAGAGGAATGTTAGTGCTGCCTGCAGTTTGTCAGGGCTATCTTTCCATTCATCTGTCAATCTCCGTTCCCCTCTCTATCTCTGTTTGTCCCTCCATCACTTTTAAAGGAAAAAACACACGTGGGAGGGCTGTGAGCTTTCGTGAGTGCCCTTCAAACATCATGAAAGCTGAGGGTGTGTGTACACATACTTTGTAATTAAATGTAAAGTATGTTTTAAGTTCCTGTCATTTTGAGGAAGAACATTTCCCACATCACTTTGAGGCTGTCAAGAGAAAAGGTTTCTTGTTGACCTTTATTATATTAAATGTGTATATAGTTTTTGTGATTCCACAATACTCTGTATTTCTTAGAAAAAAATTGCTGGTGTGTGTGTGTGTGTTTAGCATTTCAATTAAGCTGCTCTCCCACTCCCTGGTTTAGAACCACTTCTGTAGCATGAGATCAGACTTTGTATTTGTGTTTGTATGTTTTTGTTTGCGTATGTAAATGCCATGTAAGTGAAGCAGTGGTACCCGGACCATTGAATTATTGAAAGTTAGTGCATACCAGAGATGTAATGGTACATTAATTTATGAATTTTTAATCATTCAGTAGTCCATCAGCAATTATTCTGAAAATAACTTTGTTGATAATAGTCTGGTCTTATTAATGTGAACGGGAAGATGATGGTTGGCATTTCCCTTTAAAAGGCTTTAATATCCTGCCATTAAGTAAAACAGTACTTTTGTGTTTACGGTGCAGTTGTCCACTGGATGGCGCTCTTGTTCTGTGATGCCAGTGCAGTTTTATTCCGTCACACATCTGCTGGTGATTACACTGCTAAACCCCGCCTCACGCTTCTGCAGCAGCTCCCAGCAGGGCGGATGGGGGGCAGGGAACTGTTTAAAACGGCCACATCTTTGGCCTTCCTCTTGGCACAGCCAAAAGCTTAAGTGTGCCCTCAGACAGGACCTCCATTTTCTCCTCCTACCCGTTTTTCTCCTGGTGGAGTCACAGGACTGGACGAGGGGAAATTGAGAACGGTTGTGTGGTATGATTTCATAATGTGACCCACTTTCATTTCCTCTTTCTGGCTCTGAGCATGGCATTCCTATCAAAATGGAGAACTGGGCTCCCGTGCACAGCAGTGCTTGACTTGGCCGGCAGTATGAGGACTTTTCCAAAGCCTCGCTTCTAGGGAACAAATTTCTTGGGTAGATAATCTGTATCAAATCACAGCCACCTGATTAACGGTCTGTTATAATAAAAGCTGAGGCTCAGTGGTTAAACATCTGAAAAGATGTGTGTTTCAAAGGGTTGGCCTATGAACCATAACCTCTGTATGTCGTCAAAAAAACATTAATTAACAAGACGTACTGCACTTAATAAGTGCTTAATGTCTTTGACCTCTAGGTAAAATAGTACATGCTAAGTGTACAAAGTTAAGTGTACAAAGTTTCAACAATTTGTGATCTAAAATAATAGCTGTTTTTACGCAATATTTTCTCCAGAACTCCATATGACGGAACGTTAAAGTTCTGTAGAAATAGAAACTTCCGTTTTCCGCTTAAGTATAAGTGCTTGTTGTTCTTAGTAGACCGTTTCACATCACTTACATTATTGATGGTCTGTCATTGTTAAGGTGCACTCCCATTAGTGAAATTTGGCAAAAATGTTATGGGTAAATTTGTTAGTAGTGAACCATGTAGGAAGCACAGCTGACACAGAAATCCCTTTCAAACCAAGCAGCTTTTTGTTGGTTCACTCTCTGTCACTGGGGCAGTAGCTTTCCAAACGGTACATTTTTGTACTTTATTTACCCCTACAAGTTATGTGTAGCCCACATTTTAATACCTAAATGGCACATATAAGTACTTTTTGAAAAAGCAACAAATTTGTGTGATCAACCCTGCTCAAAATTCTCCCATTGCTTTCTTATTAAGATGATTTGACTACGTAAAGCATGTTTATATTACAGTTCCATATACGGTAACCATTTTCTGACCCCAAATTAATGCCATCTCTATTGTAAATATTGAGGGTGACATCTTTCCATTTCTGATCATTGTGTATGGAAATATTTGTAGCTGTCTTGCCCACATTTGTTTGTGGAAAATGCAGTCGGCTGAGGACAACTCTGGAATCCCAGTGCCGAGTGAATTACTTCAGTCTGTTTTCCTCTTCTGTCTCTTGTGTCTGATGTCCCATTCGTCTGTAGTGGTGTGTGCCCTCAGGTTGCTGTCTTTAGTGGTGAGGAGATGTCCTCTCCTCTGCCCTTCCCTTCACTCTTTTCCCTCGGTGGAGATGAAAGTTGTATAACTGACACACTTTCCCCTCTCCGCTGCCTCTGTGGCTCCACCCCTTGTTGTGGATAGAGGACCTTTATTGGCTAGAGCCAGATCATTCAAATTTGAAATGTAGTACAGTTCATATTTGACCCAGATTTTTCCTTCTTTTTTTTTTTTCTTAGGTTTGCACATTTCAAAAATGCTGTTTTTCCTCAGTGATTGGATGTTAGCAGATCTGCCAACATTCCCTTATTTCTGGTTTGCACGGTTTATTTTCCATGTATCCATGATGTTTCTCATATTGGTTTTGATAGACAGCAGCAGCTGCATCATGCGAGTCCAAGATTTCTCGAAAGCGCCCTATTTAAGTATTCATACTGTAACTTTCATATAATCCGACATGCTCTTCTGTTCAAAAGTTTGGGCTTGGTGAGATTTGTTGGTAAGTTTCTTATGCTCATCAAGGCTGGTTATATTTGATAAAAATATAGTAAAACATTAGTGTGTAATTTTTTTTTTTTAAAGATAATTTAAAATATATCTTCCATTTTAATATATTTTCTAATGATGATAACACCTAATTTTCAGCATCATTACTCCAGTCTTTAGTGTCACATGCTTTGGATTGCATTCCATCGACCGGATCTGGTTCAGACATGCTGCATTCTCGACCATTATTGAGTTTATAGGAAGCAGTGTTTGTTTAGCCCTGCGTCACAGCACTTATCATGAGCCAAAGCCTAAAATCTTGAGCGTTTCATCAAAAACACGTTTGTGTTCTAGTTTTATGATATGTAGCTGTTGCTGAGGGAGGTCTGTGGGTGTGTGAGGCTCATTCAGGCCTGTGTTTCTCCTCAACAAGCAGCCCCCCAATCAGATGCTCAGCAAATCTCCTCTTCTGCCTTATAAGGCCTGCTGCTGTGCACGCCTGGTCAGGAGAGAAGCAGTGAACAGATGTTGCAACACTTCACATTTTGTACTAGTGTATGCTGCTTTATTTTAGAGAACTAGCCACATATGCAGCGGAATGTGTCATGGCAGCTGCATGATTATGACAGAAATCATTATATTATTTGTTTCCTTTATGACCATTGAGATTATTAGAATTTACAGAAGTGTTAGGTTACCAACCATCTTTAAAATATCTTTTTTTTGTCTTGCAGATTAAGAGATTTCTTCAAGAATGTGCTCATAGAATCAATGAAACTGTCTATAGATTGGAGGATAAATAAATATCTTATTTCCACTGTGTTTTTGGATTATAATGGGAGCTTTTTAGTTTTGTTGGGTCGCTCTCACATTAGAACAGGCCTATTGTCTGTTTTAGAAGTCTCTGATTTCTTCATACATTCATATGCAGAACTGGCATATTTACGATTGGATACAATACTCAGCCACTGCAAAAAGTAAGAAACTATGAATGCTGGTGGCTTTTCCGTCTGATATGAAAGCTGACTCCAGGAGACAAATGGACTGAATTTACACAAAAATATGTTCAGTCAAGATAAAACTAGCGTGACTACCTAGAGCTGTGGTTTCAGGTTATAAGGTTTCAGCTTAAATGAGAGGTATGCACACAGCGATTAACAGGAAATAGGGGGTTGTTCGTTTTGGTGAATCAGATTTATGTTAGAAGAATATGTAGCATGACCACAGCTGTCACCTTGGGCTTGTTTTGTTGAGATAAAGACTTGCCGTTAAAGCCGTTTTCCTCTTGTCACATAAGCTGTTTTTCCAGTTTGTTGTGGTACTTTGATCGCTATGCTAGATGTCAACCCTTTTCTATCTTTGTTACACAAAACAGACCCTTAGGCTTGTGCGGACGAACGTTACATGCATCCTGTGTGGTTTGAAGGTTCCTGTAGCTCAACAGTATTTTAGTAATTAAATGAAGTTTGCAAAGTCACATTTCTTCTACAAATGAAGATGTATCATGTAGATAGATCATGTACATGGATGTATTCCGATTGATGGCACTCCAGCCTGTCTGATGACTTTCTCTGGAAGAAAACTTTTTATTTTTCTTCAGTCCCGTAGTACTTTTTGCTAAAAGGGTCAGATGACAGCTTAGAAATCATGAAAGAGCAAATAGGTTCCATAAATCATACTTTTGCTTTGAATGAGTGTTAAGATAAGAACAGATAAGAACTGCTGCATAACAGGGGCGACCTGAGTGACGCCGCCCCGTTTCCAGAGTGTGCACCCTGCTGATCAGGAAGTGTCAGCCTGGCCTTGCAAGGTATTCTTTGTACCAGGAAACCATGTTTAAAGTGAAGTCAGTGTGATGTCACCGCTGTATTTTTAGTCATGTATATAAACAGAGGCACACTCCTGACTGTGAGAATCACCGTACTTGAGAGCCACAGTCACTTCCTGTTAACTCGTGCCAAACATGCCATTTAGTGACAAACTCTGGAATCATTGTCAAGAAAAGATAATTTAGCCTCTTAAATTTTTGTTTTAAAGTTTCAGAATCACTTTAAAACTTTTTTTTGTTTTTTTGTTTTGAGATGCTTATGTCCTCACATGTCCTCATTTTTTTATGTAGGCACTATAATATAAATCATTATATCTTTACTTTATATACTAAATTATTTATTGTATGTTTCCATTAATCTTAAAATCATGAGCATAATTTTTATTACAGCCACCATTTAAATGTTTACATTTCAGTAACCAATTGGAGTAGAAAAGAATTATATCATCAAAAAGTTGATATAAAAACCTGCCATATGTGCAATTTAAATGTTTATATGAAACTCTGAATTTATTTCAGTGTTGATTATTAAATAAATGTAACTTGATTTATTATTAAATGCATTTTTATTTTTGTTTTCGCAAAAACAAGTCTGTCCATGTTGTATTTCATTTGTGAGAATGATATCTGGAAGTGTCTTGTCAGTTCAGTGGTGTTGGCCCTCCCATGCTATGCTGTTGTGCTTCACTAGGGGGCAGTACATTACTACACGACTAGGTCACACCTCCTCGTGTCTCCATGGCATGCTTTACCCCTCTTGGCTATTGTCTGGCCTGATCTTTGCATCATTCACCATTTCTTCTATAGTTTTCCGGTACAGCTTTTTCACAAAGATACTGATGACTGGTGATTTATGTTTTCAACAACATGCGGCCTGAGGCTGGATTTCATAAATATATTTCTGAGGAAGCCACTAGTGTTGTTCGTCATGTTGCTACGTTTTCTATTTAAGATGAGTCATACTCATTATCCTAGAAAGTTGCACATTAGTTGTCATTTATCATCTGTCACTGTCATTAATATTCAGCTTTATCTTAAATTATTTATGCTTATGCTAATGATATTTACCAATGGGGGCTGTTACCAAGCATCAGTGGCTAGAGAGCTCTCAGTGGATAGCTGGATCTCTCTTACTCTGGGTTCCAGACTGAGGAGTCTATAGCAGCTGCATTAGAGACTAATATTTTTCATGAATTTGACAATATTACTTGGCTACAGTCTTTAACAGACTGTCAGATGTGATGAAGAACCATAGCAAATGTAGAAGTGTCCGGTACATCCTAATTTAATAGCCAGTTGTGTGGCTGTGAAATGCGCAGGCGTTTACATAGTCTTCACAGGCTGACCTCGGATGTCCTTTCCAGTCAGCTGAAAGGCAAAGCATTGTGGGCAGGCCTGGCTAAAACAGAACTGATGAAAAATGTTGTTCCTAAGCAGCCAGACTGATGACAAGTCTCATCCGGAGTGAAGGGCAGGGAGCAGTTCACCCTCAGTCTGTGCTATTTTATAAAAGAAACCCGTTTAGATTACTTCATCATTATAATTTACAATTCTATAGCCTTTTGTTGTAGACAGTCATATTTTTGGCCATGCTCAACCTTTATTAGTTATTTGTTTGCAAAGGCAAGCTGTTGAACATGCTTCCCTTTAGGAAAGTGAATAAACCTCTAACCTGAAGCATTAGACTTACAGGCATGTCACCCTGTTTATTCTAGGCTCTTGATTAATTACTCAAATCATGCTGTTTGTTAAGGAAGCAGACTTGCTATTTTCAGCTCTTGGACAGTAAAATAGCCAAAAGAAATCACATAGCCTTGCATCATCCTATTGCTAGGTATTTAAAAGCAGCTATATATTGTGATGTTGATGTATGTGCAGTTATATTGTGTATAATAGTACTGGTAGCTGATATAATTTATAGACACTTGTGCCCTATGTGGGGTAGGAAGCAATATGCACTTCTGAAACAATGCCGGGAACATCGGCTGCTTCTGTATGCACAAACAGAGGTGACTGAACAACAGAAACGTAATCTTAGTTTTTCCCACTGGATGAATGAAATGTGGTCCAGGTGTTTCTCTTTCCAGTGTGCATTGCAATTGTGATCAATAACACAGATGCTTATTCGTGTCCCCTTCCTCAGGAGAGTTGCAGGAAGTGCCATGTGGTGTGGAAGGAGCACGCAGGAAAGACCTGCGAGCAGGTGCTGGAGAGGGACGAGATCCGACTGCGCGTGGCCTTGTAAGTGCCCGACTGAAAACTCTTAGCATAGAGCAAGCTTGTTAATAATTCATCCGTGCACTATTGAGGGTACTCGGTAGTATGGCGAACCACCTGGGAGATCATTAGCATCCCTAATGCTGAGTCAGCGGTTTCCCCAGGCCTTTCTCATGGCAGGCTAAAACACTCGCTGTATATGATGGATTCCCTTGAGTGTTATGTTTGCAAATACATGGCATCCAGAGCTGCCCCTGTGCACAGCGAGCACTCATGAGGAAGTGTACTGGAGCGTGGGTGTCTGTGTAAACTGACGCAGTGTGAAAGCAGCCTATCACTGCTGCTCAGTCTCTGGACTGGACAGGATGTGATCGCCTGGCTTCCTTCCTGTCATACTCATGAATCAAAGACTGTGCATCCTGTTTACCCCGAACCTTTTCTGTTGCTTACATTTATAGAGAAGGGAAAGGGACCCTGACTGAGATATGAATTAAACATGGTCTCACAAATACAAGATAATATACCTCAATACCAGTATGCTTTATATATGTTAAAAAGCCCCAAATAACTGAAGCTTAAATTAAAATATTGGCTTTTTTCCCTTGTAAAACTCTCGGACAAATTTTTTAAGATTCTATGCCGTGAACTTAAAATATTTTTACTTACTATTTTTTATACTTTTGAAAATCCAGCATTTGGTTGATCCTGATAAGTTTTTTTTGTCTGTTTCATATTATAATGAAACATTTCTGTTTATTTTAGTAAGTATTACGTCAAATAAATATATTTAATTGTTATCCTTGCATTATTTGCTATTAAAACAAATCTATATTTAAATAGTGTGTAACGATCGACCCCCCTGCTCTCCAAGATATCAGCATCTGTTGACCACTACTTAAAATTCAGTCTAGGTAGGCAGCTCGCAGTTTTTTTACTGGAAGTTTGCATGTAAACTGAACCCAACTGTGTTTTGTTTCATGGCCAGTGAGGAAAAGATGACCGCTGCCCGTGTCAGGAAGTGCCACAAGTGTGCCACAGGTCTAGTGAAGTCAGAGGGCTGCAACCGGATGTCGTGTCGCTGCGGCGCCTTCATGTGCTACCTCTGCCGGGATCCTATTAACGGCTACAACCACTTCTGCCAGCACGCTCGCTCGCCTGGTGCCCCCTGCCGACACTGCAAGAAGTGCTCGCTGTGGACGGACCCCACGGTAAATAACACCCTACACTCCAGATTTCCTTTCATGCTCAATGTTAGTGTGCGATCATCCTTGAAAAGCAGCAAACACCTTTAGTCTCTATACATCTGCTCGGTTTACAACAGGTTTAGTGTAAAACATGTTCAAGTCTTTTGTTCACTAACCTTGAGGGTGTTTGTAACATGAGGTGCTTGCTGCTGCTTCTTTCTGACCCTCAGTTTGTAATGTGTTTGAAGCTGTTACATGATTTGCTTTTTGATTTTTTTTATTTATTTACTTTTTAAATTTGATTTGTTTTATAACTAACAGACCAACATTAAAACTTTAAAAACATTAAAATTATTTTTTTAATTGCATATTTGTTTAGATAATAAATTGCAATTCATTAACACGTTGGAGAGGCGTGATGTAATGGATTGATAGATCCTAAGTGCGTTCTAAGAGTGATTCAGTCTTAGCATAAACACCAGGTGATATATGTGGTAATGGTTTTGCGTTGGTTTTGTATACAGGACTCTTTGAGAGTATAACACATGAGAGGTACTTGAGTGCGTGTTGATGGATTAGGAGTGCTGAGAGGTCTCTACTGCAGTTAGCACAGTCAACCGTCATGCATTAGCCTCATATTATATAATAGACTGCTGAGAGCTACATCTTTAGCACTCCGTTTGCAATGTCTAAAGCACAGAGCTCATTCATTATTCACAACATGCTGATCATTTTTCCATTTATTAGATAGAAAAGTAGTAGATAGAAAAATAATAATAAATGTGGTTTATGGTAAAAAATAAAAATTGAAATTGGAATTTGGCCTTGGAAACATCATTTATTTATATACTTTTAGGAATTAAAAGTGTGTGTGTGTGTATATATATATATAATATATATATAATATATATATATATATATATATATATATATATATATATATATATATATATATAATGGATTATATTATATAATTTATTATTTTATATATTATAATTTATTTATTATATTTTTATATACAGGGAAGGGGCGAAAGCATCAAAACAAAAGCATCATTGTGAAGTTGAATGCAGCCAAATAATGATTTTTTTTTTTTATCAGTCATCTTGTTTTCATATTACTTTGGAAGCCAAGCACATAATTGAAAATAACATTTTGCCTACACTATAAAAGAAGGATGACAAGGAAAACTTAATTGATTCAAACTTATATGTACCATGAACATGCTAAGTTTGAACATAGGTTAACATGAATGTGACGGGACATTCTGCTCGCTCTCTTCCTTTGTTGTTCTGTGGGAACAAAGCATTTTGGGTTTGGCACAACTTGAGGATGAGTAGATGATGATGGAATTGTCATTTTTGGGGAAACCATCCGTAAGCAGTGAGCATGATTGAGAAATCCTTTTCCGTTTAATCAAGAAGTTCCACAAATTATCTGGTTATGGCATTTGAATGGTGTTTCTGTGTGAAGAGCACAGTCAGGGGGCCGTCCTGCTGGCAGCCGGGGGGCTGCAATTACCCCTCCATTCAGAGCCGTGCCTAATCATCTGGCACCATACTCCAGGGTGACTGGTGAACTTGAGCTTTTTTGTGTTTGACTGATGAAGTGGACTCCTCCCAAGTTCATCTGATGTCCCATTTTGGTCCTGGCTGTGGCTTTGAATCCTCCATGCTTTTTGAAAGACTTTTTGTTTGCTATCATTTTGTATTTCTTCTCCCCCTTTCACTTTCTGTGTCTTTTTCAATCCACAGCAAGATGATGAGCGAATCATTCAGGAGATTCAGAAAGAGGGTGAAGCTGAGCTGAATAAGAAGATCAATCAGTCAGGTCAGTGTTCTTCAGCTTGATAAATTTAGTGGGCCAACTAAACTCAAGTGGTTTCTAATGATATTTTGTAATGTTTCCCACAGAAACCACAGGGAAGAGAGTGGGACCTCCCCCTGAGCCCATCCCAGCGAAGCGCCCTCGGGTAACACTGCAGGCCCCTAATGTAGCTCCTCAGGCCGTCCGTGCCCCACTGCTCATCCCCCAGGTCATGCTGCCCGGACCACAGCGTGTTTTCCTTCAGCCCATTCCAGCCCCCTATGTGCCCCCATTGGCCAACCTCCCCCCAGTAAATTACAACCCACATAACCTGAACTTTGACTTCAATATGCCTATGCACTATGGACCACCACATCGCTTCTTCAGACCTCTTTGAGGACACCATGGTACAAAGCGCCACATTTGAACTACAAAAAAATGAAAAAAATCCAGGCTTCTGTGTCTTAACTGTTAGCCCTTGCTGTTTTTTTTTTCTACGTATTTTGTAACAGGACCCAAACTGATTTTCTGAAGAGTTTTAAGGATGCCGGTTGGATTTGCATCTTCGTTGAAAGGCATTTTTTGAACAGCATACAGAGTGAATAATAGAAATGCCTGTTAGTTTTCAGTTCAATAAAACAAAGAACTTGATTGAAATGTAAAGGTTGTTTGTGGTATCAGTCAATGTGGGCTGCTTTCTAAAATTCTAAATATATGTTGGTTCGGCTGGGATTTCCAATGACGTTCCTCATGAGGTCATCAAAAGAATCAACTGCAGTCATTAAACAAGTTTAAAGTTTGTTTTTCTTCCAGGGTTTTTCTTATTCAGCATCTTTCCTCATGTAAATGCCTAAATTATTAGTTGAGATGGATATTGATGCCATTTCAGATCTGTAAATTAAACTGTAGGACCAGTTTTGCTACTGATGTTTACACTACTGTTCAAAAGTTTGGAATCCGAAAGACATTAAGAATTTAATACCTTTATTCAGCAAGGATGCATTAAATTGATCGAAAGTCACAGAAAAGAAAGTGTTAAAAAAGCTTACTGTTTTAAATAAATGCTGGTCTTTCTTTGTCAAAAAAATAAAATCTAAATTTTTACAAAAATATTATACCGCACAACTGTTTTCAACAAAATTATAGTATGGTATGTTTCTTGAGCAGCAAATTAGCATATTAGAAGGATTTCTGAAAAATCATTGCAATATTCACAATTTTATATTGGGGTAAATTGTGAATATTCAGTTTGTTGTCCAGCGCTAGTGCTTAACTGGTTTGCATCACAAAGGAAAATGAAACATGAACTGTAAGCAGATGTAAATGTGATAGTGGACAATATTCAGATTTAAAGGGGTCATATGACATTGCTAAAAAAGAACAATATTTTGGTTATTCGGTGTAATGCAATGTTTATGTGGTTTAAGGTAAAAAAAAAACATTACTTTCCACATACTTTCATTATTGTTTATCCTCTATGCCCTGCCTTTCTGTCGTGTTGTTTTTTTACAAAGCTCATCAGTCTGAAAAACGAGGTGCTCTGATTGGCCAGCTGTCCAGTTGATTGTGATTGGCCGAATACCTCAAACCTGTGACGCAAATGTTACGCCCCTAAACATACCGAGATCCAGTGTCCAATAAAACCCATTACAAACCGGGCATGTGTTGCATCCAGCGGGGACGTGATTACTGATTCATTATGACTTATACTGTCTTTTTATGTGTTGCGTTGCATTGCGTAAACATAAAACCATGTCTGCATTTTTGATCAGAGACATGACAAACAACTAGCACTGCTCAGAACTCACGTTTGAATCATCAATGGCATATTATTTAAATATGTAAACATACAGACTGTGCGTCAGCATTATTTGTCAGAACACTGGCATTGTAGGCTACTCTTCCAGGAAACCGTCCTCGTCCTCCATAAAATGCGCTGCACACATCTAAACATTTGGGTTGAACTGTTCTGGAACAGTGTTGTAAATACAACTTAACCTCTGATTTCTAGTCATGTCCTCTTTTGGAAGACCGAACAAAGTAGTTTTGCTTTCACAACGAAACACAGCGTCTTCAAGACATGGTGCCGGCGGCAACAACAACACTACAGTGAGAATAAAAGTTATGCCTTCTTTCTTTGTGTGAACATTTGGGCGGTGTTATGCAAATCTTCCTACATCGTGACAGACATGTGGGGGCGCGTTTGAACGAGATGTTTATAGGAGGGTGTAGACGAGTCTAAACTTTTATAAAGAATATTTCTTTTGGTTTGAGACTTTAGTCTTTGCAACTTTAGGGATCTTCTCTATTCTCGAAAAGCTTGTAACACTCCAAAGAGAAAGAAAACTTGAAATTGCATCATATGACCCCTTTAATTAGACAATAGAAATTTCTTTGTTCTGGTACATACTAATTGTGAACTTGACAGTCTCTCTAATTGATGTTTTTGTTATTAAATTCAGATCTGTTGAGTTTTTATAAACTTGTAATTACTATCTCCTGCTTTCCCTGTTCATATATGAAAAAAAAAAGACTTGTGTCCGCATTTAATTCTTAGCAGCAAGACCAGATGAAATATTCCAAATATATTTTCTACAATGATTTGCTGGATTGATTTAAACATGATCCAATGTGTTAAGGTGCGATCACATCAGCTAAACTTCAGCAAAATGTCATGGGCAAAGATGATTAATTGGTCAAGTTGTGTTCGAAGTTAAACAAAGATTTCCAACCATACAGATTCCTAATGAGGTGAATGCACTTCGCCAGGCAGAATTTTTTTTTTCGAAAGCTAAATGTGTTCACACCTTTATGCAAAGAGTGTTACAGTCTTACTGGTAGCTAAAAGCATGATTGTTTTTCAATAAATGAAAATGCGAAGGTGACTGTAAAACTTGTGAATGACAATGCCACTTTTGCAGTTCTTCTGGCACATAATCCATGTGGACCTGCTAATCTGACAAAATCATACAGGAACTGGCTCTTTTGATTTATAAAGTAGAGCGGCTCAAAAATGTAGGCTTTTTAAGTGCCAAAGATCAATATCCTGTCAAACATGAAGCTGTTATTCAGCATGTAGACCCATAATGCCTGTGAAGTGGGTTGTTTATTGTGCTGTATTGCGTGACTCGTCCATTGGCTTGACTGCAGTGCAGCGGGACTCCAGTCCTCTTGCCCAGCGCTTTACAAAAGCGCCACAGCTCTTGTTTACTAATGGAGCCCACAGGATCCTCATCTCCTGCTCTCCTCCCTGCTGGCATCAGCCCCTCTGCCCCGGGCTTTATTCAGACCCCTGACGCCTCCTAAAGCATATAACTCATCCTCACTCATCCCCCCCTTTTTTTTTGGTGAAATCAGGTGGTGTCAGTCAAACTAGAAGGAACGACCAGCAGCAAGTCAGTGCTGAAGTGTAACACAATCCTGAGAGGATCAGAATAATCTGGCCATCTTCTACCATCTGTTATCGGTGGTGTATTTGAGCACCAGTGTACCACACCTGACACGGTGCATGTAAATGAAGTGTCTCAGTTTGACATTGTAACCTCCTAATGGGCCAGCAGATGGACAGTCTTTAGGCCCGTAGGCCTTCAGGTGTGAAGGGTCAACCCTGGCAGCTTGTGCTGAAACTGAAACTGGATCTGTGCCCCTGAATCTTCTTCCTCGTGTTTCATCAAGTCTCTCACTCTTAGAATAAAAGTTATTTGCTGGCATTGACGGTTCCTTGAAGAACCTTTAACCTCCATGGAACCTTTCCATAGGACAAACAATTCTTTATAGAGAAAAATTGTTATTATTAAAATGTTCTTCACATGAAGAAATATTTAAATAAGTGTTCACTAAAATGTTTTTGGGAGCCCAAAATTGTTCTTCCCACTTCTGGAACACTCATAAAAAAAGGTTTTAAAAGGGGAATTTTTCCAGTGATCCCATAGAAGATCCATTCTGGGTTCCCCAAAGTACCTTTCAGTGAACAGTTCTTAAAATAACTGCTTTGTCTTTGTGTTGAAGAATTTCAGTAATAACTGAATTCTTATTTTAATAACTGAAAGGTTTTTGGGGGAACCAAAAATCCTGCTTCTATTCCATTGTTGCAAAAAACTCCTTTTGGAACCTTGAATTTTAACAGTGACATTTTTGTTTTGGTTTGTAGATATGGATCAGGTCTACCTGAAGACAGATTAAAATTAATCATCGTAATGATAATGTACAAATAATTTCCAGAGGGATGGTCAGTGTATCTAATACTCACCCTGAAGGAAAGTAATGTTAAGATTTCCTCCTTTTGATTTTTTTAAAGTGCTGATGGTGTGAAGGGCTGGACTTACAGTCATGAGAGTATCATCACCCCCCGTGGCGATGTAGATGGTGGTCACAGAGAATCAGTGATGGTCATGTGACTATGAAAACATTGTGACATGTGACTACTTTCTATACAAGTACATTGTTTTTGGCTACTGAGCTCTGAATAAACTCAGTGCCAGATGTTTTTGAATGACCGTTATTGCTCTCCTATTCTTATAGAATAACTAAGCTATAACTCATCATCTCACATTTGGGAAACTCGGGTGTTTCTTCAGCTTTTCTTCACACTGAATCGTCTTTGGATGAATTTCAAATATTTTGACATTTCTTTTCATCAAAGAATATTGGGAGAAAATGTTTTCACAAAAATATTAAGCAGCAAATCATTTTATTTTATTTTATTTTTTTACCATTGATAAGAAATGTTTCTTGAATGACAAATCCACATATTCAAATGATTTCTGAATGATCATATGACACTGAAGACTGGAGTAATGCTGAAAATTCAGCTTTACCATCAGAGGAATAAACAATGGTTTTCTATTTGAACATACAAAAATGTAATTCAAAATGGTAATTCACAGTTTTACTGTTTTATTGAAATTTTTATCAATTAAATGCAGCTTAGGTGAGCATAAAAAACTTAAATCTTCAAAATATATTTTTGTGTTTAACACAAGAAAGAAATTCATACAGGTTTGGAGCAACATGAGGCTGAGTAAATGATAACAGAACTGTCAGTTTTGGGTGAACTGTCCTTTTAAGCTAACATTTCAGCTGTGATTAATGAGCTGGAATTACAAGAATAATTTGAATGGCTTGCTCTCTTGATTCCATATTTGATATGAATGCCCAATATTGACATTTTTACACAAAACTGAATGTCGAAAATTTATATTGAAAATAAAAACTGAAACTTTGAAATGCAAAATAAGCATTTTCAAGCTAAAATGTTGTAAGATAAGTTCGAGTGACTACTGCAGTTTGAAATGTTAGTCATGGATAGAAGTCTTCTTTAAATATTAGCAGTGTACCTTGTGAGTAGGTCATGTTTCTTTCCATGCATATCACAAAAATGCAAATACATGGAAAAACTTAGAAACCACATGCATAATTGGAGAAATGTCCTGACATTTGTCACAATGCAAACATTGTTCTTTTCCCACCGATTGTTACTGTCACATCTGTGCAAAAGCTGTTTTTCTGCTCTGATGTGTGTATTCAAATGTTGTACACCGGTCTATCATATGAATCTGAATTCACCTTATGTGATCTCAACCTGCACATGAAAATGAAAATAATGACTAAAAGAAAAAAATCCCTGTCTGCCCACCTGAAAAACTGCAGTTCCAGCCCCACCATCAACCCCCACAGTAGAGCCCCTTCAAGTTACATGCTCCGAGTTACCATAGAAACAGTGGTCCTCCTGTCAGCCAGACCGGATCAGTTAACCCTTTCAGTCTCTTTTGCTTGAAAGCCAGAATGAAAAAGCTCATGGTGTGGTCTTCAATGCTCAAGTTTAGGCTGTGTTTGTAATCTTATATTATATAACACTCATGAAGATTAATTAGTCTACCAGTCAATCTGGTGCATGCATCTATTAAACTTCAATAAACTTAAATTAGGTAATCAATTAGGTAAAAAGTTCAATAAACCTAATTTTCCATCTTAAAGAATATGATGCACACTCTTTATCTTTGGGATGGGTGTATATACACCGAAGGGGTCAGTCTACAGTAGCAAAGTTATCAGATTATTGGAGTACATTTAACAAGAAAATACAATTTGTACTTAAAAGAAAAATCATATTTCACTGTGGGACTTGCATTGTGGTATTTCTTTTCTTTTTTTTTTTTTTTTTTTACATACTATGTGATCTGGGTAGTCATTTAAAAAAAAATGTGTTTTCTTTTTTCTATTCACATTGACTTGGCTTCTCTGAGGATCTATTGAGGATTTTGAATCTTTTTATAGCTTGCAGAAAAGAACACATGCTTTCAATTTGGATTTCTATCTGCATTTTAGATACTGAAGCTCTTCATTGTACACTATCCATTCATTTACAATTTTAGGCTTCTTTAACTTCAATAAACAATCTTTTTGTTGTTTTAATAACTCAGCAGATAGGGTCGACATCATTCTGCTGCTCCAGCAACAACAGAACAAAAGCCTCATTGATGAGGCGCCAAAAGTTAAAAAAAGAAAGATGGAGTAGCGGTCTCGAGAGAAAACAAATTTCTCTCATTCTGCTGCAGCAGGGTAAGCTTTCAAAATAAACTCGGAGAGCTGTAGTCATACTTCACCGAACTCTGCTCAAGCTTGTGACAGTTAGCTATGACAGTTGTATTATGTGTATGTGTGTATGGACAGGTTGATGACTAATTTGGCTAAATACTTTTACTACTACTAGTACTACTAGTACTACTAAAGCCATATCACTTCACTAGAGGTAACGTGTTTGCTTTGACACTTCAAGAGAACCAACATTTTTAATGTTTATTTTCACAACACCAGAAAAAAAAAAAAAAAAACAAAAAAAAAACACTGACAGTTTCATATTCAAACCATATTTATTTCTGGATTTCATTTGTACCCATGGCACATGAGGAAACATAACAATACTATCAAAACAATATAAAAAGACATCTGTAAAGACTTTACAAAGTATAATGTGGAATGTCTTCCCCCCATAATGACCTTTTAAGACACAGTCATTATCATTCCCTTAGAATGATCCTCATCATCTGAAATGATCGTTCTTAAATGTTCTTTAAAGTTCTTACTGCGTTCAGCTCAGAGTGGCTCTGTTAGTTTGATGCACACCTGAAACGTAATTAAGACCCAGTTTAACCTCAGGTTTAAATCTTCAATCAATCTGGTGTTTGGTGTTAATGTCTTCATTATGTACTGTAATGTGTATGAAGGAATAAGGTTTATGATAATGTCTGTGCCTTCAACATAAAAAAAAACAACACTCTATATGTTAGGTGACTTTTTTTAGACACCTTTCCAGATTAGACCACTGCACAAGTCCAGTGAACCCAGACCCACCATTCCTTTGAGATTTGTCAGGTTTAAGAAGGAAAAGTGGTTTAATTCAGCATAAATACTTTGTTGAACCTGCAACAACATACCTCACGTCGGTATCTTCACACGCACAGCTACAGCACACAACGTAACGATTAACATCACTTTCGAGTTGCAGAAAACGTTTACCATTTTAATATCCATATTTATTTTTTTCCGCCCATTCGCAATTCCAGGCGTAACCCTAATTTTAAAACTAGGGACTGTATGATACAAATCCAGTTCTTTAGGTTTTTCCTCTTTTTAAACATTAACATTTTTTTTCTAATGACGCAGACAGTGGGGCATTAAACAATCAAAGCCAAACTTAAACAAGAAAACAAAACAGTGTAGTTCACCGCTAGTTTCAGTGTTCTGAGAGCTTCCTTCATAACTCTGTCAAGTCTATGAAAAGAAAAAATAAAACAACATTCATACATTTACCTGTAAATATTGCCTAAATCCTCAGATCATGAGGGTATGTACATATAACTGGCAATACAGTGGGAGGCATTACATCAATGGCTCACAGTCACAAGGTTTTCTTTAACGTTTCGCTATGTGTTAATATTAAGAGTGTGAGGCTCATACAGGACTGTGCAAAGACTAGGAAGAAGGATCACACTACAATCTGGTCAAAATCAAGATCCTGTGGTCGATCTTCCAGAGAGCCAACTGACTTGAATGCAAGTCAATTATTACGACAGATTTAGAGATGACATTAGATGTGCTTAACCACACAAAACAAATATGGATGCCAGTTAAGTCCCAGTTTTGGCCAGTCGTCGTCAGTGAACACTGGTAATACTGTGGCTCACAACCTCTGAAGTATTTAGACAGAATAGAGTAAACATGACTAGAAGTATGACCCTCCACCTGTTAGCCTGTGTGCTCACTCGTATTCAAAAACCATATTCAAAATGGATAACAGAAAGGGGAAAAAAAATGGAAAGCAAAAGCCACAGTGGTTACTTAAGTTCTTTTAGTACTCCCACATAGTGGAGGTGTCCAGATCATCGGCGTTGGCCTTCAGAACACCTGCGTGATCGCCCTTCAGATACTTCCCCTCAGTTGACTTGATGGCCACTTTGTTGTAGTCACAAAACTCGAGGAAGAAGTCCACCGGGGTGTCGCTACTGCTGAGCACGTTCGATTCACTGCCCACCATCCAGTATTTCCCAGTGGAGTCTGAGAAGGGATTCAAGGTATCAAGAAAAGTCTTATGTGAAAATTTCCTTTTCAGCAAGAAAACTAAAAATATGATTAAAGTGTAAACAAACCTCGCAAGCTATAGGCTCCATCTCTAAACTCCAACCCGAAGACATCATATGAGGAGCGGTTGGAGTCCAGGGTGCCGGTGACCTTCCTGCAGCCAATGAAGCCATGCTCCCCTCTCAGCACAATGAGGGGCCTATTGATGAGCTTCATCAGGAACTCCTCAGTCTCTCCTGAAAAAGCAGTTTTTCAGAACTGAGCCACAATAGCCAAGCGGGAATATGATTGCACTATTGAAATGCTCCACTCAACATGACCACAGATTGAGGGGCAATCTACCATCAAGTTTATTAATCACAGCAGGGTTTCCAAACAAAAGGTTGAAACAGCGGAAATGGTGTATAAGCCCACACCCCACCTGCCGTGTCAATCGTGGCAGCCAGCTGTCCGTTCTTTTTGGCAGCCACATATTTTCCATTGTTGGCACGCAGGGTTATCTTCTTCCCACGCCACTCAATGTCAAAGTGGCAGTTAGCAGACCTGGTCGAAGAAATGATACATGTACAATTACACATTATAATTTTGTTAATAATGTTACAAAAGATTTTTATTTCAAATGAACACTGTTCTTTTCAAATAATCCAAAAACAAAACCGTTTTCAACGTTGATAAAGGTTTCTTGAGCAGCAGAGAAGGATTTCTGAAGGATCATGAGCCACTAAAAACTAAAATAACAGCTGCTGAAAATTCAGTGATGTCATTACTGGAATTAAGTTACATGTTAAAATATATTAAAATAGAAAACCGCTATTTTAAATCAGGGTATATGCAGGAATCCTGAAATTAATTTAATTACATTTTTGAAGAACTGGCGATGGACAGGTGCAGCCAACGACAGCCTTGTCGCTAGCACGGTGCACATGAGACTTGACAGCATTGATGCCCATCGAGGCTACGCCAATTTTTGTATATTTGTTTACATTATGTACAGCAAGCATCCATTTCTCTTAGTTTTTTAACCATAACAATTTTTTTTTAAAAGAACGGTTGTGTTTTAAATGCTATGCTGAAAACCAAAATTAAAATTAGAACTGTATACACAAAATGCTGCCCAAAAAAGTAAAATATTGACTTCTTTTCAGAGTTTTGATTATGAATTTTTGCACCTTCAACAAACATTGAAATTTTTTTTTACAAATGAATATACATTTTTTTTAAAAAATCAATTTTACAAGTTTTCTTTGGTCAAATTAGAAGTAGGCTAATTCTTCCACAAGAGCCGTCTCTGGAACAATGCAGAGACCTAATACATTACTTAAAAAATTAATTAAAAATATTTATAATTATTAAATATTGGGGTTCAATTTGGTCATACTTTTGTGTGCTTTTTGGGTCATTGTATCTGAGAGGACCATGCATGGTCACTTAAAGCACGTTCAGTGTGAGCACTACACACAAGGCTTTAATATACGGGGTAAATGTATAAATATAACAAATATAAAATAATAATTTCTCCTACTTTTCCAGATACAGGTTTGCCCGGTTCCTGAATCAAATTACTGAGGTTGCTTCTGAAATATGTGAGGGTGCTCTAGCATTAATGCACATCTCTTGACAGTTTTACCCGGTCCATTTTTATGGTTATCACTACCATTGCAATGAGGTCACTGGTCCTTTTATTAGCCTCATTAAAAACAACACCTATTCAAATTCTGAATGGATTATAGCCAAGAAAGCATGCAAAGACTAGACCTAATCACTAAAAAGTGTCACTCATTTCAGTTTATCGCTATCTCCAAATGTCCATTATAATCTATGAAGCTCTACACTACACAGTGATTTTCTTATTTGAATCATGTTATAGTTTTTTTGTTTGTTATATTGAGAGACTGCCAAGCGTGTAGCACTGTGGCGTTTTGAGCAGTGAATGGATTCGAACATAAACACCTCTGCTTAGCTGTTCAAGAAATCAACAGAAATGTCAGTGATTGACCAATGCTACAAAAACAAGCTGAAAATAGAAACCTTTAAAGCTCTCCAGAGAGTAAGCACAAATACACACTGGGGCGTCTGGAAAATAGGTTTCATCAGTATACATTTCTATAGCTACAAGTAAGGTGCTCTTGCTTTCATTTCATTCCCTCTAGCACTCCCGTAGAACTGGTCCTGGATACATTTAAATGCAAAGAAATATGTATTTCATAAATGTTTTAGGCATGAACAGTACATGATCATAAAAATATTTAAGTCAAGGGGTTTCATCAAGGCTTAGGTTACTGGTAGCCACGTTAGTACCGCGAGAGGGTGCTTGGGGCATCTGTATGGAGACGGTAAAAACAAAACAAAAACAAAAACTACAAACTAAATTTAGCATTTTTATAAATGAAAAAACAAGCTTATATAATTTTAGATTTTTACTGAAATACAGATTTTGTAATATATTCTATTCATCAGTCTTTGAACCAATGAAGAAAAAAAGCATTTTCTGGATTTTATTTCTGGGTTAAAAAGTGAAAACGACCCCTTTAAAAACTTAAACCTCAAACTTTTGAACAGCAGTGTAAACATGTCTTCGATTAAAAAGTCTAAAACTGAATGTAGTCGGTCTGTTCTCAAAAGGTCAAAAGGGTATTTAATTTGATTATTGATCAAAATGTGCTAATTCTGATGTTGAAGAAAACTGGTTTAGGGTTATTGGAGCTAATTTTCGGTCTTAAAATGTTTAACTCAACACAAAGCATGTAAGATGCCTTTTACAATCTAATTAAATTAATATTGTACACAGCAGTACATCTAAAGAAATCTAAAGAATGCTAGTATGAAAATACTGACAATACTTCGCCATCTTCATTATGGCATGTTACTGTGAATTACACTCACTTAGTCGAGGCAGTGCACTGAAGGCCACCATTAGCTGTGAGGGTCCAGTATTTGCCAGTGCAGGTCCTGAAGGCACACTTCTTTGTGTCTTTACTGATTTCCATCTGGAAAGTCTCCTGGTCACCTTCTTCATCCTGGTTGGCCGAGAGGTCCATGCCTGTCAAACACAAAAACACAGCCTTCTGTAAACCACACTATAAAAAACACCAAACACCTGGCTTCCATCAGCATGAGCTCACAACACATCTTAGATCTGGATCAGCCATGCTGAGTGAGCAGAGAGCCAGGCAGTTTTAGGATGCTGATCTTTGAGATTACTTGACTAAAGAGTGTTGAATGCCATGGACTATCACTCTGGCAATTGCTTTGTGTGTGTGTGCGTGTGTGTGTGTGTGTGTGTGTGTGAGAGAGCGAGAGAGAGGCAGAGTTAATCCCCTTAAGAATTTTGGACTGTCATATATGCCAGGATGCTTAGTGGAAGGCTTCAGGACAGCAACAGTCAATGCATCCGGTTTGTAGTTTAGATTCATGGAGCTCAATGAAAGACCAGACCATCAGTCCTCTACTGCAGGAAATCTAATTAAACTCCATTGTGTGCATTTAGAAACACAGTCATCAGATAAATCTAGCGTTATGGTCTAAACTTCTTTGGAGAGGAAAACAGACAGGTTTTTGAGAGGAAATATTAAAGCTACATTAAGACAAACATCTAGAAGATGAAGTTACAGCTATAATTGTATTAACATCGACTCCAAGAATGAATTGTTTGGTGAAATCAAGAATCTCTTGGAATACACATGATCAAACACGTCATCTGTATTTTTAATCTGCAATTCACCGTGATTGCTTTCATGTTCCAGTTTCACAAAGCTCATAATACAGCTACACGAAATTGCGTATTAGTACCGGCACGGCCTGGCCTCTGGAAAGCAGACCGAGTTTCGCCAAAAAAAAGCGTGCCGGAATGGGGAAGGACAATAAGTGACCAAGATGAGAAACACATGCCTGCAAATGGAAGATCTGCAATTGAGAATGACTAAGAAACCCGGAGACTTGCTCTAAATCAGTCTCGGGGAAGACGCGGGGGTGGGGTGGGGTGGGGATCAATCATTCTAGGGAGGTATGTAACCTCACCCGGCATTTAAATGGTTTGGGAGGATCTTTTAAGCCACCAACAGACACACCCCCAACCCCCAGCTCTCGACAGGCTGACTGCGAATTGTCGATCAATCCACACGACAACTGCAGGGCTTATATTCCCAAGTGAAAAGCCTTTAACCTTGGCAGCAAAACATTGTAGGGACTTACATTTAAAATGTTTTAAGTCAATAGCGTCAAACACTCAAACGAGATCATCGGTCAACAGAGTCAACCAGCTGTTATCATATAGCAGGACAGACAAACAGTTAAAGTGAATACAAAATAAAAATGCAAGACACTGTTGGGAAACCATTTTTGCGTTTATGCAATGACAAACATCTGATTTCCTTGCCACAAAGTAAGGAAGAGCAGACAAGCAAGCAGGGAGACTCTTCGTCTTTTTAGTCAGATGCATTTAAGCGGGAGTACATCTGTGTTTTTGTATGTGTGTTGTAATGGCTAAACTTATGCATAGCGAGGCTCCATTGTTCTGTGTGCTGGGCTGCCTAAAGACTCTCAGCAGTTGGGCTGCATGGTGAGCTGGGGCCCAGAGCACGCTGTCTTTGTTCTCTTTCAACCCTCAACACACGCCTGAAATCTCGGCCCCTCACAAATTCTCTAAAAGGAACATGACACAAACAATGAACCTTATTCCTCTAAGGATTGTATCCCTGAAGGCAAATATTTGAACTAGGCAAGCATGAGCACTGGTGGGGTCTGGATGCAGGATGAATCACATGTGATTCGGATGTTGTGCATCATAATGAAGTCCAGATTGCTGTAAGCAAATCACATGAACTGCTTTTTGAGGACAGATGAAATCTTGCACTACCACAAGTCTAAATTAATCATAAACATAAAATCAGCAAAGTCTAAGAAACAATGGCAGAACAGAAGAGCCAATCATGACCTGAAGAAACCACATGTCTCTTGGCACAGGCCCAACACACCAGCACTGTACTGCCTCATTTAGCAATACTGGTAAACCAGAGCTGGGATTGCAAAGCAAATCCCAGACATCTTTTCTTAATAGTGCCATTTAGGTCTTTCAATTTATTTGTTTCAATTTAGCAGTTATTAAAACATAGCAGATCATCTCATTTCATTTTTAGCAGTAATAGGCTAGTGGAGTTGTAATTGTGATGCTTAAAAAGCACAATATTTCACCAGTCCACTACATAATTTGATATTATAAATATCAGTCTTGCAGTCTCAGGTCAATTCTTCTGAGCGTTTACAGTAATGATTGCCTTCACTCTCAACTTAATTACAGTACAATGACCTCTCCAAAATACAGGCGTTTTGAAATTTACAGAAGAATGATTGTGCAAAACTCCAGACAAGGGCTTGAATACTGATTTACTTCTCAGCTAACAGGTTTCTATTGTGACAATAACCAGAGTACTGTAACCCACAGGGAGACATCAGACAGAAAACTGGAAGCAAAATGGAGCCTCACTTGGATGCACGACCAGACTAATCATTAAAAATTATACTTCCACGAAACATCTGCGAATAGACCAAATTTCAGGATCAAAGTAAAGCATGTGGCTTTCCCCCCCATACCCCTGTGCTCTGCCCATTTCCACACAACCACAAGAAAATAAAAAGAGCTGAATATCTATAATTAAGAAAGAGCTGTATAATTATGGAGGACCGATGTAGGCTAACATTGCATAGATGAACACATTATAAGTAACTGAAAACAAAGCAGCATCATTTACCTTGCCTGGTGGACACATTCCTGTCGTTGCCAGCGGTGAGGACCACTTGAGGGTGGCTCTGCTCCAGAACAAAAAGCTCGTCTTTGCCAACCTTCGAGCTCTTGCCGGACTTCATGGTTCCACTGGGACCAGAGGGAGCCAGGTACTTTCCAGTGCAGTCTCTGAAGGCAACCTTCCCGGACCTGAACTCCAGCGTGTACCCCGTGTTCTTGTCAGGTTTTTGGGACAGGCTTCCGTCGTTCTTCAGGAACCGGTTGTCAGACGTCTGTAAGTGGTACCTCTGGTCCTGGAAGACCAAGGTAATGAGGGAATCCACGCCCCAGGGCACATCTCGGTCAATGGCGATCTCGCTCTGCTCGGATCTCAGGTGCGCGTATCTTTTCCTAGTGAGGCTGAAGATGTTGACCTGGGGGTGCATGGCAATGTGCACGCTCCATTTCTCTGCGATGGAGATGGTCTGCGCGAAGCAGGTGATTCTGTCCTCGGTGCCGCCCAGGTAGCGCTTGTGAGGCTCAGACTGCAGCGACCAGCGCCCATCATCATGTGCAGTGATCACGAACCGACAGTCCTCGCTCGGGGTCTCGCTGTCACCCGTCACGTTGCCGTCTTTGTCAGCCGCGATGTATCTCCCCAGATGGCTCTTCAGGTAGAACGTGCTCGAGTCGTCGCCGTTCTGCTCCAAGGTCCAGATCTGTTTCTTCTTCATGCTGGTGGCTGATGCGTTGATCTTGAAGCCGAACGTTTCAGCCGTGAGGTATTTGTTCCCACAGTTGATCAATCCGAATTGGATTTTGAGCATGTCGCTGGTTCCGTTTGCAGTCATGATTCTTCTAGGCCTTGCTGGAATGGGTTCTGCTGGTGCCCTGTGGATGATGTTGACGGGTCTCTTTGTTTGAAGGAGCGAGCGAGCGTGCGCGCGCCTCTCTCTCTCTGCAGCCTCACAGCGCGAGCGCACGGACACAGCTGGAGCTTTTATACAGATGAGATGAGTGATGTCACGCGCCTGTCCCGCCTTCCGTCAGCACACTCACACATCCCAAAATGAGTTGGGAAACACAGAATTTGATAATATTCCCCTTAGTGAAAGAGTTTAACGAACTAGCCTACCGCTTTTCCAAATACACTGAGCTATTGCGTAAAATAGACGTGAGCATCCTCACGCGTTTGAGAGATGTCGAACTCTCGCGTGCACTTGAAAGAATTCCGAAAACTGACTCACACTGGCCTAAGTTGTTCCAAACCTGTCCAAACCACAATCGATTGCATTTAAACTGTATGGACAAAAAGTGGTACAAGAAAGAAAGACATGAGGGTGAGTTAATGACACAGAACTAAGTAAAATCGCTAAATGTTGGCAAATCACATAACAGATCTTGGTAAACGTTTTACATAAACCATGCATAGGCTATAATGTTAATTCTCCATGAGTCTCTCAGCAGTTGTTTTACTCCAGGGAAAAAAATGCCACTTCACTGGCCAGAGAGAGGATGAGGAAACACAATGCAGTGTTTATTCTGCACACAGATATATTTACAGGCTGCACATGTTGTTCAATGGGTTCAGGAAGGTCTAGTCAAATAAACAGCAGCTTCATCCAAATACAACTGTTTCAACAGCAGCACACAGGCATGAGAAAATGATGCAGGACAAACTTTCCACAGTATGTCTGTCTTTGTAGTTCTTTGGATTCTTTCATATAACTTAGAATCATCACACATTCCTTAAAAATGCTTGAAATGTCTTGATTGGCATATATTTATTACAGGAACAATAAAAAAATGCATTAGTGTAAACATGAAAGCACTTTAGAGCTTGTTTGAAAAAATCATATAGATATTTCAATACAAAACAATTTTCATAAAAGAGCAAATGCTAATATAAGATTAATGAAACAAATGCATTTTGTGTAGAGTACCTGGAACAGACCATGAGCCACCAGTTTCATTTACATATCAGATTAGATATTTATCAGACACTCTGTTAATAGGTGAATATAAGGCTGTTTGAAAGGGAATTTCAATATGTAGAGTAATTTATGATTATTCATATTTGGAGCAGTTCAAAAGTATAAACAGGTATACAAATAAGACAGTTCATCTTTAGAAAGTAGTGGATTTTTGTGTATAATTATAAGAGTTTTTCAGAAAAAAAGTGAATGTGTAGAAAATTTTAAAACCCTTTAGAAACCAATGAAGGCTTTGATCACCACATTTACTGTTGTAAACATATAACCATAAAATAAAATATTATTAAAAATCATTAATGTAATGTTGAATATTTATGTTTTATTGCATAATGCTTTTTTCCCCCAAAAAAAGTTATGTGGTATATTGTGTTGACACTGAAAATTCGAAAAAGAATAAGTGCACTTCAAATATGTGTATAATGCACTTAATTAACTTAAAACCTTTAAAAAATGTTGATCTCGTGCACTCAACTGGTGCAGCTTTATTACTGTAAGGCTATCAGGTTCTGATGCTGTATGACAAAATAATCAAATAATGCGAATACACAGACAGTTGAGTACATAGTGCATAGCATAAGTGCACAGTATATAGTACATCTGGGGCACAACTACAGAGAGTAAGAAAGATTAATTAAATATTCTGAATTACAACAAGAGCTTCTAGTCATATGCAGTCCAGCCTCCTTTAATTATCTGTGATGATTAACGAGTCGAGAACGGCCATCTGCTTTACACAAATGTAAGTGTAAACAACCATTTAGCAAAGCCATCTCCCTTTTTGACCCTCATGCATAATGCCAGACAGTTGTGGCATTTGTCTAGACTGATGTTTGCCTAAAGAGATTAAGTGTAAATCATTTCATGTCTACCACACAGAATCCTTCAAAAGATGCTGCGGTTAAAGCTATACCCATAGTGCTGGATTCTGAATGGGTAGGAATCTATCTGCATTTCTAAGTGAAAGCTATCTTTCTTAAGAATGTGAAGCCAAAACAGTTGCCATGGAGACGATATTCCAATTTGCTGTGCTAAAATAAACCAAGGTCTGCAGTGTTAGCACAATGAAAGCTGATCACAGCAAAGCAGACACAACAGGACGTTCAGACACACAATCTGTAGAAAGCAATCGCATATTGGTCAAAACATATTATCAGAAATGATTCTTGCACAAACATATGGTGTTTTAAAGGGCAGTTCACATTATCATGTTCTGACATTTTCGGGCAAGGAGGACATTTAAACCTTAATAAAATCCTCAAAACCACACTAGAAAGTTTTGCTGAAAATGTACTCACCCTCTGGCTATCCAAGATGTAGATGAGTTAGTTTCTTCAACAGATTCAGAGAAATTTAGCATCAGATCACTTGCTCACCAATGGATCCCCTGTAGTGAATGGCTGCCAAATCAAGAGAGAAATACAGATCAAGCACTGTTTACAAGTGAAAACAGTCCAAAACAGTTTCTAAACAAGCATGTCGGTGGGATTTTTTTAGAGGACAACAGGGAATTTTTTATTTTTTATTTTTTTTATGGATAATGGAGTCATATTTTGGCCAGAAATGGCGGTTTCTTGCAAAAACTCAGCTTTTTGCTTCACAAGAAGTTAACTGGAGTTGTTTGGATTATTGTGATGTTTTTATCAACTGTCTGACTCTCATTATGGTGGCACCCATTCGCTGCAGCAGATTTACTGGTGAGCAATTGATTTCTCCAAATCTGTTGCATGAAGAAATAAACTCATCTACATCTTGGGTGACTTGATGGGGAGTACATTTTCAGCAAATGTTATTTTTTGATTGAACTATTCCTGTAAGAAAAGCATCAATAAGCACACTGGAAAAAACAAATATATCAAGTAAGCACAGCAACTCAAAGCAATGACTGTGGCCCTGTTGTGCATAACGTTCTGTCCAATCCAAAAAGAGTCTTTTGTGTGCTAAGATTGTGTTGCTGAGAGAAACATGCAGGGTGGGCATGAGGTGGTGGCGGCTGGTGATGGGAGGCTGACTTTGCAGATGTCTGAAGCCACGTGGCATGGCAACAGCACACAAACCCTTGTGTGGCTGAAACGCTCGATCACTCTCTCTCCAAACAGCAGATGTGTGCATAGAAAACTTTTGAAGCATTTTGCATCACCCCTCCTTCATCTGCAGAATATGAGGAAAAGGTGCAGTACCCGGCATTTTGATGCCATGCTGCAGTACTGTGTCAGTATGCAACCTGGCAGATTCAGACTCCTTCGGTGCCCACATCTTTGACACACACACCCCTCTGGAGCCCAGCCAATCAGACAGAGCTGCTGACAGACACAGCCTTGTGTAGCCCCTCCCTTGAAGTGAAACCATCAGAGTCTGCATTACAGAGCTTCTTTGTGTTCACCATGATGAGCAATTTATAATTTCAACAGCACATTTAACTCCCGGCACTAGAGATTTCACAAGTTTGACAAAATAAGCAAAACAGTTGTTACTGTGCAAATGCTGCCAGTTTTGTACTTTGCATGTGGTCCTAGACATCCTCAACAATAGTGATTATGTTACAATCAACACACCATACAAGGGGCTTTGAATAACCTCTACAAATGCTCCATTATAACACAACATGAACATTGCAGTCAAAACTGCTGTTCAGAAGATTTACAGTTTGGATGCATTTGAGCATTAAGGTGTAGTTCAAAACATTAACCACAAAGTTTGCCCTAATTTTGAACATCTAAAATATATGCATCATTTGTAAACTAACAGACTCCTTTTTGTGAATTATTTTGCTTGAAAAGTCTGTTTGTGCTATCTTCCCTTATGAAAAAGAAGCATGTTTAAATGGACTGAATGTGCACTTGTAGTGTACTTCAGTATTTTGCAGATAATATAATATTAATGAAACAAAAGGCAACTTAATTTTACTTAAAATTTCTTAACACACTTAAGTGCACATATTATTATTTTTTAAAATATGACTTGTTTCAATAGAAATTACATTAAAGTGTATTTTAGTTTAATATAAATGCTTGTATGTTCAGCAGTACACTTTAACCATATTTTAAAGACAATAGAAGTAATTATGAAATTACTTATAAGAAATACTGCATTAAGTTCTAATACATTTTTATTTAATTGCACTTAACACACAAATAAGTATCAGAAAACATTACATTGAATTTGTATATTCCTTTGAAGTGTTTTATTTCTGCAACTGTGTTCTTCTTTTTAACAAAAATATTACTTAAATTATTTTAATATTTGGAATCCTTTCATTAATTTTTATTTATGCCTAAAAAATGTCCAAATATGTCCTGAAACATGATGTGCACTGTAGATCTTTGTTGTACGTCAGCCTCTGATTCAACAGCTCTTATTTCTGGACACAAAACCACTGTGGAAGAATCCAAAAAGATGTTAAAGGATATTTCCTGCATGGGCGTATGTTTCTGCCACACTTCCTCTTAACTCTTAGGGTGACATTGCAAGGCAAATCAGACAGAAACACATCAGATGGTCACTGACACAAAAATGGTTCTTGTAAGAGCATGTCTTGGTCTCCCCCTCTCATCTGACTGAGCTATGACTGTCCTGTTTCCCACAGATCTGAATTGATAGCAGCCATTTCTCTGTGGAAAGTTTGCACTGACTCACTGACCTACATACAGTGAGATGCTCTTTCTGGGTTAGGCACTGAATGCAGTTGGCTCAAATTTATAAAACATGACGATCTGGCACAGACAAATTGGATCCATAAAGCTAGTGCTAGTTGTGGTTTTACAATTTGTACTAAACTTATATGTTTACATTTCTATTCTCCAGTAATAGCAAATAGTTTTATTAGAGGAGCATAAGCTTTCCACTTATGTATGGTTTGTTAGGAAGTTAGTTTAAAAGTTGTCCAAATGAAGTTCTTAGCAATATATATTACTAATCAAAAATTAAGTTTTGATAAATTAACGGTAGAAATTTACAAAATAGCATCATGGAACATAATCTTTAGTCAATATCCTAATGATTTTTGGCATAAAGGAAAAATTGATAATTTTGACCCATACAATGTTTTTTTGGCTATTTCTAAAAATATACCCAAGTGACTTAAGACTGGATTAGTGGTCCAAGGTCACATATTAAGTTATTTCATGTATAATGGGGCAGTTTTGAATTCTGCAGTAACTCTAAGCAGCACCAACTGATGACTATTCCACATGCTGGCAACTGTGGAATGACTTTGTTTCGGGCACAGGAAAAAGCAGAGGGACTCTAGGGATGGGGTGAGGGGAATAGATAGAGAGAACAAGGGTATCCTTCACTGCCCCCTCACAAATCTACCTTTTTTTCATTATATGCATAATTTTTTTTAAATCCTGGAGCACAAAACAAGATATCACAATGCCAGAGTTGCTCTTTGCCATACAATAAAAACGCACTGTGATCACTGGCAGGCAAGTTCAGATGCAGTTTGGTTTTGGTGTATCTTTTAAATAACCATAAAATTCAAATGCTCGGAGGCAGTGAATAAATAAAAAAAATAATAATACTTTTATAGCAAGGATGCATTTAATTGCTCAAAAGTCATAGTAAAGACGTGTCATGTTATAAAGAATTTAGCTCTTTTGAATTTCTATTCATCAAAGAATCCCAAAGAATTATTCAAAGTTTCCACAAAATATTAAGCAGCAAAACCATTTTTAACCATAACCAATAAGAGATGTTTCTTGAGCAGAAAATCATCATATTGAATTTGAAATGACATAAATTACATTTTAGAATAAATAAAAAATAGACACAGCATGGTAAGTATAAGAGACCTATTTTGTGAGAAGCCTCTTAACAGTAGTGAAGAAATCTGGTTTGGGATTTGAGTCACTGTATGAGTCTCTTGCACACTGAATGACAGCAGTATGACTAGATTAACACTCATGATTGCTTTGATTATGTCTTATTTTGCCTAGGTGATCGTGTCTTATCTTGCCTCTCCTGTGTTGCCCAAGTGAGATACAAATGCAACTGGACTCTCCACAAAAACAGTTGCATGACACCCCTGATTATATTTATTCTACTTATTTAATTAAATGCACCAGATAGCAAATGATCCACAATGTGATACCAGTCAAAAACAACGTCACCTATTCTGAATAGAATTCAAAAGTGAAGTATGGTTTGTTTATTTCTGATGACCAGCATCACTTGATGTACACAACCTCCTCCACTCAATAAAAGACCAGGCCTGAAACCACTGGGGAGCTCTCCACCTCTCCAGCAGCTGGGTGAATGGTCACAGGCTTGTTTTTGTGGAGCCCCAAGTATGCTAGAGTGCTTGCTTCCTCCTTCCCTCCAGCCATTGTCATGCTGACAGGAAAACAGTTGCTCAGCCTGAGCCAAAAGTAGCAAAGCCGTCAGAAAAGGCAAGCTTCTCCAGAGAGAGCATCAGAGGGTGAGTGTCCTGTTTAATTAATCACTCCGGCAGCAGCGGGTTAGCCCCTCCACCCAGACTGCAGTGCTCTGAAGAACTGAATAACTGACGGGGCTGCCCTATATCTGCAGCAGGGGCTTCTGCATGGGCTCAGAGTGGGGCGTGAGTGAGTCTGAGCCCGTCAGGGATGAGACAGCAGGCAGCAGAGAGTGCCATGAGAGTGCTAGAGATTACACGCTGAGCAGGCAGATATAGGTCAGTCAGACCCTGAGACAGGGCGGTGCGGCGGTGAGGCAGGAGGGGGGCGGCTGTGCTGCAGAGACATGTGGGGTGGGGTGACTGCAGTGAATGCGCTGCTGACCGCATGAACCAGTAAATGCACGAGTCAGTCGAAAGGCGGCTTCTGTACCTGCAGATGCATGTCTTCCTCAATGTCAAGACTCAGCATGCAGGCATTTCTTTATGATGTCGAGCAACATAATCACATTTACTAACCCTGCTCCAGTTCAGTAAATTTCATGACACACAAAAAGGGGGCTGGATTACAGAGCTGACATCACTTGATCAGTTAATATTATACAAGGATTCTGATTGTAAATCTCTCAGATTGTAAATGCACTGAAATGCATTTATTATTTTCCTGCTGTCTTAGATGAAAAAGTGCTTGTTTTTAAAAATTGTGCTTGTTTAAACAATTTTTTTAGTACAGTCTCAGTTCTCACATATTATACTATAACTATTCCTAAAGAAATAGTTTACCCAAAAATGGGTAAAAAAATTTATTGCCATTACATTCCTGGTCCAGTGTGTTGTGACTACTTGAAAAAAATAAAGAAATATGTCCACTTATGATTTAATGAATGAATGTCTTCTCAGCTGCTGATTGTATGCTCTTAATAGAAAGATAAAATAGATCTCATGATGTAAAAGACAAGGTGATCATCCTGTGTCGAAATAAACAGCTGATGGCAGTGAAAACATTACCATAGAAAAAAGAAGAGGAAGACAATGCCATGTGTACTACAGTATTTAGTTTCACCACACATTTCTAAGATATACTGTGATCCAAACATCTGCACCATCTGGCAAAAAGATGCTTCTATTTTGCATTTTTCTAATTTGCCCCTTTTTTTGATTTCATGACAGCACCCGAGCAAGTTTGTCTCGAACCTGACGACCACGTGCTGCTTGATTTGAGATGATCCAAAGAGCATCTTGAGCTTCAATGGAAGAACATCTGACCTTCTTTACAGTCACATGACCAATGTCTTTACTAGAATCTGAAATATTTCTAATTCATTTACATCATGTTTCTTTGTTTCCATTCTAACCCTTACGTAACCCTAACCCTAAAGGCGGTCGCACACCGGACGAGAAGCGCTGCGTCGCATTGCGCCACATGTAGGATAACTCGAGGTATCTCACACCGGACACGCACATTCTATATGCGCGAGCTCAATTTCGCAGCAAGATGGGTGCTAGACGTCTGTAAGCATTTTCTGCATCACCATATGTGCATCAAGACTTACAGGCCTTGTGTTTATGGTGTGGGTTTGGTGATTATGGCTTCAGAGTGGAACCAGGTTGTTTAATGTGATACTGAGTTTATTAGCACTGAGCCCACATTGTTTATGAGTAATTAGGAGCACACAGGAAAGCTTGGGGGTTAATTACAAAAGACTGGACTACAGTCATATCTCTGTCATGTCTAAATGAGCAATGCACACTGCAATGCTTTTGGAGACCCCAAATTAATTTTCTTTTTGTTTGTTTTATGGAGTTGTCTATTTCCATAGAAACTTAAAAAGTGTGAGATTTCTGTGCTATTTATGGAAAACTAACATCACAAAGTGCAAAAGTTTGTCCGCCACTGGTCTACAAAACAGTCACACTTTTGTTTGAGTCAATGTTGCTGTGTTGACGGCTAAATAAAAGTGCAGTGTTCACACTTTAAGGAGAAAATTACTTTTTTTTTTAATTACACCTTTATAAAGATAGCAATATTTACAGAGTTGGAACGATGACCGTGACGTGCTGACGTTTCTCAAAAAATGCTCCACAGAAGAAAGAAAGTGTGAGTAAATGATGACAGAATTTACATTTTTGGGTGAACTGTGCCTTTAACATGACTGGGAGTGCCTCATTACATCGGAGTATTTAGTGAGACCCACTCCACCAGTTTACACTCATACATTTTTTGGATAAATGAAATGGGAGAGGGTCACATCATAAACGACGCTGCACCACAGAACAAATAAAACACAGATGTGTTCTCCTTCTTGGCCCTGGATCCGCTTACAAACTGCCCTTGGCTCCACTGGTCTTCATGTGCAGAGTGTGTCGGATAGATAGGGAACAGGATCTGCAAGTCCTTGAAGTTGCTGATATTGAGATATCAGAGCTCAAGGTCAGGGTGGCAGTGAAGCACAAACAATAACTTTTAACAGTCAGTTGATACATGATGTGTCATCTTTAAGAAGTTATTATTTAAAAAACAGTAGGCTAAGCTCCATTATTTACAGTAAATTCCAGTGCAAACACAATGTCTGACTGAACCAGTTGTCACACTGACATGGTTTCTTTTTGGGTGCAGCATTACGTGGATTTTGTTGCAGTTTGGGGCTCCGCTGCGCCATCTACTGATCCTTTAGCTCAACTGCATCACTTATCATAACCACTGCCAGGCAACACGCGTCTGAATACAAGGGACCCAAGAAGTATTTTTGGAAATTTAAGTCACACTTAGACATGCAAAAATGTATTATATCAAAATATTAAACCAAGTGAATTTATTAAAGCACAAGCACGCTTATCAAGCAAAACATTCCACAATTCATGATGTTTAGTTATCAATAAGAAACATTTGATATGTTCGATATATTAGACAAAATAATTCAAAAACATCCTAGTTTTGAAATGTCCATGATTACTGTGAAAATCTGTGCATCTGTGTGAACTTGAGTGTTCAAGTTGATGCAAAGTCTCACACACACACACACAGACACACACACACACACACACACACATATATGTAAGTAGTTAGTTCTGAGGAAAAGGTCTAGAATTATTTATTTCATATGCCGATTGTTGTGATATGTTATCTAATGTCATATCCATGTTTAAAGTGTGGCACTTCCTGGAAAAGCTGTAAATGCATATATAAAACCTTTTGAAACTATTTTTGGGTAATCATACTAAAATACTGCTTTGCATGCTATGTTTTGCATAATAAGTATGTTCATTACCGCATGTTAAATATCAAGCCCTATAGCATCGTCTGTCACTCATGCTGTGAATTTGGTCTGTGAATGACGTATCTACTATTTGAGGTCTAACTGAAAGCTTTCATATCATGTGCTCGTCTGATGATTTCCGCTGGATTCCCTCTCTCTCTGTCTTCACTCAGCTCTCAGTCTCCACAGGGTAAATAAGGTATTTTATATGCTAATGATATGCTCTGGTCCAACAAAGAGCTTCTGCTCTCACGTGGGTCAGTTTCTTTACACCATTCAGAACCAGTTGTTTGTTCGCTTTCTCCACACATATTGGGCCAGAGAAATTAAATTAAATTAAATATTTAAGAAGCAGATTATAGCACTTCTAGAGGAGATTCCATGGAGATGGTATTTTAAAAAAAGCATGATGTTTTAACTCACTGTCATGATTTGAATTATATTATCATTGAAACTGATACCAGCCGGATTCTCTCATGATTCTCAATATTCTCTCATCCTTCCTCTCTCTACCCAGTACTTTCCTGTCATCTCTCCTCTGTCCTGTCTGAATGATAATAAATATAACTTAACTTATAAAAGTGTCATATCCTTTATATGTGGGGACAAACACATACCATCTGTTCAGAGTAATGTTTCATTAACATCTGGCACAGATGGCCCAACACACACATACACTACTGATGTCAGAATACAGTCTGTAAGGGTCATGTCCATTGTCTCATTTTAGAGAATTACTGTGAAACTGTTCCAAAATTCCTTTCTCTATAACACACTCTTCAAAATAAAGGTTATTTATCGGTATTGATGGCTCCAAATAGAACCTTTAAAATTCCATGGAAACTTTTCATTGCCCAAAATAGATCTTCTATGGAATTGCTCCAAAAGCCCACTTCTGGAACCTTTATTTTTTTTAAAGTGTATTATTAACCAGCCCACAATGTCTTTGTGCAGCCCTTCCATGTTTTCCACATGTATCAGAAATCAGTGGGGTTGACCACAGGCCAGCTGTAGTCATTTAGGTTGAAGCTGGTGGAGGAAAGGGGCCTGCAGGCACCACCCTCTCAACTCATGCTGAGCCAAGTCTTTGTGATCTGGGATCCTGCCTCACCACTGCCCATCTGTCCAGCTCCCAACAACATACATTCTCTCATTTATTAGTCAAACAGTTTTCTGTTTGCCATGGCACACATCTACCTGGCTGCAATCCACTTGTGTTCTCATCACATCCCATCAGAGAAACAATATTTGGTTGAAGGGAAGACCTGAGTACTAAAAACGAAATATAGGTCAAATGTGAGTGTGTGATTGGAGCAACAGGCATTTTGGGATGAATCATGGAATAAATGATCTGAAGTAAAACAATCTGCAACCTATCTGTGGAGAAGTGCTAGTGTCAGAGTTGACTGCAGCTTTCTTATAAAGTGAGAAAAAGTATTTTACAGTTATGCTTCACTGACAATTATTACTAGGATTTCACATTGTGCAATGTTGCCTTGTCAGGAATAAAATACTTTGAAGGAAGTATGAGTACACTGTGTCAAAGTACTAAAAACATTCTTGAAAGTAAAAAAGGGTTTCTATTTCATACATTTAACTGTGCAATTGTGCAAGCATTTAAATTAAAAAGTAAACCTTTTCTTTAGTATTAGAGTGATATATTCAAGAGGCTGAGGAGATTTGTGTCTTATAAGGCTCCAAAACATTTTTAAAAGTGACTGTTGACCATCATCACAATGGTGGCAAGTAAAATTATTATTTGCTTAGGTGAAAGACTAAAAGTTGAGACTAGTTACTTAGTTTAGGTACTACACGAAAATGAACTCATTGGCTATAACAATGTAAAAAAAAAAAAAAAGTGCATTATGTACTTTGAAAGTCAACAAACCCTTCAGACGTTCATCACATTATGAACGAAAATAACTATTGTTGCTAAAATGTAAACTTTAACACACAGAGTTGAGAGATTAGTTGTTTAATGTTTTCTGAGATTATATCAGACTCTATTTGTGGGAGAGGAAAAAGAAAAAAAGAAATAACACAGACTGTTGCAAATCAGCTTGTTAGATTCACAAGACATTCTCCCCCTTCAAAGATTATGCTCCAGATAGCATCCATGTTCCTCACAGATATTAATCACTGGAAAAACAAACAAATATTTGAATTTGGTAAATGGTCATAGGATAGCTAATAAGATTAGAGGATTGTAGCTTCCCCCAGCTTCATTCACAGAGTCATAAAGTAAAATAAAGTGGCAGCTAATTGGCTGGGACCACCGGCACCAGGAGGGAGACCTGTCTGTCATTACCTTGCCTAAGCTTCCGCCTCTCTCTTCAGTTGGTGCCCCTCCCATCATACCCACAGACTTGATTTCCTTTTTAGGACCTGAAGCAAGCTCTGCATTCCCCTTTTTATTCAGTTCATCTCTCTCTTTCTGTCAGAATGTATTGAATTTTCTGTTTATCAACAAGCCTGCTACCAAACACATTCTATGACAGTACAATTCATGACATTTGATGCAGTTTTTAGAATTGTATTTAGACTGAAAGCCCTCTCAGATTCACATTCAATTCAAGTTGTTATACTGGCATGTTAAACTGCTGCACTCACAATCAGGAGACCATTTGTTCTTCCAAAACACTAAACAGCAACAAAACCCCCCAGCTATGAAAAAAGAAACACCTATGAACTGCAAAATAGAAGTGTGTTGAGGTCACGTTGAACACACATGAACACCACCAAAATGTCACAATTATAAGTGGGGTTTTCAGAGATGAGGCTGTGTCATTGAGAAAAGAAGGTGGACACAGAGGATACAGCATCTGTAGTTGAGGGTAAATTTGTTGAAATGTATGAAATTACATTTTCTATTTTTATTTACAGTAACATTTAATGAACAACGTACTATTACAATACCACATACAAAAATAAAGCATAACAGTTCACAGCATTTTAGACAATGTACATAAACATAAACATAAAACATAAAAAAGCAAAAACATACCTGATGCTCACATTTTGTAATGTTTAATCTAACATGCAATAATTTTTTTTAAATACTGGAGTCCCTGAAAGTTTTTTTTAATGGTTAAATCAAAAAAATTTCTGTAAATGTCAGATAAGTGATAGTTTGGGTAAATGACCATCCTTTTGAAGGGGCTAAAACGAGTAAAAACTACTATGGTAAAAAATGCCACCAAACCCTAGTTAGATTGGTACAGACGGGGGAACTGTTTTCTGTTACTGAGAGGGAATAGACTGCAGCAATCATAATGGAGATACAAGTGTGAAATAAACCCTATAAAATCAATAAGTACATCAAAATTTAAGTGAAATGAACAGAACAGCACACCATTTGTGTAAGTGCTTACTTAAAATTTGCATGACTATTATTCTAAAAATGCTGAAAGTATACGTTTATTGTAACAATTTTTCCCCATCAGAAAGTGTATATATGTACATTTTATCACTATAAATTCCTGCTCCACTTCTGTTTCAAGACCGTTAGACCCAGACTGCCACAGCATTTACATGATTTGTTATCTAACCAAAGATATTGAACCATTATTTGTAAACAAATTATGATGTTTCATCAATATTCAACAAGAAACCTTTGAATATACTTTGAATATTCCATTTAATCATTCATCACCTCCATCCAGACTTTACATGACAAAGGTTTTCCAGAATACTCTTTTTCCTTTCTAACAGGCAGAAATAAATAGACTCAAAAGCAAGTGAAATGTCATCAGCCCTCATCCAGTAAACAGAGTATCAGCCAGTCAGTCAGACAGACATAAAGAGAAGTGGTGGGATGATCACACTGTATGAACACAGACCCTCTCAGACTTGGCCTATAGGAAAAAACATTGTTTTTCCACAGTTAGCAAGATTATTGCTGCAGTCATGGTACCCTTAAAGGCCCCTGACTGACCCTCTGTTGCCTGCGGCAGTTGGCTTGGCTGTGTTTTTCAGGAGGGAGTGAGAGAATTAAATGCTGCTGAAAGAGAGGCGATCAGGGTGGAGAGGATTCCCAGTGCAGAGGTGGAGCTAAAAGAGAGAGGCCAGGCAAAGTGCCAGCCGGAATACTAAGCATCTCAATTTCAATACCCCATAAAACAGCAGAGCCCCTTAAAACAGGCGTGCCTCCCCCTTTTCTAATTGTTCATGCAGTGGAAAGAAGAAAGATCCCATGCTTAACAAAGAAGGTGTGTAAAAAAACTGGTTGCATTACAGTCAAAAAGTAGGTCACAATATGCAAGGTTCAGCTTTAACAAATTCTGAATGTGAATAATTAATAGCATTAAATCCTGAATGACGTGAATCAAATTAGTAGGCTTAAAATGTCTAAGTCCTCACTTGAATGCATGATTCCTGAATTGCAAGTGAATTATAAAGCTTTCTAAATATCAGCAGCCTTTATATGCACTTCGCTGCCTAATTAAATGGTTAACAGGCCTGGGTCTTCCAGCTGTGCAAAACCTGCATTATGTAACATGAGGAAAGGGGGATGTTATTCCTGACCTGTTGATGTTGGGAAGGCCTGCACTGAGGGATGTCATGAACTTCAGTGCTCACTTTCAGTCTGTTTTTAAACACAGTTCGGTCACCTTAGGAGGGTTTCAAAAAAGAGATCTCTTTGAATCCATGAAGGTATACTTCTTAAGTTCTTTTGGTCAGCTACGTGTGATTTAAAAATATATATATTTCCCCAAGATGTTTCTAAATTCTGTACACTTTGCTTACACACATTAAATGGTTAATGTACATTTCAGTGGCTGTTGAATGATACAAGAGCTTAACTCTTAATTAGAGGGTCATCAGGGTCAGCTTTCAATGAGCCAATAAGATTTAGTTACATAAGAGCTGCAAGTAATTCTAGTAGTGCTCAGGGAATGTCTTGTTGTGCCTCCATGAAAGCAGACTTTGACATGGGCAAGCAATTCACCTAAAAAATACTTTCATCTCACAATGTCAAGTTGATGATTACCATGCATATGGGCTCAACAATACCCCCCCTAACAAAACTTTTAAGTCAAGAGTCATGGGCACAGTGTGTAATTTTGCTCTCTAAAGAACAGTTGTGGCACTGGGCAATGAACATACTGAGATCTAAGCATAATTCAGACTGGATTTTTATTGACAAATGTGCTCACTCGCTTTTGTTTTCTTAGTCAAAGGAAGAGGGTAAATCTTTTGTGTCCCCCCATTCAACATGACACAGGATCAGTCAATAATCAACATATAACAATCTGCTGAGAGGAATTTACCACCTCATAAACCAAAAGAAAATCTGCTCTGGCCACATCCACAAGTCAATTCAGAAGATTTATGGTTCTGCTACAGCACAATGCCATTTCCTCTTGCAAATCCAGCTGAAGGAAGTGACCCCAAACTCCTTTAGAGACCTCAGCCGCTGGATGAATAACAATTAGCATATTATGTCATGGAATTTTGTGGAGAAAAATGGAGCTCAGAAAGTCAGTGCTTACAAGGCAAGAGTCGCATGTCTTCAGAGCCCAAGCGAAACACAAGCGGAGTGTGCAATGAATGAGACGCATGCTTTGATGACTAAGTTTGGCAATCACTACCTGCTAGTCCTCTCCATATATGGAGGCTGAGAAGTTGGAGATAAAGCTAAGCTCCGCCCATCAGCTCTTGTACTAGTAATTGTTTGCTGTCTAAACACTTCAAGGAGGGGCCAAGCATGAGAATGACAGTGCGAGTATGAGAAGGAGTGCGTGTTTGGGAGCACTAGATTAAGAGTAAAAGTGAGAGAGATGTTGAAAAAGAACAAGAAACTGTTGATAGTATATCTGGGCTTTCTGGATTATGTCAAGCATTAGTGTGTGAAAGTGCAATGTGAGTGAATGATGTTGATAGAACATAGCAAAGCACTGAGAGATGAAATCAGCTATCTAAAGCTGAGACATCACCAGTCATCATTGCCTTGCCAAGGCTGACTATATATGGATATGACCTTGCTGTCATTATTTAAAACCACTTCCTTCTTACTCATAGTGAGGCAGATTGGAGGCAAGCTTGAATTTTTTTCACTGAAGAAATGAATGAGGAAGACTGTTGCTTTAAACTCAAATAAACATAACAGAAATTCAACTGTAACCTAAAGTACACACTATAAACAAATGTCAGAAACGTTTCTGTATATTGTGATGGTTGAATTTACATAAAAAACTTGACTATGCAAGCATGTGTGAAGGAAAGAGACTCACATTGTGCAATCTGAAACTGCAGCAAAAAAAGTACAAATCTTCTGTTTAATTAAAACTCCCCAGCATCTTTGACCAAGCACTGCTTCATTCATTAGGCCAAGAAGTTTCAATCTGATTTCCATGAGAAAGTCCCATGTGACAAGGGCCTTGAATTCTTGACATTGCTACCATGTGACACACTTAAAGATTTCCTTTTATGGCGGTTGCTGTTACATCGACCAGAGGGCGAGGCCTTACACAGCCAGAGTGCACAAACCGTCTACAGTAAAAGCCCTTGAGGAAATAAATATGAAGAATCCTTTTGCAGACAAAGTTAGAGGAAAAATGCAGCACAAGCTAAGCAGAAATTCATGTTATATTTTATCTTATCTCTCTGCATGTAAATTCTTTACATATTTGGTGATGTCAGTGGTTTCTATCATGCTCAAATAACATACATAGTTTGACAGGCCTATGTATGAAAATATTTAACTTTTACAAAAAAGTAAAGGATATTATATTATGCTATGTTAAATGTACATAACATGTATATTTTCGCACATTTACAAAAGCAACCCTTTCTGCTTGGTATTATTCTGAGCTTTGGGCCACACCTGAGCCAAAAGGGTGTTAAATTGCTCTACAAGAAAGGACTTGTTTATTTCTTTCTCAATGCACAATCAGGCCATCTCAAGTCACTGAAAAAAGGACAAAAGACTTGCAAGGACTGTGGCAAAAGGTTACAAACAAAAGTCATATGCATTTCCTTTCAATTTCTAATTTTTTTTATACACAATGTTATGTTAAGTCACAAAATGTTTTTTTTTTCTATTTTCAGCTTTACATTAATGACTACTGAAATGAAATGAACATATAAAAAAAATTATCAAATAAATAAAATGCCTTCTGGTAAAGGGAATTATATTAATAAAAAATCAGACAATACAATTTGACAATAAACATGGTCTTCATGAGGTCCTTAACAATTCTACTAAAAGTAATAAAGCACCCAGATGAGGTGTGCAGCTGTTTACAAACTAATTTAAAAAACCTGTTTGTGTGCTGTAATGCTGTCTTTACGAAACACATCCTTGAGAGTGAGGCGTGCCTTGCATGGCATGATGGAAAACACTAAGTATGTACTACTCAGCTGTACATTCCTGAGTTGGCTAGGCTCTCTCCCACACCAGAATATTTGAATGTGATTTCCTGTGCAAACTTGCAGATGAAATGACATCCCTTAAAAATTCACTTCCTGTAAGACATGCTTAGATCATTCCCTTATTTGGCAACTAACAATGGTCTCTGGTTTCCACACTGTGGAATTTGAATCTTTTAAGGAAGGAGCTATATTTCAATGAACAAATTTACTTGCCTGGGTCAGATTTGAATCTGTTGAATCTCAAAGAAAAGAAAAATCTGTGTAAATGACATATTTGTTTAATAGTTAATTAGGTCAGTGTTCAGCTCTTGGTTAGATTGGCAGTGGTATTAAAGGTGGGAAGGGAAGTCTATGTTTTGTGCACAAATGACCCAAACATAGATCTCTGCCAATATTATTGCTGGAGCTGGGCCGTATTACAACTCTGTCAGTCTAGCCAAAGATGTTGAGAGTGCCACACCTCATCAGTTTCACACAGACATCAATCAGGAATGGCAGGTATTTCATGCACAAGAGACATTAATTCGAAACTCTTATAATAAAAGGTATGATGAATAGGGTAATGACGAAATGACAGCAAGCTTTCATTACAATGTTTAGATAAAGGTTCCAGTGTTGTCAACCTGACTGTTATGTTTTGTAGATACTAAACTGGCAATTACTGAATCAGACAATATTAGAATTGTCTGATTCAACAGAACAAAACACCACCAATTTGAAATATCATTTAATTTCCAGAAAACTAATTGTGAGGACAAGTTACTGGCTGAAGGGTTTTGAAAATGAGCACTCTGAGCAATAGTAGTACGTATACGCCATTAATCATGACATTTTGTATGTGCTATTCAGGCTCTGATACTGATATGAGCAAACATTCTGCAAGGATCATGTTAATCTTTTATTAAGTGTATGTTTAAAGAGGTCATGAATGATGAAACTGCTCTCTGATATGTTAAATTCGAATGCGGTGCAGGACCTCTTTCCTGCTAGTATTACTCAACTTCCTGTAGCAGGCTTAGACGATGCTGCTTGGCACGGTAATCTTTCCCATGCTGGTTTAAAGGCTGAATGAGTCTGGAGTGTGGACATACACGTCTGACTCATTCTAGGCCCAATCCCTGCTCATCCCTCCTCTCATGATCAGACAGATGGTGAAGGACAGATTAGCAGGGCCAGGGTCCTGGTAGAAAAGCAGATATTGCTAAAAACTGACCAATATGGTAGTACCATTTCAGCTCTGGGTAAATCCCAATGCATTTGAAGAGGAAAATTGCACGTCACACAGTAGTGGAACCAAATGCATTAATTCTACATTCCAGTCTGTCAACTGATCATATGCATGGAGCGATAATACCTTGCCTTAAAATGGTAAAGATGTATTATATGCAATCTTTGGAGAAATTCAGCCAATGTAAGTAATGTATAAAACAGAGAATCAGTCAAATGTTACAACTCATTAATAGCCCGTTAGCAATAGTCAAAGTGGGGTGATGTCTCAATCTCATGATCGATTTTTTATATGACTCGAGAGTGATTTGTTCCTTTTTTGTATGAGACTGAACACCCATGTGTAACATCCTTTCAACAAAATGCCTCAGGTGAACTAATCAATTCTGTTTAATGTACACATCATATGTGGTTGTCATGCGATGAAAGAACGAAGACCCAATTGAGTGGTCAAGTAGTCATCAATCATTTCTCATTCATTTACCTTTGGCTGCATTATCATGCTTTTCTAATCCGAAATATGATGAAAGTTTGCAAAAACAGACATATTCAGGTTATCTGGATATTGGGGGGAAAATAACTACAAATAAATGACATGACTTGAATTAAGTTTTGTTTATTTTCCTGAATGAGATTCAAAGATCAAAGAAGGTAAAATAATGCATCACATACACATTACAAGAAAGTGCCAAAACAAATGCAGCATTAAAAGAATAGTTAATCCATTAATTTACCTATATGACGTTCTGTCTTCTGTGAAAAAAATGGATGTTTTGAACCCTAATGACTTTCATTTTACAAACAAACAGTTAAAAAATATATATATATAACACCAGAATAATATATATATATAACACCAGAATAATTTTGCACTATATGATGAACGGTGACAAACCTAAACTCAACACATATGCTAAGCTATGTTTGACAACAGTATACATCTAAACAACCATAAATGGCACATGTGGTCCTCTACCAGTTTTTACAGCAAAGAGGAAGTGAAGCTTTTGGTATGGTAAGAAAGGACTCTTATGCTGAGGAACACAATTGAGGAACAGTGTTTTTCTTCATGCTCAGTATCAAATCCTGTTGCACGTGGTTTGACAGCATGAACGAAGACACAAAAGATTTCTCTGTCTACAGTAGTTCAGCTTAGAATAATTTCTGAACACTATTTGGTCATAGATGCATCTCAAATCAAACATTACTGCATAATACTTGAGTCAGAAAAGTATCTTATTTGTTTACATGCATAAAAAGAGATGCACGAGCACATATGAATCCATTTGGGTCATAAAGTGGGGTGATAGCCCAATCTCTAGACTAAGAGGTCAGCTAGTAGTATAAATGTGACTTCCTTTCTATCTTAAAGGGTTAATTCACCCAAACATTAAAATTATGTAATTAATGACTTACCCTTATGTTGTTCCAAACCCATAAGACCTCCGTTCATCTTCGGAACACAGTTTAAGATATTTTAGATTTAGTCCGAGAGCTCTCAGTCCGTCCATTGAAACTGTGTGTATGGTCTACTGTCCATGTCTAGAAAGGTAAGAAAAACATCATCAAAGTAGTCCATGTGACATCAGAGGGTCCATTAGAATTTTTTGAAGCATCAAAAATACATTTTGGTCCAAAAACAACAAAAATTACGACTTTATTCAACATTGTATTTTCTTCTGGGTCTGTTGTGAGCGCATTCACAACACTGCAGTGGAGCTGCTAAGCTGACTATATCTAAAATATCTTAAACTATGTTCCGAAGATGAACGGAGGTCTTATAGGTTTGGCACGACATGAGGGTGAGTTATTAATGAATTAATTAATGAATTTTCATTTTTGGGTGAACTAACCCTTTAAGCATCTGGCTTTACACACCATCAAGCAACCTGGTATAAGTGATTCTAAAATCGATGGGTGGTCTGTCTGCTATTTGTGGGGGGGCAATGCTGGCCTTCTGCTCTGATTCAATGCTTGTTTCATGATGAAGAGTGTTTCTGTTTAAAACTTAAAAGCACAGAAGAACAAAAGAAAAGGCTAGTTTGGTGATTAGGATAGTGTTTTGTTGAACTGAGGAACAAACTTAATGCAAAAAAATAAAAAATAAATACTAAATGCAACACAAAAACACCACACTCCCAGAGAGTGCTCCTATGAGAAGATCTTCATAATTATGTTTCTTATCTTGTTGCAAGTTATTTTAATAGTTGTTTATATATTTTAATGGAACTGGAATCGGAACCGGAACCGGAAAATTTCTAACGATTCCAAACCCTAACAATGGCGTTATCATGGCGATGGCTCACAACATAATTTTATTGCTCTAGATGTCTTATGTCATAGGGCAAAGCTGAGGATCATTAGGATGGCACCTTATTTAGAGATGAATGGAAACGCTGAAGTTGGAGAAGGCAGGCTGCTATCAGGGAAGGGTGGTGGTCCTCAGGGGAGCTATGGATTCTCAAAAGCACATCTGCTGTAACAAGACCCAAGTCCGATCTACAAAAGTTACAAACAGAAGCATGGTTGTTCGAAGTAAAAAAAAATCTGAGTGAATTGCATGATTATGCGTTTATGAGGAGGAATTGACATTTGGCATTCTTTGAATGAATCCTGATGGAATGAGAGGAAGAGACATTATTGATGAGTGTTCTGATTGTAGATAAAAAGCTTTAGGACCTTCTTACTTTTGGGATTATAGAAGTATTTTAAATATCTCATATTTACTGGGGTTTTAACTTCTGAATCTAAAATTCTATAATTGTTGTGCATTGTTAAACTATAACTTAACTTCAGTTTCAGAGAAAAAAAGAAAGTATCCTGTTAAATATGTTGTACATGTATTGAAGACAAAATAATAAATAAATAAATATATATATATATATATATATATATATATATATATATATATATATATATATATATATATATATATATATATATATAAGCCACTAAATCACACTGTCCTTGGTATCAGCAAGAGATTATGATATAATCAGCTTTTTTTGTTTATAACTGCCATTGAAGGCCATGTGCATTACTCCCAAGTTACACATTAAAAAGTCACATGTAGCTTCCCAACATCACTGCTGTTCAAGCACAGCCTCATCTATTATTCAAACTGTGCCACCATCTAAAAGATGCCAGAAATATTTTTATTTAATGAAGTTGACCCTGGATGCCTTCACTTCACCAAGACATTTTTTTCTCAAGATTTATCATAATTATATATCTCCCCAACAGATTAAGTCAAAGCTATTTTGTCTGTATGGCTGATATTTCAATAATGTGTGATATATTTTTAATGAGAAACCAGACTTGCCTTGAAACATATACAAGAAAGCATTTCGATGACCAAGTCCTAGGATTGAATGCTAACAATTAACATCATGTCTAATGCAGCTGCAGGAAAAAGTATGTGAACCTTTGTGTCTTCTGCATAAATTTCTCAGAAAACAAAAACAACCATAGATAAACAAAAATAGACTGATTAACAATGAGCAAGATGAAATTTTGAATCTGCTATTCACAAGAAGCAGAAATCCATGGCAAATCCAAGGGTTCACATACTTTTGCAACTGTATAAACCTGGGTTAGGCCTACTTACAGCCATAAACAGCTACTATCACTTCTTTTATCATCATCACGTAACATGCACACACCTAAGCAAGTAGTAATATTACTCCTGTGAATCTTGCGTATATACCTTACAATCACAGGAATGCAAGCCCGATTCATTCCAAGTTTCACTACACTTTCTTTGAAAACATTACCTAATGAACTCAGGCCAGCTAGTTGCTCCTTACGTATGCAGTCATGTCACTTATCCTCAATGAAAATAACCCAATTTTGCGTTGAGAGGTACTTGGTAGATAAACACAGATAAGTATTATGGCATTATTGCGAATATAATAAGAAGTAAATGACCTACAGAGCTCCTGCTGTGTTAGATTGTAAACACAACACAGGATCAAGGAGGTGTCCACCACTTTGACCAATACTAGCACTTGTAACCTTTGTACAGACTCTTTGAATGGCTGAAAATAATCTAATTGGCGTTCTTAAAACAAAATACGCAAATACGGAAAACAACGTATTAAACTTAGCAAATAAAAACAGCAATTTTGACCAAAATCGCTTAGGCCTTGTTCTTCAAACAAACTAGCTTCCCCTTCTTTCACTCTCAAGTTGCAAGAAGCAAGTGTAGCAATGTGCACGCGACAGCCGGGTGTGTGACGCTGAACCAATCAGAGCGCAGAGCTCCGAAAGTTTACCTTTTATGGCTAGAGCCGGGCATCTGCTGTCATATAAAAGAGCGCGCCCAGCTTCTGAGCCTCACTTTGAGCTCCTCCACACACAGCTAGTGCGGAATATCATCTGCCTGTAACCCTTTCTCTAAAGTCGACAAAACCCCCCAAACCTAAGGTGAGTTGGTTTAGAAGCTTTTGAAGCGTTTTCAGCTCGCTAATATCAATTCAAACGTTTAATGAGAATGTTTAAACAAAGCTAGATTAAGTTATTGGGCTCAGTTACCGGTCTCTTTTCAGTTAACGTTAAGTGAGAACATTGTTTAAAAATTCTAGTTCTTTATTAACGTGGTTATTTTTTATACATGTCTGCTGTGTTATAATAACTGTGTTGGATATATCGGGTGGAAATGACAATAGCATTAACGTTAACTACTGTAGGCACGACATTGAATGGACCGGTGTTTAAATAAATCTTCAACCCTTGTAACCTCTAACGTTAAATGTTTTCTGGTTAACGATGTTTTAACGGCTATGAGTGTTCTAAATCTTTAAATCTGTTGAGGCACGTTGCAAACTTGATGGATAGCCGGTTTGGGAAGCTCTTTATGCAGACAGTGCTGCAGCAGGGTGTGACCTACTTAAGCTAACGTTAGCCGGCTAACCAGCATTCATCTGCCCCTAACCTGATGGGTCTAATATACTCCCATTTGATGAAGTGATCAGAGACTTGTAGTTTTTACGCACTTGTAGTAAAAATAGCATTTTATGGTGTAGTGTGTAGCCCTTCAGTCTTTCATTTAGGCTGTTTTAAGATTATTCAAGGTTTTATTCAATTTTTAAAGCGTTATTAAATGTAAGGTAGTCCGCTTTAATAGTACTGGTGGTTATAATTGTGTCGGAGGAAAATCTGATCGATAAAGGCTATAATCTAAAATGAATGGGCTGAGGAAGATGATTCACAGGTGCTGCTTTAGTGTGAAGTCTGCTGGGGAGCAGTCATTGAAGTGACTGCAGATCTGTGACGCAGTAATCTCGGGCAGACACCCCGTTGAAATTCGGTTGAGTGATTGAAACCAGACGAGGATGTATGTTAGGACTTAATTTGTGTAGAATTTAGGGAGTGGTCCTGGCGTGATGAATGTCGAAATCTGTTCCTTTTTACTGAACCCTATGTTTCTGGCTGAGTGCCACACCGCCGGCAGCCGCAAAGCGTCTCAAACCATTGCCTTTTATGGTAATAATGAGAATGCAGAGGGACTTCCTTTGTCTGGCATATCGGAGGCGCGCACTGTCACTGTAGCTCCCACTAGCGGTCAGACTGTAGAATGCAGCACGAAACAGGAAGTTGACTCCACATGGTCACATGCTCCCTGAAGTGTTCTTCCCTGACAGCTGTGCACTTCTAAACTGGTTTTTCTTATTCATTTACAGTTCAGCCATGGATGATGAAATTGCCGCACTGGTTGTTGACAACGGATCCGGTATGTGCAAAGCCGGATTCGCTGGAGATGATGCTCCCCGTGCTGTCTTCCCATCCATCGTGGGTCGCCCCAGACATCAGGTGAGAAACCGAGGACTAACTTCAGGCTGCCCAATGATGAGAATTAATTTTTTACTTCTAGTTCCTTAATGCCTATTTAACTTAACATGCTTCTGTCTTTCTACAGGGTGTCATGGTTGGAATGGGACAGAAGGACAGCTACGTTGGTGATGAGGCTCAGAGCAAGAGAGGTATCCTGACCCTGAAGTACCCCATCGAGCACGGTATTGTCACCAACTGGGATGATATGGAGAAGATCTGGCATCACACCTTCTACAATGAGCTGCGTGTTGCCCCAGAGGAGCACCCCGTCCTGCTCACAGAGGCCCCCCTGAACCCCAAGGCCAACAGGGAAAAGATGACGCAGGTTGGTTTTTGGCTGGCAAATGGTGCTTTTGAAGTCTCTCTTGGTTCCCTCATTAAGTTCTCCTTTTTCATTCATCCACTTCTTCCAGGCTTTGTGTTCTCTGAGCTCCTGAGTTTCTCATCTTTTACTGGAAGCAGCAGGTTATCTATACATTGCCTGCTTGTTTTGCAGTTTTTCTGACTTGTCTTTCTGTACTCATTTCTTTACTCCAGATATCCAACTAACCCCTGCATGGATGTGTGGGTGGTGTGCTGTAGCCATCTTTAAGCATAAAGTTAACTTCTCAAACTCCCTCTGTTTCCAGATCATGTTCGAGACCTTCAACACCCCCGCCATGTACGTCGCCATCCAGGCTGTGCTGTCCCTGTATGCCTCTGGTCGTACCACTGGTATCGTGATGGACTCTGGTGATGGTGTCACCCACACTGTGCCCATCTACGAGGGTTACGCCCTGCCCCATGCCATCCTCCGTCTGGACTTGGCTGGCCGTGACCTGACTGACTACCTCATGAAGATCCTGACCGAGAGAGGCTACAGCTTCACCACCACAGCCGAGAGGGAAATTGTCCGTGATATCAAGGAGAAGCTCTGCTATGTGGCTCTTGACTTCGAGCAGGAGATGGGCACTGCTGCTTCCTCCTCCTCCCTGGAGAAGAGCTATGAGCTGCCTGACGGACAGGTCATCACCATTGGCAATGAGAGGTTCAGGTGCCCAGAGGCCCTGTTCCAGCCATCCTTCTTGGGTAGGTATCCTGACCCACATCTTCCTGGCCTGTATGTTCCTCTAGATTTGAGTTGAACATCTGAATAACTCTTCCTCTTCCTCTTGCAGGTATGGAGTCTTGCGGTATCCATGAGACCACCTTCAACTCCATCATGAAGTGTGACGTCGACATCCGTAAGGACCTGTATGCCAACACCGTATTGTCTGGTGGTACCACCATGTACCCTGGCATTGCTGACAGGATGCAGAAAGAGATCACATCCCTGGCCCCCAGCACAATGAAAATCAAGGTGAGCTAGGCTCTGAAACCTTTGCCAAGTTACCTCATAATAGTCTAACTTAGCATTTTGTGTCCGCTCTGCATCTTGCTAATCATTCATCTCTCTCTGTATAGATCATTGCCCCACCTGAGCGTAAATACTCTGTCTGGATCGGAGGGTCCATCCTGGCCTCCCTGTCCACCTTCCAGCAGATGTGGATTAGCAAGCAGGAGTATGATGAGTCTGGACCATCCATCGTCCACCGTAAATGCTTCTAAACGGACTGTTACCACTTCACGCCGACTCAACTGCGCAGAGAAAAACTTCAAACGACAACATTGGCATGGCTTTTGTTATTTTTGGCGCTTGACTCAGGATCTAAAAACTGGAACGGTGAAGGTGACGGCAATGTTTTTGGCAAATAAGCATCCCCGAAGTTCTACAATGCATCTGAGGACTCAATGGTTTTTTTTTTTCTTTTTTTTTTTTTTTCTTTAGTCATTCCAAATGTTTGTTAAATGCATTGTTCCGAAACTTATTTGCCTCTATGAAGGCTGCCCAGTAATTGGGAGCATACTTAACATTGTAGTATTGTATGTAAATTATGTAACAAAACAATGTCTGGGTTTTTGTACTCTCAGCCTTAATCTTGGTTTTTTTTTTTTTTTTTCGTTTTGTTTGCTCCAAAAAAAACAATGCTTTACCATTCGAGATGTAAAGGTTTCAATTCCCCCTGGGCATATTGTAAAAGCTGTGTGGAACGTGGCGGTGCCAGACATTTGGTGGGGCCAACCTGTACACTGACTAATTCAATTCCAATAAAAGTGCACATGTGTAAGACATCCTACTCTGTGTGATTTTCCTGTTTGTTTGTGCTGAATTTAATTACGGTCTTTTAGCAGACTCTTCAATAAAATACACTTATCTTAAAGTGTATGAGTCTTGACTAGATATTCAATTAGAAAGCAAAGTGACAAGGATACCATTATTGTGACCTGTTAAGCTGGCTTTAGCCAATCAATAGTTTTTAAACCTCATCCTCAGAATGGCTTATGCAGAATAACTTGACCTAAAATGATCTTTAATATCAGACAATAGCAACAAATGCATTTTACCCAACCGCATATTTGTTTCAATCATGACCAGTGGTTTTTCAAGATGAAATGTTCTTAGAAATTTGGTTTCAACCTGTGCCTTCAATTAGCTCTCACTAAATTTCCATGAAAGTTCTAGCCAGGCTTCGTGTGAGGACACAATTAAAAACCTTTTGAAGTTCAAAATATCTGACACCATAACTGCTCCTGCATATAAACCCTATCAAAAAATTATTCAAACATGACTTTGGGACAAAGTAAATTTGGGGAAAACAATCTTTAAAGGTTTTTAGGTAGCTGACTCAAGGGACTAACAAATTGTAACGTCATTCTTTTCTGAACCATTTAATATTAAACTCCTTCGTATTAGGGAATGGTTTTGAATGCATAATTCTTTTATATTGAAGTCTGAGAGCGCATGCCACTATCTGATGGCGCTGAATTTTAATTTGTGCTTCACATAATTGTACAGCAGATGGCGCTACACTCACAGCAAACTAATTTCTTGTCTTCAAGAAGACGGCCACTAAACTAAGAGACCAATAGTAACTCAAGGTGCAAGAGAATCAGTGAATACATATATTTTTAGTAAAAGTAATACGAAATAGAAAAAACCTGGCACGTATCTATTTTGTGCAGACAACAAACTCTAATTGGCTGCTGTTTTGAGGTTGATTCTGGTGTGCTTGAACTTTGGTTATTGATGTGTAGTAGATACTTGTAAATATGAGTGGCCTAGTTGCATATGATTTACTGCAAGCTGCTCCACGTCTGGCAACACTTGATGAAAAATAATCGAGATTTTCCTGATGTGTACATCTGTGCGCGCGTACAGCATGATACAGATTGTGCTTTATTAATAGCTGAGCACTGAATTAGGCTACACCAAGCAAAATCAATATTCATTATTTATCTAACCTACATACCATATTGTCTTTTTAGATGTTATTTAACTTCTTTTTTTTTTGTAAAGCTTGCCTTAAACATTTCATTCATTAAGCAGCAAACATAAATGATTTACAAATTAAACGCATGAACCTTGTGAACTTCATAAACAGCCGAGTTCATCTGAATTCGTCCTCTACACCCACCACAAGCAAACAGTCATTCTTCTCTTCGACATAGCCTCCCACGTGCATTCATGCATCCCTCAGCAAACTCCCGCGTGCTTCGAGTGATTCTACTGCGGTTTGTTCACGCAGGGACTCAGGCCACGCGCGAATGTTCCCATCCATTCATGATGAAATAATTACACAGAGCACCAAGCCACTAATGAGTGAGAAGTGGGCGACAGAGACATCAGCATTCACAGCGCTTTTTCTCATTCATTGCGCGATGACTAATTTAGTCCTGTCCCACAGACATGTGCATTTATGATTGATTGCTTACTGCAAAACAGACTCGAGGATGTTTGAATTTTGTTGTGATTTTGGAATGAGCAGAAGCAAGGGGTGCTGCAGGAGGTGTTGTGCCCGGGCCCGGTGTCATGGTGTTCGGGGTCCCTCTTTCTCAGAGCAATGTTGTGGTGCCTCGAAGCATGTAGCAGTCTCACCTCCAGGACAGACCCCCTAACAGTGTTATTTTACTCTCATTTACATGCAACAGTTTTTTTTTATTAATTTATAATAATTTTAGTTTGTTATCAAAATTGAATGAAATTGAATTAAATATTATTATTTTTTTTAATGAATGAGAAATGGTGCCTTGGCAACTAATCGAAATAATATATATATATATATATATATATATATATATATATATATATATATATATATATATATATATATATATTATTTGTATAGGTTGGTTTTTAATTATCATTTAGTTATTTTAGTACATCAACAAACTTAATAAAAAGAACAAATGTTGCCTTAACATCTTGCTAAAATAAGGGTGATTTTTATGGTTTTAGTTTTAGTTACCTATAATAACTTTGATTCTGCAGCTGAAACCTAGGGAGAGGAGAAATGATCTGATTTTCGACTACATAAATATCTGGGCTGGCAGATGTTCAGTATCTGTGACGATTTAGGCCTTTTCTACCTTCATAAGGCTCTAACTTCAACTTTTCATCATATGGTGAAGTATAATTGATTGGTTACAGTGTTGAAAAAGAACATCTTCCACTTTTAGTCCACATTCCCATTTCCTGCTGAGCCCAGGGGACAGTTCTAATGGCAGGTAACTCATCATTAGAAGACAGTTCTGCAATATGTTACAATACTTATGAGAAGCCACTTAGATGCTTCTCCTTCTGCTCTTCATATTTTTATTTCAGTTCATATGAAATACAAATGACTGACTGACACTAAAAGAATCTGTATTATGAATGTATTCTCTTTCTAGAATTATATGTAAAAATATTTGTACAAATCAAATCTGCTATGTCACCTAACCCCCAGATAAATTAAACCATTTAATTAAAAGCACGGAGAATGTGCCGCAGTCAAGGAAATTGAGAAAGATGTTGTCTGGAGTAATGGATAATCCACGAGGGGAACCAAAGCAGTCTGTCCTTTGAGCAGTTTAACTCTGGCCTCAAATTAAAAATATTCAGAAAGTGAGACAAGCCATCTGGATGTCAAATCTTCAGCTATTCTAATAAATAATATCTCATCTTTCATCTTCTAGTCTTGGAATAATAAATCAAATCAAGCAAATAAATAGATGTTTAATTCCAAGTTCAATTTGCTTGCGGATTAAGTATTCTCAATATTTATCCTTGCATGAAAGAATAAAAAAATATTCACGGTAAAAATACGGTACCAGTGTTCCAAGCATTACAAGAGGCATTTTGGTGTCACTTCTGCATCTCATAACCGTAGGTCTATTTTTTAATCATCCAATAATATTTGCACAATTTTTTTTTTACCATTGCTAAATGTATACCATCATGTATATCATAAATGTATAACATTATAACCTGTATCCCCATAATGCATGGCTGTAAAGGGATAGTTAATCTAACACGAACATTTTTGGCATTACTCACCCTCCTGTCATTCTAAACATCACACGAAGCTATAATACACAGGCATTTAAAGACATGGGATCTAGCACCTGACTCATACTCTGTAATGTGATTTCTTTGTCATTTTTGGAGCTTGTCGGTGCTTGAACATCATTCACTTTCATTGTATGGAAAACAGCAGCTTTTTTTTTTTTTTCCACAGAAGAAATCAATTCAAACAGGTTTGGAATGACATATGGGTGGGTTGTGTTGAGAGAATTTTCATTTTCGGGGCAACTATCCCTTTAAGTGGCTTATTGCTTTATTGAGATACTTCTTATGTGATTTGTAAAGGCATGTAATCATTATGTCCTTAGAAAAAAATGAGTATTTTCCCACTAACAATCTTATAACATTTGTGCTATTATGACACCTGAATATTCTTGTGGGAAGATTCTCTGCAGGCCCTAATGCTCTGACTCATCCCTTCACAGCCCACTGACCCCGGTGTCTTCATTTTAACGCAGTGTTGTGTAACAGCAGCTCTCCTGTGCTGTTTGGAGTTATCAGGAGGAGCTTTACATCACGCTCCGGCTATGAACGGATAGTGATGCCTTTACCAAAATGTGTTTTGGAGAGTTACATACACATTCATGGTGTATGAATACGTCAGTCGTATACAACAGCCGTGGTAGCATCACTGAAATAAGGGTTTGTGAGATGGTACCCAGATGGTACAGCAGGTGCAGCGTCCCACTCTGGGCACATGGTTAGAATGTACCTGTCAAAAACACCTCATCCCTGAATCTATACATCTCCCCCTTGTGTTTTAGCTCACACAGCTGGATGGGATAACCCTGCAGCATCCAAGAAATTTACAGTGCAGTCCCAATGGCAGCCAGACCCCTCAAAAAGCTCAATTATTTCCGTCACACCCTTGCAGCTTGACATTTACAGACAAAACGACATAACATAAAAGAAATCATCAGACAAATAATGGTGTCTTTTTTTCTGCGCTTCTCCATTCAGATATAATGAATGAGGACTAAAACTTTCAAGCTTCTTAAAAGGCACAAAAGCATCCGAATAAATGCACTCGAAAAGTGACATATGAGTCGTGCACCATATTTTATATTATTCTGAAGCCATATATGATAGAATAGAGAAACATAGAAATAGTGGAATGATCTTACCAACCTCAGCCAGAACACAGAGTCCCTGACAACATTCAAGGGACGACTGAAAACATTCCTCTGCTCTCACTTTTTCTGAATCCTTTCCTGTTCTAGCTTGTTCTAGACTATGTCTGAAACTTAGTCTTACAAGAACTTCTCGTGTTTATTGATGAATGTTTTCATGATGAATTGCTTGTTGTATTCCTCATTTGTGAGTCACTTTGGATGACTGTATGAATAAATGAATAACTGTAAATGTAAAAACATTATTTTTTTTAATTGAAATAAAGCAAAAATTGAAAATATTAAGAAGAAAACTTAAATCATTAAATCATCATAAAAAAAACACTTTAGTTCACATTAAAGCACTAAAATCATGCACTAACTGGAAATAAATAGCAAAAAGATCAAATAAAAAAAAAACTAAATGAAAAATGAAAATAAAATGCTAATTTAAAATATTAAATATAAATAATAATATATAGATAATAATAAAAGAACACTGGTGAGAACCAGGCTGAAATTAAAGTTCTTAAATAATCATATTTAGTTTTAGCATCAAATAGCAGCATAATTATTAAAACATGGTCAATTATTTTACTGAAAAAAACCTTGATGGATTTCTTTGGACATGACTAAAAATAATTATTTGCATTTCAGTTAGTGAGTCAGATGATTCTGTTACCGCTTTGATCGATTTAGTTTATTGTGATTCATCGGACTCATTCAAAAGAACCGGCTCATTGAGTCTTTAGCTCGGGAATTATTCCCTATGTGTTTTTGGTTTTCTAAAAAGAACCGACTCATTTGTTCATGAATCGAGGTACACTGGTAGCGTTGTATGTTGTTTTTGGCTACAGTCCGCAACAAAGTCCTCAATATAAAGACGTTTTTTTATAAATTTTTGGCATTTATTAAACTACTTTCGATTTAGGTCCCGTAGTCATAGTAAAACTGAGGTAAATCTTGGTGCTAAAGATTAAGCAGCATTGGATCGGCGCATTCTGTAAAATGTCTGCATAGAAAGAAGAAAGAGAGTCGTGCATTTTTAGAGAGCATGAGGGCGAGTAAATGATGACAAAACTTTAATTTTTGGATGAGCTTTCCCTTTAAAGGTGTTTATGGGCTAATGGATGCGACATAGACTGCCACTTTGTTTATGTGCCTCACCCCGTCCAACTGTTGAAAGCTGTCAGACCCAGAAATGTTCCAGTGGCCCATGGTCTCATTCTCTAAACCCCGGGACAGAGAGCAGCTGGACTCCACAGTCTCAGCTATCCTGCTGCTCTCCAGATGCTGGGATCCACAGATGAAGGTCATCAATCAATCTGGAAGGACATCGGGTGTAGAATGAAACTAATGAGCTCAGAGGGAACACCGAACCTCGTGTTCTCTCTGTCAGTCTCTGTTCATTCACTCATGGTTGAATCAGGGACGAAGTTATTGTGTATTGTGGAGTTCTCCGCATGTATGGATAAAGCACTTTGCTAGTACCACAGGTAGATGTGTTATACATTCAGTACAGTGCCTGTGAATGCTGTGCGAAACTAAAAACGCTATGATGACTATGATGGATTCGATTCTTTTCAAGTTAGAAAGTGGGGAGCTGTGCAAGGCTTGATTGAACATCACAGTGGCCGTCTACCTGCCTGCAGGGAGCAGACAGACAGTTTCCGCCCCAACTCTCTCAGCAGGGCCTGGCACCGCGGGGCAGCTGAAAGGAAAAGAGGAGCCAGGTTTACTTTTTCACATCCTGGCATCAGTCATCGGTGAGTGAACTCTGCTTTCAACACACAGTTTACAGGATAAAGCTCAGCGCTTCAGGTGTGTTTACAGTGGACCGGACCGTCTAATGCAAGAAGCTGAAGACCCTCCAGGCAGTCTGGGTGTTGACAGCTCCTTCTTCACTGTTTGTTCCTTTTAGAGGGGCGCAGCGGCAGTGGGATGGGAGAGCTCAGTGGTGGGGCCTCCATCTGGGACTCCTGTCAGAATATTTGAGGCAGACCTACCGGATCCCGCAGGAAAGAAGACCTTTACTCCTTCAGGCAACATGGATCAATGGCCCCCTCTGCCTTTCTTTGAGCAGATGAATGCATCGTATGTTAGCATGCAGCGAGAGCGCTCACAACCTCAGTGTGTCGTTTCAGAGCATTCACTTCACATGCACTCTTTAACGCAAAGAAGCATTAGTCGAGATTTGATTAAAATTCAAAACTGTCTTGGCACTTTTCTGAGTGAAAACTGCTTATGCACTCGCACTCTCGGTCTGCATATTAAAAAAGCACACTTTGTTATTACTGGCAAAGGAGCTGCACTGCGAGTACTTTCAGTTGATCTTGGTGGAGATGCTTTTGTCAGATTAATAACCAGATAGTGAGCCATTTGAGAACACAGCAGTCGTCTATCCGCTTCTTTATTATGAAGCAGTAAAAAGAAAATGTCTCACAATCAAAACATTTGAAAAGGCACATAATGGAAATGGGGAAAAGAAAAAAAAGAGACTTTGGATGGAAAAGGGTGGAAACTATTTTCATCATTTCCCATTCAGACTGTGAAGCTGCGAATTGAAAAGAATTCAATTTTGTCATCAACTAAACATACATTCATATGGTAAAACTGAACACAGAAAAATCAATCAAGAAGAAACAAAATATGTAATTATAATAATACAAAAATCAATTTTGAAATGTCTAATTGATTGGTTTAAGAGCCATTTGAACAGGAGAGCCTGATAATTAGCCGGATACTTGGTTTGTTGGTGCACACATTGTATGTGATGCTCAGAGTAGGCCGTTTGTGGTGAAAAAGTTAAGCAAAATCATTTGATTATTTTGTGTTTTGTTTTTGATTAAACAAAGTCTCAGCTTTAAAATTATATAAATTTCACAATGAAATTCAATAAATACATTTACAAGAGCATGTAGCTAAAACTGTAAATACAATGATGAATGTATGCACTGTAAATGCATTGGTTATTATTTTTATGTCTCCATTTATTCATTTATTTAATGCATAAACCCCAAATGAGTTCCTGGATCAAGACAATTTCCAATGATGGAGTGGGTCACATATTAATCCTATTCCTGTTTCCAGTAAATCTAAATATGGATTACATTTTGTTCATATGATTTTTGCAGAATAAGATTTATCATGTAATCATCACCAGATTGAACCAACAATTTAATAGATGCTAAATGAAACCCAGCACTGCTTTAATACAGAAAGAAATAACCTCCTAGCCTAGCTTTTGTGAGTTATTCTTCAGGACAGCAGCCAATTTATACTGGTAATTGAGCTGTGCTTCATTATGTCCCACCGTTTAAAACAGTGACAGTCAAAACTCATGTTCATTGGGCTGATTGGAGATTGATTCATTTGAAGTGATTCCCTGTGTAAAAACACTTCATTCCGGGCCAAGCTTTGACGGATGAAACCAGCCATTGACTGCACGTTTTCTCCTCCAGCTGATTTCCTTCTCCTCAATGACAAACCTTAGGGGCGTCACAGGATCCACACCCACCAGTGTCAAATCATTCTCTGCAACACAGAGCCAGAATTACTGTTAAATGGCCCTCCTCAAAAGACAGGCGTCCCAGGTGTGTGCGACACGCTTGTGAATCCTGTGGCTGCCGGATTTCAGTCGTCACAGCTGGAGGAGGTGAGCAGCCTATATTAACCCCTCCGTCTATCAGCGCTTCACTTCTAGAGACCCAACTGCTAATTCACGAATAGATTGCCTGTAATGTGTTAACAAATAGTGACTTGATAGGAAGTTAGCAGGAAAAGCAATCCTCTCAGTGATAGATCTGGGTTTTTCCCACCCAGCCTCCCTTCAGACTGTGCATTTTGGCAATCTTTAGGAAAAGTGCTCGGCAGGGTTTGAAGGTCCCATTTTGTTGAACATAATGGCTCTTGATCCAACCACTGCAATCATCCCCCTCTCCTCTAAACCACCTTTTGCCTTTTGCTCAGTTTGATTTCCGGTTGTCTGGTTCTCACTCGCCTGAAAGAAAACGCTGAGCAGGAGCTTGGCTTTTCACCTTCATAAGTCATCTTTGGCACACAGTTACCAGCATGGCTGATGTTGTTGTTGATGATGATGTTGTTGCAATCAATAGCAAAGCATGTGCAACTAGGTTGAATTCTGGGAAATCATTCATGTGGGTCGCAAGCAACTTCCATCATACAATATGTGACTCGGCAAGAGATTGGCCAATGGAAAACCAAATGGCAATGCTTGTGAACTACGTTTAACATTCAGCCTTAAATTGCCAAGGTGCATATGCCACCACCAGATAGCCAACGTGTGTTCAAAGGTGCCATCAGAGTAAATACATCACCGCATGTCAACTCAGCTAAACAAATGCCCCTCTCGATGAAATACTGCGAAACAAATTGGAAGCGCTTGACTGCGGATTTCATTATGAAGTCTGGTAATAAGTTCTGTACTCTAAGGACTGAAACCCACAGATACTGTGATTCACTTCGATCATGCAATTTCCTTGTGTAATTTTACTATAAAAAACGTACAGTCTCAGCAGGACCCTTCCAAGGCATTTTATAATTTACAAAAACCGAACACAACTGGTAACTTATTGCTTTCCATTACAAAGAATCTCTTTTTTTTCCTGTAAAAGATTACCATTTCAAGCAAAATGACAGTGTGATATTACCAAGGCTCTGAGTGTCTTCTCTTCCCACAATGGGAGCCCAGAGATACGGTGACAGTCAGAATGAGGGAGTCAGCCACTAATGTATCCACACAGCAGGATATTGGCACCACAAGGCAAATGGCTCTCCTGTGAGGAGCCGAGGTCCATTGCACACATTTTCTTGGTTTATTCCTAACAAGTGCATACACACGCATCGGTGCTGTGTTGTTCGTCTTAATGCTGAGGCGGTGATTGCTATGGTCTGGAGATTATTTTATGAACAGGGTCCTCCATGAAGCAGTTTGAACAGCTGAGAGCACCGTCAGACAAGCATCTCTGTGCTTCATACTGCCATAAATCCTGCTCCTGTTGAGGGGGGAAGCAATTTGGTAGGTAGAGTGATATGAGCCATGACAGGAACGGGTCTTGGGCCTCAGAGCCATGACAAAGGCCTCATGGCCCCAAGCAATGCCAGTCAGCTTGTTTTCTGTCAGCACCCAAAGTAATGAAGGAGAGGCAGAGGCTCTGGACTGAGACTCCTTCCAATCCACAGACCCCAGAGGGTCATGGCACCGCTTCACTGAAATGAAACCATTTTCTACCCAGCAATCACTTCTGAATTATTCCACTTTCCCTTTTATACTAATGGACTGAGAGTGCAGATAAATGTTTGTTTTTATACGGCAATCAGTTTAATGGGTCATAAATGGTCAAATGCTCCCGCAATATGGACGACCCTTGCTCTGAGGACCTGAATGTTTAATGCAGTCCTAAAGCAAATACTCAATCATATCTCCATTCACACACAGCTTGTGTTCAGAAGTGATTGGTAAAGGTGAAAACGAGCCACACTTCCATTCGGAGGCCATTTTATGGTGGCCTTGGTGATGGAAGACTCAAAATGGACTCTGGATATCGAGGGGAGGTGTGGAGGAAAAGTCAACCATTAGTGTGTAGAACTTGCAATGGCATCCCTGGTGAGAGATTGAGCTGCCGACGTCCTCTCCATCACAGTGCGCTTCCATCATTCGGCAGGCGTTAATTGTTCCACGCCTCGGTTCGTTAAATGAGCATTCCGGCTAAATGACTCCTGAATAGTTTATCATGATGGAGGGTATGAATATTGCATGGCTGCTTTCTGCTTTTTTTGGTCTTATTATCATAATGATTCTTTGCGTTTCTCTGTGGCCCCTTCTGACAGAGGATCATAGCTAGTTGACAGAGAGGAAGGTGAGTTTATTGGAGGGTTTAATTGCTTTTATTAGCTTTGACAGTGGCGGATGACTCCCACAACTCTGCTCTTAAAAATGCTCACAAGGTTTTTTGGGCATCATAATACATGTAGCCATAGAGTATACATATATGCTCCCTTTGAGCAAGCGTATCACTTTTGACTTGTCATGTTCACACACAGCATGAGTCGCCGATTACTCAGGGCACATTATTGAGCCGTAGCTACCTTTGCCCTAGAGATCCTGTTCTCTCATTTATTTAAAAGAAATTCCATGATAATTTGGAGGTGATACACCTCTTAATATTTTTAGTCACATGTGTATTATCTCGTGCTGAAAGCACAAGCAGAAGGGCATAGGGAGAGTCATTAGTCTGTCATTTCTAAAACGACCGGATTCAGACACAAAGAACGCTACGTCTTTCACATCACAGGGTGCAAGTGCTACTCTGATTGTGCTTTGTTGCAAGCTATCCATGGGCTCAGAGAGACGCAGAGGTCTCTAAACCTTTTTCTCATGTAATGCCTCTGCTTAAGTGATTGACATGAAAAATGCCTGGATTCTGATTTGTTGACTTGACATCAAAGCGGCAGCTTCAAACATATCTTTAGCTTCAATGGATCGCAGCACCTCAAACGCCGTGGTTGTGGATGTCTTTACACTGGAGAGATGGAAGGATTTGATCGCCTTTGTCTTTATGAAAGTGATTCATGAAAGGATTGTGAAACCCTGCTGAAATACAGCAAACCCAAATGTGGGAATTATAGGGATAGTTAATCTTTTACTCGTTTTGTCTTTCCAAATGTATATGACTTAACTGTCACTTTGCATTTTTGTTAGTAGTAAAATTTAAGACACATTTCCGTTAGATTGCATTAAGCTAATTTCATGCCACTACAAGCAAAATCAAAGACATGCATTTAAAAATCTCCTCTGTAGCGTTAATGTAAATTGAGTAGAAGTGCTTTTGATGGAGATTTTTTTTAAATATAAAAATAAGCCAAGGGCATTAAATTCAACATGATTTGTGACAGCACAATTCAAGCATTCTTTACGATTTCACAAGCACTTAAAACACAATCTCTTTCTTAGACTACTCAAACAGCAAATGGTTTCAAACGGTGAGGTCACAGTCATACCAGTCCACTAATAATAATAGTTCCTTCTAAAGAGAGCACTTGAGCTCCATTTCACCATGGTAGACTAAAGATCAGCAAACATGTTGGAAGGGAGGTGGCTCATTTCCACTTAAAGAAATAATTTATAAATGGTCAAAGCAGCAAGCATGACTCCCTTGGTAACTTTAATTGCTCAGGAAAGAATTATTATATTTTTTTTTTTCCCTCAAAGCAAGCTTCATTCTGTTGCTGATTGGCGAATTCACCAAAGACGTTGCACTAGCATTAGCAAAATGAGCTCAGCTTCAGTTCAATGCAGCTGCTATAAATTGTAAATTGTTCCAGGAAGCTCTAAAATGGCATCCTGATGAATGTGATTGCTCGCGAGGGAGACTCAGAAACCACCTCTTGCCTAACAAAACACCCTGGTGACCTTTTGAATCTATAGCACCACTGTGAACAGCACATAGTGTGCAATGAATCATCACGCATGCTGAAAAACACTCTTTCAGAAATAGGACTTTTAAAGGAAGGGGTGGGAAAAACATTCCATTGCCAGTTAAATGGCTCAAGGACTACCATAACACAAATAACACTCATTCAATAGTGCACTACAATATTTTCACAGAGGACAACATTAATTTTCCTCAATGTGGACATCTATTTGCAATTCAGACATGTTGTAAGATGAATCCCTTTTACAGCTTCCTGTGGTCACATGACCAAAATTTCAGTATGATTGGTGGTCATATGGAAGACTGTGTTACACTACAAGTCTCATTGCTCAGCTCTAACAGACAACTTTAAAGACGCACTTACATAGCAAATGACAGGAGCAGTAAAAAGCTCATCAGGTTGTAATAACAGTTCTCCCAAAAAGGTTTGGACCCACACATTGGTTCATCTACAGCTTCAAATACAATATGGATTGAGGCAATTCAGAGCCAGAGGGTTTTTACAAAGAATATTATAGAAAAAATAAAGAGGCAAACTCAATTCCATTTTATGATGTTTATTGATGAACTAGAAAATACTGAGATACCAAAAGAATTGAAAAACACTGATAATGCTGGCTGAGTCTGTTTAAAAAAACAAAAAACAAAAAAAACAAAACAAAGGCCAATAGTTCTCACGCACCAGTCAACAGCAATCTTTTAAATGGTTTCAAATTTTTTTTAATTGTCTTTTTTTTTTTTTTTACAAGATTAAATGTGTGTACAAAGTATATCAATACTCATCTCCCCCTCTCATAAAGGATCATTTACAAAACCTTGATGCTTTAAAAATTCAAATAATTTCAAAACTATAGCATTTAAACGTTGTATTATTTTTCTTTGTAACAGGACCATGTCAATGCTGAAGGAACAGCAGATGAAGACCAGTGAAGGACCAGCCTCCAGTCCACACTAACTCTCTGTCTGTCTCTCTCGCTCATCGTCTCCCACATTCATGAACACGTTCCTTCCCTCACTAGCAGCTACCACACACAATCCAAATACAGCAGTATTGCACATTAACCATGGAGGACAATTGTTCAGAGAGGGGGAATGTCAAAGAAAGAAAAAAAACGAATCATGCAAACAGTGAACTCTATAACGCTTCTACTTGGCTATACACTGTTTTCTAATAAGCCATTTAAACCTTATACATCATAAGATACGCTCAAACAGACCCTGGACGAGTAGCAGAGGACATCAGCGATTCATCCCTTATGCCTGCTACCAGCAGAGGCCACTGTCTCATTCAGTGACCCAAGGTAAAGGGATGAACTCTGACCTCCATTCAGTTACACTATGTCACAATAAGCAAAATATACTTTAGTTGATTGCTCTGTTATTATTCCTAGAAGCATATACGCGATTTCTAAAACATGCAGACAAAAAATACTCTTAAAAAGTGCTTTACAGCTTGTCTCAAGCTCAGAGTAAACGTTTGTTTTGAGGGGCACTTAAATTGTACAACTCGCTAAACAGGCAAAAACATTCAACACAGATCTGCATTTAAAAGATTGTGTCAAATCAAAAAGAGCTTGCTTAATGTTGCTTCAGATTCACTGTGCATTTGAAGATCATTTGGCATTTGAATCAGCTTTGGGTATGCGTAAAATCCTCAACCAAATTAGGTGATTTAGAAAAACAGTCCAAACCAGATTAGGCTGAGTATCGTTTTAAGCCTCAAGACCACACATACAATGATAAAACATGTTCAGAAATACAACCTATTGAATATCAACAAGATAATATCTCTTTAAGAGAGACTGGGAAATGTAATATGAAATGTACATGAAAAAAAATATACATTTCAGACTGTTCTTCTATACGTAATAGTGTCAACATTTCTATAATATAAAGAAATTTATGAAATACTGAGTAGGCCAAATATTTTCCAATCACAAAAGACTGGAAGTCTCTAGTGTCCATACCCTTCTTGATCTCATTCTCCCACAAAAAATGAGGGAAAAAATAAAATAAAACAACAGAAAGAACCAATAAGTATCCGATGAACATCATTCACAAAGACATCAAGGTATTCATCATGGCGAAAGAATTCAAAACAGACAATGGTTTAAAAGCCCAGGTGCAGTGACATTTCTTGCACAAGTGTAAAAATAAGAGAAAATATTAAAAATCAAAAACATGAAACGTTCAACCAAGGTGGGGAGGTAGAAAAAAATGACAGTTTAAAAAATTAGGCTGGTCAACTGTAGACAACAACAATAAAAAGTAGCCTCTAACCTCATCTTTTCTATATATCTTGGTAACCATAATAAAAAAAAAAAAAAAAAAAAAAGATCAGTACAGATCACTACATTTTTTGTTTCATTATTTTAAAAAGATACATACATAGTGTCCAAACACTGTCCGACCTTCAAAACAAAGACATTCATACCTCCTTTGAACCGTAAAAATGAGGCACAAATAAGAACCATAATTACAATTAAGCAAATAAGGTGTTTGCTAGTCTCTTCATCCATGCAAGGAAGCCATAAATCAAATACATTTGACTGGTCTTGATTAGAGAAGCAGCGAAAACATAGCCTGGTCCTAACTGCCTCTGATGATTGATGGCACTTTCTCTGGAGCATGATATCAATCAGAAGGACCTATTTTCAAAGACGACATTCAGACTTTGCTTTTAGGGACCAAGGTTAAGGCTATTAAGAACGAACCAGAAAATGCTTAGAATAAAAGCCGACCTAGAGAAAAAAAATAAACGTAGACGCAAAAAAGGCAAAAAACAACTCCGCGTTCAACTTTCAGAGCTAACAGATAACGTCACCTGTGCTGCTGCTATTTGTTTGAAGAAAGTGCTTTCATGCATGAGATGTACTTGCTTTCTGTGGGGGATAATTCTAGCAAAAAAGAGAAAGCAGAGTAAAATAGACATTATAAGCAAGCGTGGCCTGATTATATGTTGCTTTTAAACTCTCATTCTCTTGTCTCTCACTGACCCTGGGAAGCAATGAGAGAACTAAAATGGTTTTCCCGTCCACCTGAACAGGGGATTGTCAAGGGAAGTCTGTCCTGTGTAAGACCAAGGGCAGAATTTAAGTGCTTTCTGTTGTAAAACTGTATTATGGGACAACTGGCTTCGAACACGGTCAAATCCCACAAACCATTTGTCCTGTAATAGTAGTTTTGATATCAAGATTACATTACATTACGTCGAAAATGTAGTGGGCATCTGTAGATTCCAGTAACAACTTACAAAGATCCGTACTCTAAAATTAGTTCCTGATATTTGTTCAAATTTAAACATTATTCACAGTTTATTAAAGCTTTTTTCATTTAAATTTTTTTTATTTGCTGCTTTGAAAATAATTACGGTCACATAAATCTATGGTGCACGAAAATAAAATATATTTGTTCATATCGTATATACCTTGTATGCATGTATTTACAAACAGGCGTCATCTACATCTGTTTCCGTCCCAGTAGAGCCCTTGACTCTTAAAAAGAAACCTTTCTGCCTAAAGAAACCTTTTATTTCACGGCTGAGATGCAGGGATCGTATATAAATATTCAGATAGATCTTCTAAACTGCTTGGTGGAAAAATGACACACTTTCCTATTAAAAAAGAGTCCTTGCAGGCTCTCAGACCACAGTTCTGTCCTTAAGTGCATCTCACATGAGCCGCAGCTTTACGTCTGCTATCGTTTTACCCGTCTGAGTTCATTAGCCAGCTCTTGAAGTTCTGCCAGGGATCTAGCAGCAGTAGCTGGACAGCGGAGCATGTGGTGGGGATGACTCTTAGGGCAAAAGTGTGACGAGGCCTGTCAGCTTTAATTACTCTTTCTGTTGTTGGTCCCACGGCCAAGGAAGCTGGTTGCAAGCAGGCCTTCTCACCCGGAGAATGAGTCCTGCAGAAGTGGTGTCACCTCCATTTCAGCCGCACCGGTGATGGCTGAGGAAAACAGGGCTCAGCGGTGCAGATGCAGTTGACCTTCGAGACATTTTTGACGTGCTTTCACTTTCTTTGACACATTTTACTCTTCAACTTGAGATTCCTGAACAATGTGCCCCATTAACAGACCAAACACTTTCAATACCGTCAACCATCGCGTTTGAAATGATGTGCACACATGATGACATCTGTTGAAGTAGTTTCTCAACGGACGCTTTTGTCTTTGTCAGGACGTTTTCTGAACTCATCTGATTAGTCGGGCTTTGGGTAAAGCCAAAACATCTGTCTAGCCCTTGTTTCTCATTTGTTTAGCTCCACAGGTCTTATTTGTTGATCCTCAGCAGATAACAGGAACCCCATCCGTGTTGAATATCATTCCAGTGGTGGGTTCATAAGTGCCGGCCAGGTAGTAGAGGTCTTCGCTGTCTTGGTACTTCTTCGTTTTAATCATCTGCTCATATTGCTCAAGGCTGACCACCAGACATTTATGAGAAATGGTCTGGACGTCATTCTCATCAATGTGAGAGGACTGGTAGAGGGCCCGCTAAAAAGAGAAAGCATAGAGATTTATCAGTCTGCTTTCACCCAGACGAAGATGATCAAACCATTTACTGGATGGGTTTTCTTACCTCCATGAAGTCTTTTCTCTGGCTGGAAGCCTGCAGAACAGCAGGAAGACTTTGGCCAGACATTTGATCCCAGTTCTGCCAAACAAAATGTGATTAGTTACAAACCCAGATAAAGGCAAGACTGGGACAGATCAAGTACCATTCCAGTATTAACGTCATGATGCAGTGCCCACCAACCATTATTCTTGTTTAGCAAAGGGAGAAAAAAAAGTAACCTTTTTGTCATGAAGTTTCTTTCCAGGGTTGGTTTCCTCAGGATGATAGAACCACTTGACACGGACCACCATGTTGTTTCCCCAGGACTCCCACATGCTCTGGATGTGTCCAATGAAGGGGAGGTTGGGTCGTCCGGCAGACAGGAACACAGCACAGTCTCCAATACGGATCATTTCCTTCCCACGCATTATGGCTTTGTAGAAAAGCTTCTTTGCCTTCCCTTTCATTCCCCGCCTCTGTAAGAATTTGAAGGAAAAGCAAAGGATGTTTCTTCGGGCACTTTTATGTCCCAGGGGGTTGATTGTTATTAAAACTAACAGATTTTAACCTTTTTCCTTTTGTTATATGAAGGTTACATTAAAATGGTGTTGGAAACTTTTTACCAGGACTTAATACATATTTGCAAAACAAAAACAAAATTTAACTATCACTTAAAAAAGAGAGCGAGAGAGTGAAAGAAACATTAACCATTATAATTTTTTGGATAAAATTGTTTAGTGTTTTTATTTTCTCACAGTTGCTGCATTTTTTTTTTTATAACACCAAACATCTATGCCACTAAAAATGTCAAAAAGTAATGCGTCAATGAAGAGCATTATACAGTACTGTGCAAAAGTCTTCGGCCACTAGTATTATCACCTAAAAAAATGGTTTTAAGTCAGTTATTTGTATGTTTTGCTGTGTATCAGTAGTAAATATCAGTTTACATTTCCAAACATTATTTTTGCCATTAATTGTAATAATCCAGTGAGATTTTTGCTTGTGCAAGGAGTCTGACTGCAGCCAGTGCTCCACACAGAGATCTGATCTCATCATCATCATCAGTCTGTCTGGAATAACATGAAGAAACAGAACAAACTGAGACAGACTCAATCCAGAAGAACTCTGGCAATGTCTCCAAGAAACTGATGTGTGGAGCACTGGCAGCTGTCAGACTCCTTGCGAAAGCAAAAATCTCATTACAATTAATGGCAAAAATAATGTTTGCAAATGTAAACTGATATTTACTACTAACACACTACAGCAAAACAAAGAAATAACTGACTTAAAACCATTTTTTGTTGTTGAAAATACAAGTGGCCTAAGACTTTTGCACAATAATGTATACTGTATGTTACTAACTATATGTGACGTGAAAAACAAAAGACACTATTTTCATAGTGTAAAATTTCTAATCAAACTGTAATTTTGTCCAATTCTGCAAAAAGCTCAGTAATATTATTCAATTACGTGTATTTAGTATACATAAAATGCTAGATCTGAAATTAGCATAAGCAAGACAAAGGAGAATTTTTTTTTCCAGAAAACGAAATATAATATTTATCGTCATTTCAGTTGAGCCCAAAGTATACTTTGTTTTGTAATACACTGGAGTATGTGTTCAGTGCTCAGTGTAAATTTCATCATCAACAATGCTTGCATACTAGCAGCTCGCACTTCTTGAATTACTTGCATTAATTAATTTGGTCCAGGACTTTTTCACAGTTCAAAAAGAGAACATGGAGAAAGAACGATTGCAACAAACTACAGACACCTACATCAATGAGTGCTTGTGTGAGGTTTAAAGGATACATGTAGCTCTAGTTTAAATAAGTGAAAAGACGTATTTTTATCAGTCATAAAGAAATAGCAGACACTAGACACTTTGTAGTGCACGTGTCGAATGCCTGCATCCGTGTACGCTAACAAATTGAGACAGACTGAGAGGGTATACCCTCACATTAACATCAAAACTGAAGTATACTTTGGACTTTACACAATGCATTACATAATTTGAGATTAGGAATGGCCCTGGTGGGACTTCAAGAAAGACGCAATCCTAAAATCCACGGGCTTACCTGAGTAGGCTTTCCAAACCACTTCCACAGTTGTCTGGCAGGAAGGAAAGCAGAGATCTTGGGTCTGTTCTCGACGGAGGGAAGCCTCTGTCTTTTTGCCAGCTCCTTAGTTGTTGGGAGGTGGACTCCCTCTCGTCTTTTGGGGCGACCGACACCCTGCTTCACCTTCTGCGGTCTCTGGGGCTTCTGCTGCTGTGTGTCAGACGCCTGCTTGGCGCCAGGCCCCGTTTTTGACTCGACCTTCTCGTCTTCCTCCTCTTGAGGTGGTACATGCTCTGCGGATGGGGACGGTTGAGAAACAGCAACCAGTTCTTCATCTGAGCTACAGGACGATTCTTCATCGCTGGTGGTGGAGGATGATGATGAGGAGGAGGAGTGAGAACCAGCTGAGGATGAGGAACTGCTTGTGGATGAGCTGGAAGAGGTGGGACTTGAAGCCCGTGAGCTGCTGGAGCTGGTCGAGTCTTGTTTGGACTTCTTTTCCTGCGAGGCCCCTCGCTCCTCTTCTCCGTCGGACTCCGAGCTGCTGCTGCTGCTACTACAGTTGGGACACTCCAGTTCTTTCTTCACTTTCTCTCCGGAGTTGCTCACCTTCATCAGACCCTCACTGCCACTGCCAAGCTTACGAACACAGTAGGTGGACACGCTCTCGTTAGAAGTAGGCGGGTCTGCCTCACCTACCTTGTTTTTAGCTTTCAGTGTTTTGCCAGCAGTGGATATCGTAGTGTAGCTGACACCCATGACAGACTTGTTCTCTCTTTTGGAGAGGTTTTGGCCCTTCATCATCATGAGGGCTTTGGTCTTCTTGGTTTTGGGTGACATGACTCCTTCATGGTCTAGTTTGACAAGGATCTCGGTCTGGGGTTGTTTGCGTTGTGTTTTCACACCAAACCCAGATGCCTCCTCCTCAGGCTTTCGCAAGCGTTTGACCGGCTTTCCTTTCCCCGCAGGACTCGCAGTCTCATTGCTGGAAATAAAGGAGGCCAGAGAAGTGGAGGGCTCATTATAGAGATCCACAGACAGAACTTTTCCATAAAGCGGCGGCGAGTAGGCAGACTGCGGCTGGGAACGGACTTTGGCTAGGGGCTTGATTCCTGTGGTTTTCTTCTGGCTTTCATTAGATACAGGGATGGAGGGGCTGGCTTTGCAGACTTGCTTAATTTTTCTAGCTGGCGGTGGGATGCTTTTCTGGCCGGACAGGGGCCTCTCGAGGACCTGTGTTGGGGTTGGTGTGTCAGGCTTTTCATGCTCCTTTGGAGCGACTTCAAGCTCTGGAAAGCAGCACAGGAGGGAGGGTTTTAATATGCCAGACCAAAAACACACTTACCTCTATAAAAATGCTGAAAGGTTTAAAGCAGATCCTGTTTTGACAGTAAGCTCTTTCCAAGCAAAAGTAAGTGATTTACTATCTATGAAACCACCAATCTAGTCCACTTTTTGTAAGATCACTGCATTTCTAAATTAAGTGACACCAGCTTTGACATCTTAATATTTAATTTGAACCAAAGCAATAATAATTCATATTATATATATATATATATATATATATATATATATATATATATATATATATATATATATATATATATATATATATATATATATATAAAAAAGTCACTTCTATACCAGCTAAAATGTCATTGACAGCAAATGTTTGGTTCAAAGGAGTGGAAATTACCGGGCTTGGGTTTGGGTTTTCTTCCTCGGCCCCTGCTTTTCGGAGCAGACTCCTCTGTGTTTTTAGGTGATGTCTCTTTGCCATCAGGTACATCCTTACTGCACTTCCTTCCTCGCTTTTTGGTGCTGGCCACGAGGAGAGCAGGGGACGGTTCGGCACCTGTTCAGATAAATTCAGTTTAGAAAACATTAATAGACACAATAATGATATTTGTGATTGACAAAACTGACACATACAAAAATACTGGCACATTTCTATGTGATTCTCTACTACAAATATTATTATGAAAATTTTCATACACAGACATTTTCACAATCAAACACATATACACACACACATTCATATTTAACCAGGGCTCTTAAATATTACACACAAGACTTCAAATCTCTCGGTCTCACTCTCAATCATATGTAACCCTCTAGCAACTAGCGGAAAAACATCCATCATCAAGCTTCAAGTGCAAAACCAAACACAAATCAGTGGCTGCATGGACTCAAAATCAAACAGTACACATATGGGCTGTTTACCTAACTTCAACATTCAGGTAATGTTTCATCAGCTCCTTCGTGCCTTGGCTTTTACTACCGGCTTCGCTGAATACTCACATTGAATCTTGTAGTCCGCCGGCAGCAGCCTAATATGAGAGAGCGGGATTCGGCCAGTGTCTCCATCGTCAAACTCAACTGTAATCAAATCGTCCACTTCTTCCATGTCTGAGCTCCCTGTGGACAATTAACAGGGTTGACGACTGACACAAAAGAACATGCATCACCTCAATTTACATTTCCACTGAGTGAAACAGCAAACAGTGCTGCGCGAAAAGAGCCACCGCATATTTCTCAGTGGTGCAGCAGCGGCTGGAGGGATTCATACAGGGCCTTTTCATTTTCATTGGCTGATGCCGGCAGTAGCAGCGACCTCCCTTTAAGAGTTTCTCGACAAGTCTCCAGCTCACTCCTTCCTCAGCGGGAGGGAAAATAAATAATAATAGAGCAGAGCTCTGCACGTAGCTAACCACACCATCCTTCATTCCCCGGCTCGGTTTGGCAGTGCTTATGGGCTTGGCTAAAAGATTTAGATTAAAGGAAATGAAACAGCCCTGAAAGGTTCTCTTACTACGCTTCTGTGCGAAGGACAGTTGACATCTGTGCATATTTTTTTTCCATTTGAGAAACGCAGATGCAGTAAAACGCGTTGGTTAATAGTCTGTAATAGCCAGTGAAAGGTGCTCAATTAAGCGGAACAGGAAAAGCGTACCTCTGACGACCGTGCCAGGGTAGAGGCAACGGTACTGCTGGCTCCAGTAGGCTGCAATCCGGGTCCCCTGGGGAAGGTATCTAACGGAGGGGGGTTTCACATCAATAATCTGTAGGACAAAAGCGGTGTGGATCAGAGAGGATTATTAAATCAACACCTGTGTGCTTTCAGACACTTTTGCGGTCGTCTATCTTCTAAGCTGAATAACTAATTAATCATTTTCTGGAGAGGAAATGTACATTTTGTGTATATAATCCATCTTAGAGAGGCGGTAATGGTAAAGGTTGCTCTTGGCAGTAGTCCGCTTCCAACGGTACATTAGCAAGGAAAGGCTGTAGCCACTAAAGCGTGTGTGCCTAAACCAACAGAGGTACTGGAGCAAAACATGCCCTTAGTGTAATAGCAGGGGAAGGTGCTAAACAGCTTCTATATTACACCGTGCCCCGGGCCAGTTAGCAGAGAGAGGAAACGAGGAGTGTGCCTGGAGTAAAACACACAGGCCTGTTGTAGTGAGCCGTAATGTGTATGTGTGTGAACGAATGATGTAGGGCAGTGTGGCGTACTGACCGCCTCCTGTAGCAGCTGTTCCAGGCAGTAGATATGTGGCCTGTTCCCCCTCTCGCCCTCCACTACCACGCTGTATCTGTAAGACAGGACACAGTCATGAGCCCAAAACATAAATCTGGGGAATGCACATCCTGTTTTCATGGAAATATTAACAGTGATATAAAATTTGCAACCCATTTTAATTCCATATTGTGACACATTTTAGAATGCAACCGGATATTCAAATGTAACAACTAAAAATGTAGGCCAGGACTTTATTTTATACATTAGGAATTTATTTGATGGTGAAAAGTAATTGTTATAACTGCTATAATTATTATATGAAATATTATCTGGCATGAAATTACTGCAAATTCAGGCAAGTAGACACATCAGAGTGCAACGAAATCATCAAAATAAATAATAAATAAAAATAATGTAGGGTTAGGACTTCTTTTCTATTGGATTCTATGCATTGTTTGTTGATTTGATGGAGGCAGATCTGAATGCGAGCTTGCAGTAAATTGTTAGAAATGGGGCGGGTTTCAACAGACTAAATGTAAAAAATCCTGTAAGCGTCAACGGAGAGCAGTATGTTATTCACAATCAATGGCATCTAATTCTAGATCAATAACATGCATTTTAAAATAGATGAAGGTGATAGGTGAAGTTTCATTTAATGCATGCATCAAATATGATGACATTTGTACAAAGGCTGCTTTAACCACAACAACAGACAAAAACAATGGCTGTGGAGCTATACGGCTATTGGTTAACATGAACTAATAGCCTGCACATCTTAGCCGATGTCAGTAAGAAATGAATGTTGAGAAAGTTAATACAATGTGATGAATGATTAAGAAGACCATTGTTTTTTTGTTTGTTTTTTATATGCACACACATGAAGTAATAAAGTGAATGATAGGTGAGAACATGCATGAAACTGTCGAAGGAAGCTGTCTGCACTCTGCAACCAGTGCATAATGGTTTGTCTAAAAATATAATGTAGTAGGCTGTAGACAGGAGATGCAGAGCGACTAAACCAAAAGACAGGGCTCTTTTGAGAAGCGCACTGAGCTTTGAATCAGTCTTTATTCACAATACCCAAAGGAGCTTGGTTTTCTTTCCAACCACCCTCCCTTCCTTATTCAAGCTCAACCTCAGTGTTACAATTTGAAGGGGCTTGCCCCCCTTTTTGAGAATGCCTTGCTCGATAAATTTGCAGCGGTTTTATTGTCTTTAATGTCAAGAAGTCAGAGCAGAGGGGATATGCAAGTTAAGTCCGTTTCTCGACACCGCATGTGAGAGCCAAAATGGGTTCTGAGTCTCTGACGCAAATGGAAAAAGGGAATAAAAAGAGGCAGACCAGGCTAAGTAAGTGTGCAGGCGGACAACAATCCAAATATAGGTTTGTCTCTACAGATTTGGAATATCACTGGAATATTATTTCTGGAAGTTGTCAGTTTTCACCTTTGTACAATCTGCAACACCCACTTCCAGCTAAATTAGTTTCCACTGCCAAAGTGAACCAACAAGCAAACACATCAATAGAGAGAGAAAGAGAGAAACAACAGTGACTGGTTCTTTAAAGTGCAGGTCACTCTTTATTATTGGATGCAAGCACACAGGCTTTATAAATCAGAATGGGCTCATACATGCAGCTTCATGTGTGACATTCAAGATGAGGCTTCTGGTAAAAAATAAAAAGGGGGTGGGGGGGGTTAGGGACAGTTGGATGTTTGGCCCTTTTTCATTTGGATTCATGAAGGTGCCTGCAGTTCAAGTATGGACCCAAAGCCAGGCTTCAGAGGTGTCCATCACTGACTGGCAGCCTTATTACTGTGACATGGACCTGGGAGGTGATGTGGGACAGTGTCCCCCAGATCACTTCCTCCAGGATCTGGCCTGAGGGGGAGGACTCTGCTGGCCAAACCTGATTGGTTCTGTCTGCAAATGTGCAAAGCCTGGGATAAATTCACACCAGCTGCATCAGGGAGGGGAGAAAGATCGACCGGACAAGCAGGGTTAAATATCTGTCAAGTCTGTGGATGGCTTGCCTGATGTGGGCTTAGGACAAGGTTTGTAAAGTGGAAGGGATTCTTACGGCAATTACAGCATTCTGCTTTAAAACATTTTTGTGTAACAGCCAAATGTGCAAAATGTATAATATTCCCAAGAAACTCATCTTCCTAAATAGCAAGTCTCTTTGTTCTCACATAATAAAAATAATTTAGCACAGATCAAGTTTTACATCCATTGTTTTATTTATTTGGGAAGCAGCCTTACCCAGCTTTCTCCGTGTGGGTTTAATTTGGTGTCGAAATTTCTTGAAACTGTACTTGATGATTCACACACATATACTCACTCACACATACTAAAACATCACTTCATATAAATAAATACTTCAGCATTTCAGAAAAACATATCAATGGAGACAACTGCTCAAAAGAAAGTAGTGTATAGAAGCACAAAATGCAATTTGCCATATATTTCAAATCTTCGATTATTTTCGGAACAATAAAAGATGGGGGGGGGGGGTCCAATTTTTCTCTCTCTCTTTACATAGAACAACAACAACTCTAAAACTAAATATGCAACAGAGAAAAAGGATGGAGTGAAAGCTTCAATTAGTTTGCCATTACCCATAAATAATGGGCCTGTCCCATTAGCATGGTTTTCACGTCTGAAAGTCTGACAATGGCTGTGCCAAAGGACTTTTCTGAGCAGAACACAAAGGCTTCATGCACGCCAAGGCTCAGGCTGAGAACAGACACTTTTCCTTACCCTGGATTTCAGTTCCAATTCGACACCGGCTGTGTGAGTTATTGACTGCACAATTAAGCAGTCTGCTCTCATGTACTAGAAGTATGTTCATGGCTGCAGAAGCCCAGGCTCTCCACAACAGGCTCTGTTAATGTAGACAGGCGAGGCATATAAACAACATCGGCGGCATATAAACATCTGAGTGTCCAAGCATGGATATTCAACCTCTGGATAAAGTGTGTTGTGTAGCACAAGCATCACAAAATTTAATTTCCAGAGGGCAGATTGGACAACAAGCGATATGTTGCAGTCAAGTTCTCCGCACTAGCGCCTGTTCTCATCATATTAAATCTCGTAAGCAGCTCTCACCATCACACCAAACTACCCACTTTTGAAGAGCTGCGGTAACACAGTCCTGCACAAAGGCACCTTCTCTTTCTTTGGCTGGAACTGCTATTTTTAGTACAAGAGACACATGCATAGTGAGCGATAGGGGAGAGATATTTCACTGCCAATATATGACAAACATATCTCATTAAGCCATGCAATTGTGCTGCAAATGAACAAATAAGCCCCCAACTATCTCCTCCCTTAATTTAGGAATACACGTTTAAGAACTGATATCCAGATTTTGTGAGAAGGGATTGTGATGGGCGTCTGAATGATGGCAGCTCCTTGCTTTCGGACTGATAAGAGGAAGATGCATTTCCGTGCTGCATGCTAAACAGTTATTGAGCAACTGTGGGCCGTCGCTCTAATGAAACTAAAATGGAGGACAACACATTTTACAGAGGGCAGAAATGCAACAGACCACCTCTCATTAAATATCCCCCGACCAGATGCTGCACCAGTTTGACATTTCTCACCAAATGAGATTATCCTTTATAGGGATGACTTTGAGAGGAACTCTCTCACCCCTCAATAGACTAAAACTTATTCATCCAAGTGGATAATAGGCCATGGGAGACAAAGTGCAAACAAAACAAAACTGCCCATTTCTGTCATTGCCTCCCTCAAGGCACCTCACAGCCCTTCTGTTTCCTGACCAAACAAAACGTTGCACTTCCAAATTTTTCCATGGAGATCTCTGAACTGGACCTTACAATAGGAAAAACCTGGCAAAAGTGGCTCAACTGAGCATTTTTTAAATCGGGCACATGAATGCTGAACGCCAACTTTTTTTAGCAGCCTTTGTTCTAAGCATTGAACCAAACCAACCGGCTCCGAGGTTAATCAAAACATAACACTTCATTCAGAGGACAACACTTTCTCCTCACATGAAGTACCGAGAATTATGCAATCAAATTAATTTTGTATCAATGTAATGTATTTTCTTCCAATAAAAAAAATATATTACTAATTTGGTTAGGAAATTTAAGGTAGTTTTACGCAGCCATCAGTGCGGTGAGTTCTGTTCTCATGATAACTTCATAATCAGTGGATCTCACTTATGGACTGACAATAATGTACATGTTTAATTTGTCAATTAAACATTATTTAAAAAAAAAATTACATATACTAACTTATTGGCTTAATGTACCTTTGCCAAAGACTGTTCATATACCAAGATAGTTCGCTCATATTCCTATGAATGTAAGAAACTGCAACATGCAATATGATATAGTGCGATGAATAATAAAAACAGCTAATTGCCAATTAGTGATGTCATCGTGTCACTGCAACTTCTGTTGAAAGTGCAGGTTCCCACAGAAACAGCCAATGTCCTGAGACACATGCTTGGCCATCCTTAGATGGCTAAGGACTCAGCTGCTCGGATTGAGTTGGGGAGGTCATTCCACGAGGTGGGAACATTTAATTTAAAAGTCTGTAAAAGTGATTTTGTGCTTCCTTGGGATGGCACAATCAAGCAAAGTTCACTTGCAGAACGCAAGCTTCTAGAGGGCACAATATACATAAAATATCATGTTTTTTTTTTTTTTTTTAACATAAATCCAGCTATTATAAGCAACTCTTAAGGAAGACACAGTAGAGGGTATAAAGAGAATGGAAACAGCTCAGGTGGGGGGTCTCTTACATGTCAGGAGAGTGAACCGTGTTGACATGGCCAGCATACAGGAGTTTGTCATCCATAGGGATGAGGACCCGTAACCCATCCTGCAGTTCATCTTTGTTAATGACACAGTTCCGAGGGGCTGGGAAAAACAGAACAGAAGAAGATGAGAAGAAAGACATGCTGAAACCTGTGCTACTAAATAAAACCTGAGACATCTCGTCACTACCTTAAAACTGCAAATGATAGAGACAATAACCATCTCCCAAAACCCACGGAGCTGTTTATGGATGCAACATTTTAATGTGAAAACAGTTCCCAAAGGTAATTTAAGACAGCATCACATGTATTACCTGCACACAAGTTAATCCCAGAATGCATTTTGACAAGGTAAAAGTACCCCCCCCCCAAAAAAAAATTCAAAGAATTAAAATGAAATCAGTTCACAATCTTGAATTGTGCCTCTCTCTTGTGGGAGGGGCTGTTTGTGTCTCACACACACACACACACACAGTGTTGCTGTCAACGCAGAATGTTCTAAATCAGTCACTTGTAAGGTTTCATGACGATTATTATGATACCCTCATTGTAGATAGCAAGCAGCTCACAAGGTTTTCAAATGAAGTTAATGCATGCAGTAACTCTCAGCTCGTCCTATTAACGTATGAAAGCAATCAGGCCGAATCAATTTTCAGATTCTTCATGCTGGATTAAGATAAAATAGGGTGGGAAATTATCACTCCTTAACGTCATTCAAAAGACATTCACTTTTAATTGCATGCATGGATAAGAAAATGAAGTCTGATTTAGTCATAAAAAAGCAATTAAAAATGGGGGAGCAATGAAGGGAACCTTGCTGACAAGAGGGAATGTGAAAGCGTCTCACCGGGGGTGCAGGGTCTTTCGGGCTGAGTGCTCACAGGGGGATTCTCATCCTCGGAGAAGCTGCTGTCCTGGTTGGGCTCAAAGTCCTCATCAGCAGCCATACTTTCCATCAGTTTGCTGACAGCACCGCCCTTCCCTCGAGCCTGCTGGGGGAATTCAAGCACATTTTGCCCCAATTCGTGTGACAATGAAATATTGAACACTGAGCCATTGTTGGTCGAGTTCTAAAGATGAGACCCACGTGCTTAATAGAGGAGCATTGATTCAGTAAAACCCATTTAGATGAGTGACATGCTCGGCTCGCGAGATGTAGGATTTCTTGATTTCGAATGCAGCAAATACCCAGAGGAGTTCCCGAGCTTCTGCACTGTGCATTAAAACACGTGATTTATACATAAGATGAAGAATAGCAGCGGCGGAGATTTATCTTGAGAAGAAATAAATTGTGCAGAAGGGGCTGGAGAAATGGATGGAGCGAGATGGCGTTTGGTTAATTTCACTGCTTTCCCGCTGAGTGTGCAGTCTAATTAGGCTTGCTGCTCAACTGCACTCACCCCTGTTCTCTCTCCTTCTCCTTTCCCATCACACCTCCCTCCCTTTGGTCACGGTGGGTACTGAGAGCAGGCCCATACAGACTGGGACAGGAGTGCAGGAAGGGGCAGCTCATTTAAATGCAAGGCTTTTCCCAATAGGCCTTGAGCCTGCCAGGTAAAATTATTCAGATACCTTTCAGTGTTTCTCCTTGGCATCACAGTGTAGCACAGGAAGGGTGTTTCAAATATTTAATTGTGTCATGTCAAAAATGTGAGTTAATACACAGTGCATCATTTTTTTATGTACTAAGAGTGTTAAGGCTGACCAAACAAAAGCAAAAGGAGGATATTTTTGTCATTGATCATAAAAGTGGTAGCTATAATATAATTTAATATAATAAAAAAAAAATGAGCTTGGGATGATTGTTTTGCGAAGAAGTCTCCAATGCTCACCAAGACAGCATGTGACATATTATTACGATTTAAAATACATTTTCTCTAATGTTATTTATTCCTTTGATGCAAAGCTGAATTTTCAGCATCATTACTTCAGTCTTCAGTGTCACATGATCCTTCGGAAATCATTCTAATATGCTGATTTGCTGCTCAAGAAACATTTCTTCTTATTATTAATGTTGAAAACAGTCATGCTACCTAACATGTTTGTGGAAACAATGACAACATTTTTTTTTAGGATGATATGATGAATATAAAGTAAAAAATAAAAAACGTTTAAAATATTTTGTAACAATATAAGTGTCTTTACTGTCACTTTGTTTACATTTAATGCCTCCTCGTTGAATAAAACTAATAATAATAATAATAATAATAATAATAATAATAATAATAATATATAATAAATATATATATTTTACATAATAAAACCATTAATTTCTTTAAATAATAAAAAAATCTTACTGACGACAAACTTTTAAATGAAATTAAATAAAATTAACTGAACTTATTAACCCAGTTGATGTTTGTTGGTAGATCTTGGAATTGACTCATTTCTGTTCATCTGCCAAAAAACCTGTAAAATATTGTTCAATATATCACTTATTAGCCAAGTTACCTCTCTGGTTTTGGGCTTCACCTTGCTCTTGCGCCCTGGGCTGACAGGGAGAGCTCCGGTGCTGTCTGAGGGTGTACTGGAGAGCTGGGGTGGGGACAGACACAGTGGGGTCTCCTTAATCCTCTTCTTCTGGAACATTCACACCAGATACAAAGCCAAACTATCAGCATAGTCTACAGTGGAAAGCCTTACAAATGCATGACACTATTGGGCTCTGTTCTACCAGATATTACAGCCATTCAATAACAGTGGATAGAGAAGTAAACATTAATAGGCAGTTATGCACTGAAAACTATAAAAAGGGTAGAGGGTAGAACGGTGATGGCTGGTAATTGTAGCCTGGCAAGCGGCAGTCATCCTTTTGTGTCCAACAACATGACACTCACAGCAGGAGGCTTTCTTGTCCGACAAATGTATTAGGACACCTGCTGGTATCAAGCACCCTCACTCTTTCCTTGGGTCTGGGACATAGGATTTGATCTACATCAATAAAACAAGGGCTTACCGTGTTGGGGTCTTTCACATCCTTGCCTTTGGCCAGCTCCTTAGGGCTCTGCAGGGATGCTTTGGAGCCACGTGCAGGTTTGGAAGTAAGCGGAAGAGGAGTTTTGCTGGACGGGGAGATGGGGTTGGCTTGGGCAGCATCGTGAAGGAAGATGCGTTCGCTCCTCCGCCGTGTCCATTGTTCGTCTTCGCTCCCGTCAGCAGTAAGGTCGAAACTGAACTCCCGGGGAGACTTAAGTTTCTTGGGTTTGCGTCCCCGCTTGCTGGGGCTGGAGTCGTCACGCATGATGCTCGCCGGGGGCAAGAGCGGGAGCTCAGGAGCCGACCGCTTGCCATGCAAAAGCGATGGAAACTTCTTTCTCCTCTTAACATCGCACTCCGAATCTGTAAACTCGAACTCTGTGCCTACAATCCAGAAGACATGACTTTTATTACTAAAGCATGCAAATTAAATGCACTCGCACATAAACGCAAAGTGCCTTTTATGAAAAACATACCAGCAATGTAAATACTAAGCCACCTACATGTGCTCAACTCATTTGCAAACGAAGAACGACAATATAATTTGCACATGTGAGAAATAAACAGGGCCAGATGTGGGAGCAGAATTAAGGCCAAATGTTGTTGAAGGGTCTTGGAATATTTAATGAAGGGGGCTGTTGGTTTCTGCTGGCAGGGCTGTCGCATGCACTGCTGGGGAACCGCTCCGGATCACAGCCCAACCTCAAAGCAAGGCCTGTCAGCATCACATTCTCAGCGAGTGCAAGTGGCGCGGCAAACACACACACACATATATGCGTAGAGGGGATAATGACACTACATTCTCAAGGTGGGGCACTAGTGATGTAATTGATCCAAGCACCTTTCAACTCCCTCACGCACATGCACGACACAGTGCAACAAAAGACAACTAATAACAATGCATCATCTTGTCACCTGGGAATTCAAGTCGCAAGGCCTTAGAAAAGCAGCTGATGTCACATTCGAGAGATTACAGATGAACCTAAGTGTGTAGGAAAAGATCCAATCCATTCAGAAAGTGCACTTCCTTACCCAGAAGGCTCTGCCGTTCCTCTTTCTTCTTGGCTTTCTGTTTAGCCTCCAGCTGGACAACGGAGAGTGGATTGGTGACAATGGGGCTCGGGATAGCGCTGGCGGCAAAACGTGCCAGAAGACCCAGCCCGCTCTCTTCTACGGAAGATGAACACAGGCCGTCGCTTTCATCAAGCTCGTAATCATACCCATCTTCATCCTCGTCATCATCATAATCATCCCGCTCGGTAAAATACTCTGTTAACAAATGGAAACAAACTCTTTTAGGATTTTTGACTTGTGAAAATGAAGTTCAGAAACTGATGATGAAGCCGGTGACATTCCATCATATAAAGCGGGGCTCTTCAACTCTAGCCCTGGATGACCATTGTCCTGCTGAGTTTAACGCTAACCCCGACTAAACAAGCTAATAAATGTGCTCTTAAAAACAAAGGTTGCATAAGTATTATGATATATATATGTGTGCGTGTGTGCATGTATATGTAAACATGGAATCTTTGGTGCCAATAAATAACTTTTATTTTTAAGAGTGTACAGACAAGTGGGTTGAATCTAGATTGTTTTTAAAGTCAGCAAGATACTGGCCCTCCAGGACTGGAGTTGTAGTGCCCAGGTTTAAAGTGATAGTTCACCCAAATAAGAAAATTCTGACTTTATTTTGCTCACCCTCATCCCAAACCTGTATTAGTTTATTACTTCTACTGAACAAAAAAAGATAATTTGAAGAATATTTTTATTTTTTGTCCATACAATGGAAGTCATTTGGGTCCAATCAATGTTCTTTTGAGACCCTACTGACTTTCATTGAATGGATAAAATAATTCTAAAAAATATATTTTCTGTTCACCAGAAAAAGAGCCACCGGTTTTGAATGACATGAGAGGAAATAAATGGCAGAATTTTCATTTTTGTGTGACCTATTCAAAACCTCAATCCAATGCAATTCAATTAAAAATATCCAACATATAAAAACTATTTTCCCTGCTAGTTCTCCATGTACAAGAATAAAACCATCAAATTTCTAGCAATAATGCATCATTCTGCCAGCTGTAGTGCTCTTTTCACTTTCACATATCCATTGTAATCTATTACCACAGAAGCCGACTTTCTTTAGATGAATGTGTTCTTGCTCAAATACTGCAGCCCACCCACCACTACACAAGATTACTGGTGGGAGACAAAGCCTGGTTTCATGCAGGCAGCATATACTAAGCTGGGCAGGCAGGATCTAGCAAGTGCAGCTTTCGAAATTTCAGAGCTTTAGGACAGGATTTTAAATCAGCATGGTTGCTGGCTCGTTCCAAATCGAGAGGGGCCTGGAATGCAAAGCCGAAACCAAATAAGAGAAGCCAGTAAAGTGGCCTTGCACAATGTGCTGAATGAGCTGAATCATTGAGGCAGAAATGGGAATAGAAATAAGCCACAAGCACTGCAGAAATCTAAGGTTGCTGGCAGAATCCCTGACTAAGAAAGTCATCAATTATTCACAGTCTCTTCAGCTCAGAGCTTGTCTAAACTGATAAAAGGACTAAAAAAAAAAAAAAAAAAACTTACAAACTGTAAGACAGTAGGTACCCACTTTAAGCAACACCCCCTTTTCTCTCATTCTCTTGAGGGTGAGGAGCACGTTTGGTGAGGGAAACAGACAGGAATTTTCAGTGTGGTTGTGAGTAGCTGAAGCCAGAGATGAGTTTGTTAAAGACATAGACTTTGTAGCAGACAAGGACTTTGATTGGTTATGTTGTTAACATAATTTTATAGACGCCACAGCATTAAAACCTGAAACATGTATTACAAGAACTGACAGCAAGCAGAGGATGTGCACAGGAAAGAAGAAAGCTGATGAACACAAAGCAGGCTCTGTGAGGACAGTCCACCATGGCTCCTGAGACTCAACTCAGACCATTCACCACTGCAGCCATGGTTATGTTCTTGTTCAATTCAAATCCCTTACTTCCTTGGCAGTAAATGATGAAAAGAAAAAAAGAAAAAATAAATAAATAAATCAGCCATAATCTATATTCATTGAGGAAGAAATTCAAAATCAAGAATCAAAATAATAATTGAATCATTTACATTATCTTAATACAATCTTAATTATACATTTAATCCAAGAGAATGGTGAATAAAAATGGCAAACAAATAAACCAAATAAAATGTAATGTTTAAAAGCTTAAATTATTAATGACCAAAAAGAAGGTGGTGAAGAAAAAGGTTAAAGAGGAGATGAAGAAGATAGGGAAAGTTGGAGACGTAAAGTTGAAGGAGAAGGAAAAGGAGTTCAAGAGGATGATGATGGAGGAGGAGAAGGAGATTTCCTAAACTTTACAAAAAAAAAAAAAAAAAAATATATATATATATATATATATATATATATATATATATATATATATATATATATATATATATATATATATATATATATATATATATATATATATATATAAAATAAAGAAAATACTTTTTCCACCAAATACTAACATACAGTGGGGAAAACATTTATTTGATCACCTGCTGCTTTTGCAGGTTTGCCCACTTAGAGAGAAATAAAGGGTCTGTAATATTCATTGTAAGTTTATTTTAATGGAGAGAGAATATCAACCAGAAAATCCAGAAAAAACACATTATATAAAGTTAATTGATTTGCATTTCAGTGAGTGAAATAAGTATTTGATCCGCCAAGCAAAACATGACTTAGTACTTTGTGCAGAAACCAGTGTTGGCAAGCACAGGGGTCAGACGTTTTTTTGTAGTTGGTCACCAGGTTTACACACATCTCTTGATCCACTCCTCTTTACAGATTCTCTCTAAATCCTTAAGGTTTCTTGGCTGTTGTTTGGCAACTCAAAGTTTCCGCTCCCTCCAAAGATTTTCTATAGGATTTAGACTTGCTAGGCCACTCCATGACCTTAATGTGCTTCTTCTTGAGCCATTCCTTTGTTGCCTTGGTGGTGTGTTTTGGGTCACGGCCATACTGGAAATGGCCCTGTACATGTGCCTTCTTGAGCAGGGGGACCTTGCGGACGCTGTAGGATTTCAGTCCATTGCGGCATAGTGGGTAACCAATGTTTTGCTCCGTCACTGTGGTCCCAACTTAACAAGCTCCTCCCGTGTTATTCGGGGCTGATCCCTCACCTTTCTCATGATCATTCTTATCCAGTGAGGCAAGATCCTGAACGGAGCTCCAGACCGAGGCTGACTGATGGTTGTTTTGTATTTCTTTCATTTCTGAATAATCACACCAACAGTTGTCTCCTTCGCACAAGCTTCTTGCTGATGCTCTTGTAGCCCATTCAAGCCTTGTGCAGATCCGCCATCTTGTCTCTGACATCCTTCGACAGCTCTTTGGTCTTGCCCATGGTGTTGGGAGATGTTGGAATGAAAGATAAGGTTGTGTGGACAGGTGTCTTATACACCTAGCAAGCTGACATTAGGAGTAACTTCTTAAAGTGACAGGACTAATCTATGTTCCACATGTGCACATAACCAATCTGTGGGAGCCAGGACTCTTGATGGTTGGTAGGGAACAAATACTTATTTCAAATGCAAATCAATTTCTAACCTTTTTAAAATGTGTTTTTCTTGTTTTTTTTTTGGGTTGATATTCTCTATTCATTAAAATAAACCTACCATAAATGTTACAGACCCATCATTTCTCTGTAAGTAAGTAAAATCAGCAGGGGATCAAATGAATATTTTCCCCACTGTTACCATGGCTTGATGGCAGGTAACAGGAGGAGAGTATATTACAAATATATTTAACACCTCATCTGTTACCCAGTCTTTTTCTGTTTTGTGTTTTGGTTCTATAAGAGTTTAATCACAAATTAGTAGATATTATTGAAAAGTCACAGCAAAAGAGGGTGGTGGCCTACTTACAGAACAATGCTCAAGGCTCAGGTGACATGGATAGTGACCTCACGCTGAACAGCTGGCTGCTCTACTCCCAGCCAAGCCCTTTGCTTCTTATTTTGTTGCAGCAGGACAAGCAAACGCACAGACCGAGAGACATTCAAAAGCATCATGGGTAGGAGAAGGGGTCAAGGTGGAGGGGTGGCCAAGCAGCTGCAGGGAGAGAGCGAGCAGTCTAGAGAAGCTAGGTTATTCATTTTTTTTTAGTAAACAGGGAACTCCCTATTTTCCAAATATCCCACAATGCTTTGCCCTTTCCACACATTTACCAGTGGAACACACTTCTTGGAACCGTTCAAGAATCATGATTGCAGGTTAAGCTTTAAAGTTCAACAATTTATTGTCGTGTGCATGTAAATTTTTTGACTTTAGCATAGTTATAATGGTACTATGTCCAACTAAAAAAAAAATATCCATCTTTTCTGAAATCAATGGATTGCATTTGTTAAATATCTGATCTCTTTTAAAGAACCTAAGAAGTTAGTTATGCTTCTCAAAATCATTCGGCCTACTGAATCTCATCAGCACTGCTCATGAGCACTAAATTTATGCAAAGATCTTCTTGTGCCAGCTCTTCACTGATGAAAGGGATATTTGAACAACAGAGGAAACCAGGAGTGTGGAGCGTTGCAATCTAACACTCTACAGCAGGAGATGTAGCGAAAGAGACAGAGAACACGGCATTTCTTTACTTTCAGTAAAAATGAAATCAGCATGTTTAATAAAGCTTGGGTACCAAACTGCAATACAATAAAGAACAATTTCCACACACATTTAATGCACAATGGCAAGACATTCCTAAAAAAGTTAAACCATTTAAGAGAGACTCTAACAAGAGCCAATTATATTATATACTGGAAGAGAGGTAGCAAATTCTGATGCAAGCATCTTAAAATGGCTTCTCAGGAAAAATGTCACCATGACCAATGGTCATGGTTAAAAATACAAGACAGACTAAAAATAAAAAAGCTAAAACCGAGAGGCTGCCTTCTCGATTCTGTGCATAGTGAGGTATGCTTTATTAACCTTGATCAAATGAGTCCTCAGAGGAGCTGACTCCTGCCTCCTGTAGCAATAAAGCAAAGTGCTTATGTTTCCTCTCTTTGGCCGCCTGCTTCGACTTCAGTGATGAAGACAAAGATGAAGAGGCTCTCTTGGACGATGAGCGTTTTTTCTTGGATGGAGTGCTGCACAGGCCGGGGAGCTGTGGACGGGACCCTTTTCTCCCCAACATGGAGCTGGGAGGCCAGCCATCCTTCAGGGAATTGTCCTCTTCTGAATCAGTGTCTGGTACAAATCACAACAGATTTCATTCAGGATGGAGCATCTTGAACTAAAAACTAATTCAAAACAATGATAGTAGACTATTATTACATACACGCTGTCATTTAAAAGTTGGAGGGTCAGTAAGATATTTTTAAACTAACACATAATACATTTATTAATCAAGGATGCTTGAATTGATCAAAAGTGACAGTAAAGACATTTATAATGTTACAAAATATTTCTATTTCACATAAAAGCTATTCTTTGAACTTTATATTCTTCAAAGAATACTGGAAAAAATATCACAGTTTCCACAAAAACATTAAGAAGCACAGAAGTATAATATAATAAATATTTCTTGAGCAGCAAATCGGGACATTAGAATGATTTCTAAAGGATCATGTGACAATGAAGACTGCAGTGATGATGCTGAAAATTCAGCTTCACATCACAGGAATAAACCCCTGGGGTTCTTGTAACCTGTTTACACCAAAAACAAAACACTATCAACAACAACTAAAATACATTTCCAAAAGAAATCTGACTTACTGTTAGAGTAGCTGCTGATTTCTGACCTCATTGGAGAATAAGGGGCTTTCCGCTGGCCTTTTCCCTTAAGGCATGGAACTGAAGGCTTCGTATTGGCAGCAATTTTGCTTTTACCTCCTTTGGAAGACTTGTGAAAAACACTGAGATCTTTCAATAGGTTGGATTCTCCCATCTCGACTCTCATGTCTATATCGGTGAGCATGGGGACTCTGCTTCCAGAACTAGCCCTGGACTTCCCTGAGGAACCATCTATGAACTTACAAGAGGGCTTGCTGAGTTTGCTGAGCTTAGTGAGGGACAAGGCCTTGTCCAGTTTGGATGCCAACTGCTCCTGCTCGCTCACTCGGCTCTTCTTCACAGCCATTTTAGGTGCCTGTTAAAAGAGATAAATGCAGTGAATGGATTGTATTTGATACATGTCTGTTCAACAAAAGCAAAAATGTGCAGATGTTTAGAAGTTTGAAAGGCTTTTGTACAACTCCAGTATAATAAAGACCAACCTCATGAGAGAAGCATGAAGATGCCTCCTGCTCACTCCAGCTCTTTTTTTTCTTCTTCAATCTCAACGCACTGCTACCTTCCTCCTCCTCATCTCTGTTAGAGGCCCGAAAGCGCTTCCTCAGCACCTCCCCGCTCTCAGAGTCCTCCGAGTAAAGCACGCTTCTGCCCAACCTGCAAAACAACAGAGCGTTCAGCTGGAGGACAGGCCGTGTGGAGCACAGCTGGGCCTTATCGGTGCCTGAGCTACACACTCACTTCGCACACTTCGAATCTAGCTTGCTGGAGGGCGGAGACAGTGCACATAGGCCATGTTTCCTTTTTCGGGGACGTCCTGGGCCCCTGCGGGCTAAACTTCTGTTCATTTCCTGCTGCTGAATCTGTTGTTGTTGTTGTTGTTGTTGTTGCTGACGTTTCTCTCTATAAATCACGGGAATCATAAATAGCAGATTGTTGGTTAGTGGGACCAAGTGAGGTGCATTTGCATTACTGGTCTTAAAGAAGTGGTGTAAAGGGAGGTCATGCACTGGGAGACTCACTCTTTATCTCTCCGTCTCTGCAGTCTGACCAGCTCTCGTTGCTTTTCTTTGTAGCACTGCTGTAGTTCAGCGAGTCTTACACGGTAGTCCACTTCCACGGTGTCCATTCCCTCCAAAGAGGATTTGGAGAACATCTAAGAGAGGAAGCAAGATTACCACCTGTAGTTTGACTTCCATGGCCAGTACTTTCAGCAGCAAATAAATTATTATTATTAAGCTTGCTATGAGATACAGTGCATTTGGAAAAGAATCGCCCCCCCTTTAAAATAACCACATTTTGCTGAAATGAAGCCTACATTTGTAGCCTGAAATGAAGGAGGACACATTTTTCGTTTAATCCAGCTGTACGAACTCAGGGCAATTTATAACCTCCAAGTGAAAGATATAACACCAACATGTCAAAAAACAAAAACAAAACAAAAAACACTGAGATGGAAAAAAGGATCTTCAAGGTTTGTTTTGACAAAGTTCAGCTGTGACTGCATGTGGCCTTTCTTGAGGAGCGCGTTTTTTCTTGCTCCCCTCCCATACAAGCCACATTTGTAGAGAATTTGTGATATTGTTGTCACACACACAATGACCGCTCTTTGTCATTGCTTCAGAGTTGATGTCAGCCTCTTGGTCACCTCTCTGGCCAGTGTCCTCCTGGCTCATATCAAGTTTGGAGCAACGTCCTGATCCAGGGAGGGTCTGCGTTGTACCAGATACCTTCAATTTCTTAATAATAGACTTCACTGTGCTTCTAAGCATTGATAAAGCCTTTGAAAAAAAAATTTGTATCCATCTCCTGACTTGTGCCCATCCACAACTTTATCCCGGAGATCTTTTGACAGTGCCTTGCCACTCATAGTGGATTGTGCTTCAGCTGCACTACCAAGGACAGAAATGCTCCAGGAAAGCTCTTTTCATGCTGGAGCTGATCAAAATGACCACAGCTAAGTCAAATGGCTTTGTGTGCCATTGAGAAGGTGATTAGCTAAACCTGATTGAGTTTACAAGTCATTTTTAGTAGGGTCCATGATCCTTTTTCAATCTCATTTATAGTGTTTTTATTTATTTTTTTATTCGCTTTGATGTTATAAATTGCACTGAGTAAATCCAGCTGTATAAAACGGTGTCCATTTTCATTTTAGGCTAAAAGCAATAAAATGTGCTATAAAAAAAATATCTTAAAGGTGGTGACTCTTTTCTATACCCACTGTATGTCCGTACGCAAAAGGTCAAATACTGCAAAAACATTTGTAAACACAGCTAAATGTAAAACATTCTAATTGAAATTGAATTTGTAGAAAAATTAAAATAGTATTTGCAGAAACTGTATTAAATGTAAAAATGTAAACATCTCTAACTGTAAACAGTTAAAAAAATAAAAAAATAAAAATCAAATCAAATTCCACTTGAATTTGCAAACACTGCTCAACAGTTAAAACTTTAATTGTCAGCAGCTATGAAGTTAAAATTAAAAAAATTCAAATGGCTCTGGAAATTGTAAATACGGCTGAAATGTTAAAGCATCAAACACCATTATGTCAACACAGTAAAAACAATGAAAATGCCACTGGAATTTGTAAACACTGCTCAAATGTAAAAAATTCAAATGCCATTATTCGTAAACACTGTTAAAAAGGTGAGCAATTCAAATGCAACTGGAATTTGTAAACATGACAAATTAAATAATGTTAACTTTTCTTAGAATTACAATTGTGAGAGAGGAAAAAAAAACCTTAAGCACAGGTTTATAAGATGGAGAAGAAAATAATAATAAAAAAATAAGAGTAATAAAAAGGCAAGCATACAGGTTCATCTTTCTTCTGTCTCCAGCTGTATTTCTTATTAGGGTTGAGCTCTCGGGGGAGACGGATGATAACCTGAGGTTGACACTCGATGGCCTCCAGGAGGACCTGCCTGCCAGCTTCCAGCAGACTCTCCAGTCCACAGAGCATTACAGCTGCACACACAAACACACAATCGATACCAACATTAATTACCTCTAGGGAGCACGGGGCAGCCCCACATTCTCCAATACATCAGTATATGTGCGTTTCTTATGTCAGACTGCATTAACGGATTTGACATCCAGATACATCTAAAAAGAACAGATAGCTGCATTTACTTATTCTTTAAACAAACGTTTTTACTCCAAAAAAATGCTTGAAGAACGAGCAGCATTGGCACACTGTTCAACATTCAAATAAATTCTGAATATATCACTAGAGCTGAAACAATTCTTGAGATTGTTTCAGCACATTTTACTCTTCAGCTCACTACAGCAAGCAAATCTCTCTCCCCAATCACTCTGCATCCCTGAGAACTGTTGGAGCACACTAGATCAAGCCCCTCATCCTTCAGATTTCCCTTCCTCTCTCTGAAATGAGACTCACCTTGTGTGTCTACTATGGGTTGCCTCTGAAGCTCCAGCTCTGCCATCTGGCTGAGCAGGGCCATGCCTTCCAGAGCAGCGGACTCCAGGGGACTGACAATCGTGCAGAGCTCGGACCTAGAGCCACATGCATCTGCCAGGATGGACACCGCTCCGGCCTGCGGAAGCTCACTGGCTGTGATCAGGGCAAACATGCCTGCCATGGGGTCTTCAGGCAGGATGGTCACCGGTGCAGAAGAGGGCTGAAGGTGAGGAGGGCTGCTGTTAGGCAGGAAAGGATTGTCAAGTTTGGACTCCAGGTGTGGAGCGTCCGGGACAGGATCTCCGAGGTCTACTGGGTTCAGGCTATCAGAGAGATCTGAGGGCAGTTTTGCTGGATGGATGTCACAAACTATATGGTGTGTGTCACTGTAATTAGATGAAGATTTGTAGACTTGGTCAACCAGACCCATTGAGCCCTCTGTAGTTTCTGCTCTGGTGGTTCTCTCAGAGTCTGACCTAGATGTTTCGTACAGCCCTGGATGGCTTGAGGAGGCATCTTTGATTTTGACAGCCTCCCCATCTGATTCCTCCTCTGGCGATGGCGTGGCTGTGTCTCTAAGGTGTGCCTCGGCTGCTGTGGTGGTGCTAGAGTCTTGAGTGGTGATAGGTGCAAGCCTCAGGGTGTCCTGGCCCAGGACATCTTTGCCGTCTTGCAGGTTTGGCTCTTTTTTGAACACAGTGCCGCCCTCTTCCATGGACTCTGGCTCTCTGGACGGCTGAAGTGGCTCGACAACCACTGGAGAACACAAGTGCTGGGGTTTGACATCTGTGGCGGATGCCAAGTGCTCGGAGGTCTCAGCCGGCAACGGCACATCTGGAGCCAGGCTGTCAGCATCTGCAGCAGCAGCCGGCTGGAGGAGGTAGGGGTAATGGCTGCCGAAAGGTGCGGTTATCGATTGGTATGGGTAGCCGGGAGGAATTTCTGCCAAAGAAACAGAAGAAACAGGTTTTTGAGGTGCTTATGCAAAGAGTAGAAGGGTTTTAGTGACAAAGTGATTAATAACCCCACATGTTCTTCGGCATAGGGGCTTTATGAAACTTTCATGAACCAAATGGCCTCAGCACAAGCATCCCAAAAGCCCTTTTATACACACAGACTAACATGTTCGTGCATACTCATACATTCAGAATTTGAGCAGAAAATCTATTTATTCTGAGCACTGAACATGTTTAAAGGGAAAGCGCCAGGGGATATGGGTACAAAAGGGCTGCTGTCATAAGAAGTCTCTATTCTAGTGAAGTGGCAGCTGGTAATCCCATATGTGGGGATATTTGCAGGCTACTCATTAATTCTGCACTACCCTGCACATTCTGACGTGAAGAATAGCACACTGCATTTGACTGCTGTCCTGTGTGGATTCTCGGTCCCCTCCCAAACATGTTTCTTTAAAAACAGCACTATGGTGATTAATGACCGTGCATTATTAAAAAGCTTTCCTTTCATTTTTTCGAGTAGTGTTCCTCTCATTTACTGTGCAATATGCAAATAAACAATTATTTCATTAGACTATGCAAATCTACAGTTGAGAAGAATTAAGCAGACTCAAACCTGGACATTTAATTTGAGAAGGCTGATCTTCCCACTTACCATGGTACATGGATGGGAAGGGAGTAGAAGATTGCTTCTGCAGACTGAGAGGTTCTTTCTCAGTCACTTCCACAGATTCCTCTTTGGTCTGGATGGGGGAGGCAGGACGGGGTGATGCTGAAGCGGGCCTGACTGAGTGAGAGACTGGAGACGACGGATGGGAGTAGGGCTGCTGAGGGAGGGACTTCTCCACTTTGGGTCTTTCCTCAGACTTCAGTGCAGTGACAGACGAAGTCAGCAGTGGGACGGGCAGCGGTGTAAGGGCTCTGCTGTACGAGGTGGAGGGGGTTTGGGAGCGTGGGGGAGGCTTACGTGAGTGCAGGGCTGGAGTGGGGATGCCCGAGAGGCTGGATTTGGCCCCTTCGGCTCCTCTCTTGTCTGGCTTTTCCTCCAAATCTGTTCTTGTATGACTTGCATTTAATCTCTCCTGCACCAACAAAAAAAATAAAAATAAATGTTGAACCTTTAATACTTAATTAAAAGCCTATTTAAAAATGCAAAAAGTTTAAAAAGTATAAGATACTTGCAAATGTATAAAAACAACAATAATAATATAATAATCTTAAAAAACAACAACAACTCTGAAACAAAAAATAAAAACCACAATTTTACAATATTTCAAATTTGATGGAAAGAGTTCATATATGCATTTGGTTTTAGGCCTGTTTTCCATGCTGAACATTCAGAGTTGGTGCAAACAGACATGATGGACTAAATACAGGAAATACAGGAGTGCCTCCCAACAATTATAATGACTCTGACAAGACAAAGAGTCTCATACCACTAACTGTGCGTTCCTTTGCAACTCCATGACCTGTGCGGTCTGGTGCTGGATCATGAAGAGCTCCTGTTGGCGCAGGAGCTGCTGGTGGGAGAGGAGCTGGAGCTGATGGGCATGCTGCAGAGAGCTTCCTGCTGCTGGGTACATGGCCGACCACAGCGGGGGGCCTCGCTCTAACATTTCAGCTTTTAAAAGTACAGGAGGAAAACTTAAGCATCACGCATCAAGTAGATTTATTCTGCTACATGTCAGGGATATAACTCCCACTCACTTTTAGAAATTCATGTCTTACGCGTGTGAGAATGGAGAGACGGGAAAACATGAACACAGAAACAGTGGCGAATAAATGGGACATACCATAGTGTGACAGATGCTCTGTCGGAATAACGACCACCTGCCCGGTTTGAGGATCTCGGGCAAACTGGTAAGGTGGGGGGATGGAGCCTGTCAAGGCAGGAGGATATCCTGGAGGCAGCGCCTGATGAAGGGAAGGGGGACCCAGACCTGTACACACACAGGGGGGAAATTTGTATTTGCACACCGTATTTGTAGTTGATGGTCCATTTGCACTTGCTTTTTAGCAGCTCCGTGAACACTCAAGAGTTAATTCCCAAGAGAAACACCATTCCCACCGTAATCTCACCCTTGTGCGTGGAGCACGGACCTCTTTGAAATCCTGCCAAGAGGCACAGCACTTTGACTACAGCAATTTACTTTGGGGACATTTTTGTTTTTAAAGTAAAGTCTAGACAGAAACTCAAATGTCAGACAAGTGTGAACTGACCGTGCTGTTGGCTGTTATTCTTGGATGGAAGTTGTGGAGTGAGACTGATTGTTTCTAAGAATCTCTAAAACACTCAGCCTAGACTAAAAGCTCAGGCTGTCTGGCAGGGCAAAAGACTGCCTCAGGGAAATAATTCAGCGTCCAAATCCCATTCACAACACAGTTCTGCAGCATTCCGAAGTCCATGACCCATAATCAGTTATTACTCATTAAAATAGGAATAAATGCACGGCTTGTGTTGTCAAATTTACTGATGTCGGTAACAAATTGGTTGTGAAATTTTTAAAACACAGGAGTGTTTGAAAGCTGGGTCTGGTCTATCAATGAATCTGTCTAGGAGCAGATATATTAGGGATCCGCTGATAGATGCAACTTTCAAACTCTCCCGTGAGCATGAAGCGATGATCACTGTAACCAATCACCGATATATTTGATGAGAACGAGAACACAATGGCCAATCAGAGGCATTTAAGAATCCACTCAAAATGTTAATGTAATACTGGTATAAATATCAGTACTGACTAACACCAACATTGGTACTTTTGGCAATACTACTCACAGCAAACGCTTATTGTAACATGACATAATTCTTATACAACAGGCATAGGTGAAAAAAGGCGGGTACCATATGGAGAACCAGACAACCACATGGAGGGGGCTGCTGACCGGGGCAGCCATGGGTGGGAGGCCAGGTGGGAGGCGGGATCAGCGGGCCAGCGGCCTGCACCAGCCAGAGTGGGTCCACCAGTTACCATCAGGTTGGGGTTTAGTCCACTAGCAGACACCATAGGTGGATGCAACTGGGTGTAGTCTGCCAACTCCTTATTTTCTCTGTGAATGACAAGAGACTGACTCGTTAGAGGTTGACCTGTCTATTGCAAAGTCAGCTAGTATTTACATTCGTAAATTAAAGTCTACATTTCAAAAAAGCTTCTGTAGTATATAAAAAAGAAAATTTCCTTTAAAAAAGAAAAGGAAAAAGGAAACCATGCATCTGTTGTGCAAAATTACATCCTTTGCTGTTTGTCCCCAAGTACATTTAGGGTAAAAAAGAAATATGCTTATATTAGTCAAAAAGCAGTTTTCGAATGTACTTAGATTATTTAGTATTATTTTTAAATATCCAATATTTGAAAAGATGTGAGAGCCTTAATGTTATGGCCTACTTGAAATGATGTAGTCACTTTTTTGGGGGGATTTATTATTCCGAACAAAAACTAAAAAAAAAAAAAAAAAAATCATGTTTTTGTTTGTTTTGATTTTTGTCAAGAATGTTCAGTTTGGTGCTTAACTACATATTTTTAACAAAATTGAAAAGACAGTTGGTAGATTTTTAAAGGATCTGAATTCTTAAAAAAAACCCTGAAAAAATACTTTTTTTTTTACTCTTCCAAATCTCAACAAACTTTCAGTCAAAGCAAATAAAAAGGTGTTTTTTATAAATCTCAACAACCACTTTCATCATAGTGGACAAGAAAACTCCTCCAAATTCACCTTGTGTTTGATGGAAGAAATGCATCACATAGTATTGGAACAATATGAGGGTGAGTAAACCATTATCATTTTTGGCTGAACTATTCCTTTAAAGGTCTATTAAAGAGCCTAATATCCATGTGCCCACATTTGATAACCAGGAAAGTTTTTGTCATTTTACTTTTATAATGAGATACTTTTACGATGCAAAATTCATGTTTATTCAAGCCCAACAGGTAGACTGGTGGCTATTTAGCCCTAACTGAGACAAAAAAAATCTCTATGTCTATGACTTCTATTCTGTCTTAGGCCCCGTTTACACTAGTGCGTTTTGCTTTTGAAACTTGAAAAATATATATATATTTTTTTTTAAATGCTGCTGACCCCGTTTTAGTTTGAAAGTGTAAATGGACCAAAACGCAGACTTTCAAAAATGATGGCGTGGCTGCCCACGTGATCTCTGCATATCTTTGATGATCATGTAACCGTATCATGAACAGTAATCATGCTCATTGTTACATTTTTACGCACATACCCAGTATGCATGAATGGTCATGTGACATGCATTCTCTGTTATGTAGAGTAGACGGAGATAGTTTCTGAAACTAAGCAGCTAAAACGCCCAGTGTAAACGCGGATTGTTTTAATTCTAAAACGCCCTTTTAAAATGAAAACACACTAGAATAAATGGGCATTACACTTAAGGACAGACACTGAGGCTGGATTCCTGCTGAGAGAGCCAGTAACTTTTATAAACACCAATTTCCCCAGTGGGGAAGACTTTTTCTGCTACTCGAAATGAGAGCCACACTTTGAAAATAGGCTCATATTTGCGGAGAACTGTTGTCATAAATCCATCCACTCTAAAGAAACCACGCTGAGAGCGTGACCAATGAAAGTAAAATGTTGCTCCGTTTTGCCAGTGTGTGGAATCAAAGAAACAAGAATCCATTCGCACTGGCTGGATATGCTTAGACCTTACTACAAGATGAAATAATTTAAATTAACAGACTTTCATCCAGGCTTCTAAAATCATTTTAGAAAACATCTATTTGGCATATACCAACACTTCAGTGTTGCTGCTTAATGTCTGCTGAGATTATAAACTAGCCTCAACCAAGGTAGCAAAGAGAGTATCTTTAAATATCCACACATTCAAGCTGTCATGGATTTGTACTGAAGTGACTTTATAATGAGTCACCTTCACAGGGCAACTATAAATTAGGTGCCCCATCACCAATTACAAGCTCTCTTTTTCAGCTCAATATAGTGCTTATTGGAGAAAATGTCCCTGTTCCATTTTCAATCAAACCTCTGAACCAACACTGTTGACACCCTTTGTATAACAAAGGACACAGGGAAATATATCATTTGGCACTAGAAAGTGAAAGTAGAGGAAAATACCCAAGGTCCCCTCAGTATTTTTTATTTATCTTGAGCTGGGGTCTTGGACTTATTGACAGCTAGCAATGTGGACACCTCAGGCAAAACAATGCAATTGTGAATTTATTTAGTAAATGGCCAATCTTTTTTTCCTCAAACATATGCTTGAGATGATGCATTCAATGATTGAAAAAAGAAAAAAAAAACACTTAAGCTAAAGATATGGCCTGATATCCACACACACACACACACAGTGGGTGCAGAAAGTATTCAGACCCCCTTAAATTTTGTACTCCGTTATATTGCAGCCATTTGCTAAAATCGGGACGATTTTTTTTTTTTTCTCAATGTACACATAGCACCCCATATTGACAGAAAAACACAGAATTGTTGACATTTTTGCACATTTATTAAATAAGAAAAACTGCAATTCCACATGGTCCTAAGTATTCAGACCCTTTGCTGTGACACTCATATATGTAACTCAGGTGCTGTCCATTTCTTCTGATCATCCTTGAGATGGTTCTACACCTTCATTTAAGTCCAGTTGTGTTTGATTATACTGATTGGACTTGATTAGGAAAGCCACACACCTGTCTATATAAGACCTTACAGCTCACAGTGAATGTCAGAGTAAATGAGAATCATGAGGTCAAAGGAACTGCCTGAAGAGCTGAGAGACAGAATTGTGGCAAGGCACAGATCTGGCCAAGGTAACAAAAACATTTCTGCTGCACTAGGTTCCTAAAAGCACAGTGGCCTCCATAATCCTTAAATGGAAGATGTTTGGGATGGCCAGAACCCTTCCTAGTGTTGGCCGTCCAGCCAAACTAAGCTATTGGGAGGAGAAGAGCCTTAGTGAGAGGGGTAAAGAAGAACCCAAAGATCACTGTGGCTGAGCTCCAGAGATACAGTCGGGGGGTGGGAGAAAGTTGTAGAAAGTTAACCATCACTGCAGCCCTCCACCAGTCAGGGCTTTATGGCAGAGTGGCCCAACACAATACAGTCCCAACAGTGAAGTATGGTGGTGGTGGCAGCAGCATCATGCTGTGGGGGTGTTATTCAGCTGCAGGGACGACTGGTTGCAATCGAGGGAAAGATGAATGCGGCCAAGTACAGGGATATCCTAGAAGAAACCTTCTCCAGAGTGCTCAAGACCTCAGACTGGGCCGAAGGTTCACCTTCCAACAAGACAATGACCCTAAGCACACAGCAAAAATGGCTGTCCACCAACGTTTACCATACAACCTGACAGAACTGGAGAGGATCTGCAAGGAGAAATGGCAGAGGATCCCCAAATCCAGGTTTGAAAAACTCCTTGCATCTTTCCCAAAAAGATCCCAAAGGATCAAAAGGGTGCTTCTACTAAATACAGTATTGTTCAAAATAATAGCAGTACAATGTGACTAACCAGAATAATCAAGGTTTTTAGTATATTTTTTTATTGCTACGTGGCAAACAAGTTACCAGTAGGTTCAGTAGATTCTCAGAAAACAAATGAGACCCAGCATTCATGATATGCACGCTCTTAAGGCTGTGCAATTGGGCAATTAGTTGAATTAGTTGAAAGGAGTGTGTTCAAAAAAATAGCAGTGTGGCATTCAATCACTGAGGTCATCAATTTTGTGAAGAAACAGGTGTGAATCAGGTGGCCCCTATTTAAGGATGAAGCCAACACTTGTTGAACATGCATTTGAAAGCTGAGGAAAATGGGTCGTTCAAGACATTGTTCAGAAGAACAGCGTACTTTGATTAAAAAGTTGATTAGAGAGGGGAAAACCTATAAAGAGGTGCAAAAAATGATAGGCTGTTCAGCTAAAATGATCTCCAATGCCTTAAAATGGAGAGCAAAACCAGAGAGACGTGGAAGAAAATGGAAGACAACCATCAAAATGGATAGAAGAATAACCAGAATGGCCAAGGCTCAGCCAATGATCACCTCCAGGATGATCAAAGACAGTCTGGAGTTACCTGTAAGTACCGTGACAGTTAGAAGATGTCTGTGTGAAGCTAATCTATTTTCAAGAATCCCCCGCAAAGTCCCTCTGTTATAAAAAAGGCATGTGCAGAAGAGGTTACAATTTGCCAAAGAACACATCAACTGGCCTAAAGAGAAATGGAGGAACATTTTGTGGACTGATGAGAGTAAAATTGTTCTTTTTGGGTCCAAGGGCCACAGGCAGTTTGTGAGACGACCCCCAAACTCTGAATTCAAGCCACAGTACACAGTGAAGACAGTGAAGCATGGAGGTGCAAGCATCATGATATGGGCATGTTTCTCCTACTATGGTGTTGGGCCTATTTATCGCATACCAGGGATCATGGATCAGTTTGCATATGTTAAAATACTTGAAGAGGTCATGTTGCCCTATGCTGAAGAGGACATGCCCTTGAAATGGTTGTTTCAACAAGACAATGACCCAAAACACACTAGTAAACGGGCAAAGTCTTGGTTCCAAACCAACAAAATTAATGTTATGGAGTGGCCAGCCCAATCTCCAGACCTTAATCCAATTGAGAACTTGTGGGGTGATATCAAAAATGCTGTTTCTGAAGCAAAACCAAGAAATGTGAATGAATTGTGGAATGTTGTTAAAGAATCATGGAGTGGAATAACAGCTGAGAGGTGCCACAAGTTGGTTGACTCCATGCCACACAGATGTCAAGCAGTTTTAAAAAACTGTGGTCATACAACTAAATATTAGTTTAGTGATTCACAGGATTGCTAAATCCCAGAAAAAAAAAATGTTTGTACAAAATAGTTTTGAGTTTGTACAGTCAAAGGTAGACACTGCTATTTTTTTGAACACACCCCTTTCAACTAATTGCCCAATTGCACAGCCTTAAGAGCGTGCATATCATGAATGCTGGGTCTTGTTTGTTTTCTGACAATCTACTGAACCTACTGGTAACTTGTTTGCCACGTAGCAATAAAAAATATACTAAAAACCTTGATTATTCTGGTTAGTCACATTGTACTGCTATTATTTTGAACAATACTGTACCAAGCAAAGGGTCTGAATACTTAGGACCAAGTGATATTTAAGTTGTTCTTTTTTAATAAATGTGCAAAAATGTCAACGATTCTGTGTTTTTCTGTCAATATGGGGTCCTATGTGTACATTGAGAAAATAAAAATTAACTTAAATGATTTTAGCAAATGGCTGCAATATAACAAAGAGTGAAAATGTCTGAATACTTTCTGTACCCACTGTGTGTGTGTGTGTGTGTTTGTGTGTGTGTGTGTCTATATATATATATATACACACACATATATACATATATATATACATATACATACATACACACAGTCATGGCAAAAATATTGTAAGTAAGGATTGTAAGTATGATCAAAGAAGGCTGTGGAAATTAATCTGCATTGTTAATCCTTTTGATCTTTTATTTAAAAAACAAAAATAATAATAATAAAAAATAATAATAATAATAATAATTCACAAAATATTATGCTTTCATTGGATAATAAGAATTTAAAATGGGGGGAAATAGCATTATGAAATAAAGGTTTCTCTAATACACACTGACCACAATTAATGGCACCCTTTTATTCAATACTTTTTGAAACCTTTTTGAAACCAGTTTAACAGGTCTAAATTTTGACGAGATCAGAGACAATTCCTTCATCCAGAATCACTCCAGACCCTTTAGACTCAGTGACCCATTTCGGTGTTGTTTTTGAGGTTTGTGTTTGAATTATTGTACGGTTGGAAGATCCAAACATGGCCCATTAGAAGATTTATAACAGTGTCAGTCACTTACTGATTTTTTATCTGTTGGTATTTGATAGAATCCATGATACCATGTATCTAAACAAGATGTCCAGGACTTCCAGCATGTGGTTATGTAGGTTGTGTGACAACTTTTTTTTTTTGAAGGTTTTCTGAGCCCGCGACTCAACTATTTTCTGCAATTCTTCAGCTTTTATACTTGGGAGAGTCTTTAGCCACTCAAAACTCTCACCTAAGTTAGGACGATATAGACACATGACCTCTTCCGGGCAGATGGGTAACATTTTATTTTGATTGGAAATTCTTAATTATTGCCCTGATGGTGGAAATGGGAATTTTCACTGCTCTAGCTCTTTTCTTAAAACCACTTTACTAATTTGTGAAACTCAATTATCTTTTACTGGATATCAGCAATATACACACATACACACATCCCCAAATTGTGACGTCAACGGGATTTTAGATCCGGGAGATGAAAATAACGCAAAAAGCTTACAAATTAACCAGCTTTCTCCTATAGTTAGAACTATCGAATGCTATCATTGTCTTCTACGATGTGCAACACAAACACCTCTGCTAAATTCTGAGAAAAAGTAGTCTGTGATTTTATGACCCTTTAAACTACAAACGCAGGACTGAATTAACAGCTAGACCGATGCCTAGTACCGTTCTGAGAACTCAAAGTTCAAGGCACTTTATGCCAGCGCTTATGAAATCATCTTACCTTAACACTTTCTCCTGCTCACGCTCCACACGCCCCGACAATAGGCGCTCGTCGCCGTGATGTGTCCTCTCATCTCCATGCTCTTCCTCTCTGTGGATTGGGCCTGCAGGACATTACACCAATTGAAGACGCTGACTCAATATTTTTACTAAATTTGGTGACTTTGCAGTGTTTGCCAATGATCTCATTTTACATCATTTGAAATACATTTCTGACCTTTCTTGCCTTAAAAACAACCAAATCCTAGTAGTATCTTCCAGCCTGGCAAGATTTAAATGTTACCATTTTCTCTTTATAAATACACTGCTCCAGAAATAGCCCAAACTCCAAAGGTGTTTATCAGTCCTAATACTCAGCACCAGTCAAAAGCAGTGTCTTACACATCTATGAGTTTTCAGACAGACTTGTGCAGACAAAAAATACCCACGGAGAACCTATCTAGAGTAACGGATCACATTTACAAGAACCCATTGAGGCCCATCAGTAACTTATCAATGTTTCAACAACACAGTGGTGTTATATACAGTTCAAATTGCTCTTCATAGAGACAGCCATTTGGAGATTCATCAGACAAAGTAGCATTACAGAATTCGAACTAAACTAAAAGACCCTTTGAAGTCTGTTCAAAATACCACATCAGCACAGCCCTGTATACCAAAAGATAAATGCGTAAACATTTTTTTTTTTTTTATCCGAGCAGGATTTAGGTAGGAGTGTATTGAACCTTTCAGTACTGACAGACAGTGGCTGAGAAGAGATTGTGTTCTTCTAAACCGAGGAGGGGGACGAAAGTGCACAGATCTCTGTCATGCTCCAGGGAAAAGGTTTCAGTCTGTTTCCAAGGTTACCAAAAGCCTGTCCGACAAGCTATCCGTTTGCATCAAAAAGAGGGCAAATTAGTCAAGCAAAGCTCTGTCCCTAAAACTTGTTTTACATGTAAATTTAAACCTTCTCTCAGAGTGTGGGGACTAATGTTATTACAGCAATTTCCTTGCACACGAGAGCACATAAATTAATGCTATTCTCTCCACCCTTTCTGTCCCTTCCCGAAGGAGATTCGATTGCTAAGCAACAAACCTAATGTCATATTAGAATGCACTGCTTATTTGCCACCTTTAGTAAAGCTCTGTTTTATAAGCAGGCGGGCACGCAGTGTCTTAGTGAAAGGTTTAAAACACTCCCTATGCTAACAGGTAACACTGTGGGCCAAAGCAATAGCAAAGCTCATGATGTTTAAGAAATAAAATGAAAGAGGGAGTGACCTTGGTGTCGAGCATGCCCACATAAATGGGCTGTAACCACAGAAAATAAGATTGGGTCAGTGTGTTGTTCTTCAGTTTCGTTAAAGGCGTGAAAGCATTTAAGAACAGTTTTTTCCTTTACAATTTATTCCACCTTAAAGGGTTAGTTGTGCTGCTTTTATCTGCTGACCACAAAATAACTGCTTTTGCCCATACAATAAACGTCAATTGGGTCTAAAAAAAACTTTAAAAAAGGCTTTTTTAAAAGAAATATATCCTTTTGTGTTCCACAGAAGATAAGTTGTACAGCTTTGGAAAAACATGAGAATGAATAACTGATTAATGATTTTTTTATTTAAGATAAGAGGCAACGCACCTTTGATGGTTCCTCCAAGAATTGTCCTGTCCCTATCCGATACAGAGCTGGGCTTGCTGCTGTTGTCCCTCTGGCGGGCAACAGCCACTGCAATGCCTACCGGTGGATGACGAACCTCCCCATCCCCCTGAGAAGAGTTTCCTTCTCTGCCAAAGGACTTCGCACTCTCAGGTCTCTCAGGTTCCTTCTTCAACTGCTTTCCAGACTGCTGGGGTGGAAGGTGCTGAACTCTAGACACTCCGGGATAACCAGCCTCCAGTTTCATGCTTCCCAGTCCTCCAAAAGGACTACGACTATCAGATCCGTGCATGGAGCCAGACTCGCTGGAGAAGTTGCCACTGTACTTGATGAGGCTTTGCATGGCCGAAACCTCCCCGTGCCCCTTGGGACTTCCGGCACTGCTTACCGGTCTATGTAAGCCAGTATTGTCCAGGTACATTCGCTTGCCCTCTTCTTCACCTCTGGGGCCATGGGTGTGTTGGGCTGCCAATGCGGCAATGTGACTGGTAGCATAATTGCCCATCTCGAAAGGCTTCCATTTGGGTTCAGCAGAACCCAAGGCCTTCAACGGATTCTGTTCCGAGTGAGGCGTAGCTGGATCCATTCCAGAAAACGGATTGGCAGACCTTTGAGCCCTGTCCCTCTCTTGGCTGCGAGATTCAGTCTCAAGTCCCATTCTGATCATGTGTTTTGATGTAGTGTTGGATAAGTCCCTGGCATCTGGACCGTTTCCAGATTTATTTGTGCACATTTCCAAATGCAAGGGCTTTTTCATGGCCAAACCATTTGACCTAATTATCGAGCCTTCCTCGCGTAAAATGTCTTTCTTAAAGTCCCCGTGAGGGGGAGACTCACTCTTAACAGAGGACCGACCATGGTCCATATGTGTTCTCTCATTCCCCACCTGCAGGGCTGATCTGTGTGAGTCCCTCTCCCTGCTCTTGTCATTTTTATTATCTCGAGCTTGGGAGGCAATTTGAATTGGCCCCTTTCGCTCATCGTAAACCTCGACAGAAGGCACATAAGTAGGAGCTATCACTCTGTGTTCTTTGCCTGGCTCTTTTGATGTAGAGTAGAGCGGGTACATGCTGGGCGGCATGTGGTGAGGGGGAGGGTAGGTGCCAGAGGACACCAGCCTGGGCGGGAGATGGGATGGGTTGGGCTGCAGAGAAGAGGGACTGGCATATGACACATGCAGAGTGCCAGCTGATGTTGCAACCGAATCACATCTTCTCTGCTTGTCGGAGGAAAGGTGGCCCCCTGGCCGGCTGGTTTCGTCATCTCGGTCCCTGTCCCTCCTGTCCTGTTCTGTACTTGGGTGTCGGGTTGGCATGCTGCTGCTTGTCCCGCAGTTGCCAAGTAAACTGTGGTGAGATTGTTTGGGTTTAGTGTCCATGGTGCTCAGAGCAGGCGAGTGCTGATAAGAGAAAGACCGAGCATGCTCCGAAGTTTTTGCAGACCTCTCCGAGTTGCTCACTCTACGCTCATCTTCTGCCTTGACATCCAAGGTGAGGTCCACCACACTGTGGGACCGTGACTCCTCTTTTGGCCTTTCTCGTTCCTTCCTTGGAAGGGAGTGACCTAGGTCACTCTTAGAGGGCTTCTCTTTTACCAGATCCCTGCTCGAGTCTTTAGAGCTTTTGTGAGGAGGCAGGGCCTCCTTTTCCCTGGAGAAGGAGACGGGCATGTGAGCCACTGGGCTCCGGGCCATTGCAGAATGGGAGTGCACTGAACCTGGCAGGTAAAACCCCTCTGAGAAAATGAGAACAAAATGGAAAATGTGAGCCTGTCAGACCTTTAGTCATTTGGTGCAAAATATTAAGACTGTTTAAAGGCTCTAAGGTGCAGAAAGTATATAAAAAGATCAACCACATACTATTAAATTGTTAAAACGCTCTAAATGAGACACTATCTGCAAGTACAGCAGAGCAGAAAGCAAAGGAAATGTAAAAGTTCAAGCTTTAGCAATGTGCTGCCTGTTGAGGCAGAATTAAGTCTAAAGTTTTACATGGTAAAAATGGCATGGTAAAAAAAAAGATTTTCTTTTTTTATCCCCAAATCAAAATATGAAAGAATCTTCCACAAAACAAATGAATAATGATCAAAGTAAAAACTTTTTTTCCATTGAATTTAAATTTTGCATAAATTCAGTGTAAGAAAAACTACCATGAAACACTTAACACTTTTAATATTACACAATTATTAGTATTATTATTTTGTATTACTGTGGTTTATTTATCGAGAGTCATAAAATAGGCTTCATTTTCCTTTTGGTGTGAACTATGACCTAGATATTTCTTCACAATTTAGAGATTTTATATACACTTTATAAATATAACTTTATATACACATACAGGCCTAAATGTTATGATAGTCATATACATACATAAATCACAGTGATAATGGTTAAACATGTTATTTTATATACATATACAGACCTTTTTGTGAGTCAAAGAGAGCATGTTGGCTGAGCTGTGGATGCTCAAGGTGGCCCAAGGGAATGTAATGGCTGGGGTACAAACTGCTTGGCAAATGAGGAAAACCTGGAAAAGAGAGAGTACAGACATCTTGTTATTTTAGAAAATAAGGGATTGGCTAAAGCTGTCAGTTCTACGTCCAGTATTTAATGCAGCATCTGTATCTGGCTATCATAAGGCAGAGTCATTATTCAAACCCAAATTATGCGCACTTACAAATACACAGATTTGACGATTTATTATCTTATCAGTTTATGAATCTGCTTCATAGCCAGAGCCGCAGCTCACCTCGGCCCAAACATAAAATTGACTTATTACCACCCAAAGCAAAGGGAGAGAAATATTTCTCAAATCTGACATCTGGTAACCGGGAAGCAGCCATTCACACATTTAAGTCATGAATTTCATCTAAGATTTCACCAAGGGCAAAGACGCACAAATGTACATTCATAACCTCAAACACTACAAACAACAACATGAACAAAAGCATGAAGGCACAAACAAATAATGCTGACACATAACATTATCCCTCCTTTAAAAAAAAGCTTTAATGAAAGACAAAAGGGTTGTCAGAGCTAAAAACAAATGGATCTCTAAAGATAGACATGCTCCACATTCAAAAGGGAGGATGAAATGTTTAGAGCATAATCCTCTGGAATACATATAGGGTCATTTAAGTCCATTCATCATTCCTGGTTGTAGAAGATACATTCAAATTGGGTGGATCATATCCTTCACTGGGAGCCTTCATTGTGAGACATGTAATACACTGTGGGTGGGGTACACTTGCATTTAAAACCAGCAGGGCCCGAGGCGTATACGAGACCTGTTGCTGCTTTTATGGACTGACTTGGCAGGCCCGTACCGCCCTAGCCCCCGGTGAACGCAGATCCGAGAGAGACTCTGCACGAGGACAGGCAAATTAAATTTTTGTTTTCACATGCTCTTACAGCACACAGTTACACAGAACACCAGCAGCTGCGTCATACAGGCTTGGCAGTTTGATGAGAGGTCAGGTGGTGCTGAAATGACTCATACGAATACCCTGAAGAGATGAGTAACCACTAAATCAAAGAACATTTGCACTAAACGCTAAATGCTGAAACAAGATGGGAATGGCTTCTGCTGCAAATGAATGGAGTGAAATGAGTCTGGAATGTGCGCTTCTCCCATCCCTCTGGCAAAATTGCAATACGTCCAGAGAGGCTTTGCTAAAGAAAGGTCAAGCAGCCGTTATATTGGATTTATGGTCAAGCTACTGGGCACATGGCTGCTGAAGCACCTTTTAAGGTTTTGCAACAAATTACTATAAAATGAAGAAGACCAGAAAGCAGAGGGTTAGAGCTAATTTCCAACTCAAATATTAAGAGGGAACATTCACAACACATCCATCCATGCATAGAAAACTTAAATCAAATTTGCCGTTTAAACAGTGTGAACAGACCGGTCCCCACTGCGCGCAGATATTGACAAGTTAAGTTTATGAACAACAGCAGGAGTCTCTTATGTGTAATGGATCAGTTCTTACTATCAATGCAATTTAAATCAGGTCACATCAACCATTATGGATTGACTTGTGTGCACCCCGGAGCGATCAGCTCTTCGACACAATGTTTAGAGAGAGATAGAAGATACAGGGTCCTGGAGAGCAGGGGTCAAAGGTCGCCCCGTTTCAATGAGTGTTACCAGAGCTCTGAAGCAAGTTTTATTGAGGGCACATGGAAACAGCCTCAAAGGCTCCAAAAACGAACACGTCTTCAATCTCTGCATGGTTTCTCTGTGGATCTAATATGCCATAGATTAAATTTCTCAGACAGACCAGGCAAGGCTGCTTAAAACACAGTGTCAACAACAGGCTAAATAAAGGACTGAGTCAGCCCATAAAGCTAGTGCGGTAATATTATTTAGTTGCATGATTGCTAAAATGCCAGTGGTTGGGCTGTTTATTTATCCATTGTATGAGTGGCAAAGACATTCATCATCTACCTGTCTAAATGAACTACACTTACATGGAAAGACTGCATTCGTTTTTATTTTAATTGGGCTTCGTAGACAAAGCACTGCAAATAAAACACCAGGGTTACCCAACACTTATCTACAGTCACAGCCTCACAGTCAAAGCAAAGTCTTCATAATTAGTGATAACAGTAACACGAGAACATTAAGTGTTATTGACGGTCTAAAACCAAAACAGTCTAAAAATACGATCCTGCTTGAAAGTGCACATTGCACAGTGTGTGTCTTTATGGCACTACATGTAAGAAGAGCGGTGCTTCAAAGGCTGTCACTTTATTTAGTACATCTCAGGTGACAGTACTGCTATGCTGCTGATTGCATTCCCACACCATACTGAGAGATGACTGAAGGTGTCCTACTCTTAGCAACAGGGCTAGAACTGCGGCATGGCATTTATTTCTGTGTTCTTCTGCATGCCTCGTAAGGGGTGTGGTGGAGGCAGGCGTGCTCTCACACAACTAATCTCAGGGAATCTCGCTTTCTCTAATGTGAAATGGAGAGAAAGTCTCAGCCTACACAATATCTGCAGACTAGCTAATTCGTTTTGATTGCCACTGCCATTTCCTATAGTTCTGCACCACAATGTGCCTAATGCAGAGAAACTTCCTGACAAGCCAGGAAGCTAGATACAGGGTTCCCATACATTTTGACCAATGAATGCCCTCATGATTACTGGAAAGAAATCTTTCTTTTCTTTTTCAGGGGTTGCCAGGCAGAACATCCATTTATATGCATTTTAATTATAGGAGTTGATTTTAACTGTCAGTCTACAAATTTTTCTAATAAGATTTTTTACAAACATATAACGTATTCAAGAACTCATTATTTCAATTTTGTTCATCACATTTTTGTCTCAGTTGATTTTTTTTTTTTTGTGATCAACATTTTTATTCAGATTTAATTTCATTTTCAGAAACAAATCACAGTTCACGGTTTAAAAGAACCATGTCCAAACAGATGCTATGAAACCGTCCACTGGTTTTAGGTTTCAGTTGTTGAATGTTAATACAAAATTAGGCCTTCACGTTTAGATATTTTTCTGGAAACAAAAGTGGAATTTCCCAATAATATTTGGTTTAGTCAGTGTAACTGTAAAGAGGAAATAAGTGTGTTTTCTGTAACACAGAACCATTTAACCTTGCTCATCCTTTAGGGATCTATTACTAAGGACAGGGGAAGGTTACAAAAAAATGGTGTGTGTGTAGAGGGGAATTTAGCTCAGAAAGGAACAGTCAAAAAAGGAGGCCATTAACAAAAGCAAAGATGCTATGACATACCCTTGCTGACATAAAAGAGAAATAATGTTCCCTGAGGCTAGGACTATATAAAAGTCTTTGAAAAAGGCTCTAAAGGAGAGGAGCTGGTTCAAGACTTGTATTTAGGTGCAGAGGGGCTGCAAAGGTCAGAAGAAGCTCCAACAATTTCAATAAACCCAATCATGTGCACCAGAAAGAGGCAACTTCTAGAATTTCTGCCAACGTGCATCCGCCTCCACTCTCCCTCTTTTCATTATCTTTATTATACATCTAAAATTTCACAAACACATCAGTATTCAAAACCATCATCTGGACCCCAGGGATGCCACAGGAAGCGCAGGAGAACATCAAATCGCTACCTGTGCCAGCAAATCCATCATCATAGTCAAAGAGGAACATTCCTTTCTGAGCGGAGTCCAATGTGTGCCGAGAGCAGCAGGCATGGACGGTCTATCAATCACACAGCGCCACCCTGCAGCCACCATCATCTCCTGCACAGTCCAAAGGTGAGCGGACCTCAAGGGCCACGCATCTGATTGAAAACCACAGCAGAAAAAGAAGGACCAGGGATGGCACATTCCAGGGATACTCTGATTCTTGTCTAATATAAACAAGAGACGAGGTTCAAACCGTCTCCCAAGTCACACAAGTCTCCACTGTTGTGAAAGACCTCGTCCTCGCAAAAATCTCATTAGTGCATTCGCATAAATTGTGTATTTTCAGGCTGACCGTCTCTTGGTACATATACAAGCCCCATGTCCAAACAAACTGTTAACATTTCACAGTTCGCTGCAATTCATGGTCATTAATTTAAATTCAAAGATAAATCCGGTCGGCGGTTTCTCCCTCTGATTATGGAATATTTGCAATCTGCAGCGGAGGGACTGCGGCATGCCTGATTGTTTCACACATTTTGTGTAAAAATAGCCAAATTCCACAGCTGCTACTTCGACTTCCTTCAGTTAATAAGAGCCAGGTGCACCCTTCAGAATAAACAGGCATTTTCCAATATTTTTACAGGCTGCAGAGACAGAGGAAACTTCAATGTCAGCTATTCATCGCATTTCTACACAGGTAGAGCGAGGCAGGCTTGCTATTATCTGTGCCAAGGTTTTAGACAGTTCATCTGTACTTTCTCTGTGGGGACTTGAAACAAAGGCCTATAGGTACAAGGCCCTTCAACAAACCTTGTTAATAATCCGCCCACACCCTTTTACAGAGATAGCACTGCTTTTCTTTTTATTGTTTGGTATACATGTGAACCATTTTGAGAGCTGAAATCCCTGTCTTCTCAAAATGGCAGGGGCTGGAACAGCTTCAGTGCCGAATGAATCATCTTGCTTGAGCGTGCAAGTTTGAAGTTAGAGCACAGATAAGGGCTTGACTTTACACACTAAGATGAGGAGGAGAAAATATGAAGGAAGTGTGTAATACAACTGCAGGGCAAAATAAAAGAATCTCGAAACTCTACAGGGGTCAACAACGAGACTGGTTTTGTGGACCTCTGAGTTTTTGGGCAGCTGACGTAACTGCCGTTGACCCTGTTGGCCAATTGTTGCACAGACACTAAAGCTTATACTGGATGATCATATACATGCCATTAGCTCATAAAATTAGCTATAATGTAAGAATAACAAATTAATGCTGTATTTTTTTTTTTTTTACTTTCTATTTATCAAGAATCCTGAAATAAAATAGGTTTCCAAAAAAATATTAATCAATTTCACTAATTTATATTAACACTAATAATAAGAAATGTTTTTGAGTTCTGAAGGATCATGTGAAACTGAAAACTGAAGCATCGACTGCTGAAAATTCAGCTTTGCATTAAAAGGAATAAATTACATGTTAAAATAATTATTTTAAATTGTAAAATTATACTATTATACTATACTATTGTGTTATTTGAACTACTGGTCCTACAGTACTAACTAGTACAGAAAACAGACAATAAGGTTTTATTTTGAGCCCTTATAAGATACTTCAAGCTAAGGCTCTGTATCTAAAGACACATAGTACTGTTATACAAAGAACTGCACCACTAACATCTATCTTAAGCTCTGTCAAAGCCCTTAGATATTGACTATTGACCGACACCAGCTATTTCAAGAAAGGAATTGGTTACAATTACGCTGCAGCAGAGCGGCTGTCAGATGTGGCCTATTCTACATTAGAACCGCAAGGATGAAATTGATTTTTTATTGTCTTTCCTACAGTCGTTGCACACCATTCACATAAATCTAGTTTATTGACTTCAAAGAGAGAGAGAGAGAGAGAGAAAGAGAGAGAGAGAGAGAGAGAGAGGGGGTAATCCATCATAGACATCAGATCAGACATGACTGCATATTACACATCACAGACTTAACCAGCACCACACACACACATACACACACTCACTTATCAAAAACATTAGTCCACCTTTACCCGCTCAAGCGCAGTCCACAGCACATGCTTGTAATTCCAATACCAAGTCGATTTCCATTAACTTCAAATATAAAGCTGCCTAAAAGTCCCTGTGGGTTGTATAGAAGGTGTGTTTTTTCCATTAGCCCGTCCACCCCGTCCTGCCCATCAGCCAGACATCTGACTACAGCCTTTGTCTGAGTTCACTGATCTGCCAACAAACCTAATCGTTAAACCCAATACGTTCAAGCTGCCTTGTGCAATTGCAGGTCTCGCTTCGTTTTAAGAGTTAAAATGCTCCAACGTTTCTTCCCATTTTTCACAGGACACATAGAAAGTCTGCGATTCTTACCTTCATGAGTGTGAGAAGCCCAGAGCTGGGCCATTTGCAAGCTGGCTGGGTTTGGGGCTCGAAAGCCTGGATCCGATGATCCATGAGCACTGGAGGCGCTGACGTATCCGCCAAGGAATGGACTAGAGGCACCTGGGAAGGCATCACCTGCAAAAGAGAGAATCGAACGTTTGCCTATGAAGTGACAGAATAAAATGAAGCTGTAAAAAGTCAGTAAGCACTGTCATTTGATATGACGACATGACACTCAGGAGAATAGCCTTGGCAAAAGTTGAATGATTAATCTGTGAAGCTCTGTGGTTTTCTTTTGAAATACAAAAACCGCAAACATGTTCCTGTTGCCGGACGGCCTTTTAATTCCCTTCAAAAGAAGAATGTTTACAAAGAGGCACAGAAAGACCACAAACACAAATTGCTTTTGCTTGTAAACAAATGTCATGGATAATTATTACTCATCCTAAATGTTATGTTAACTGTCATTACAACAGCCACCAGATGTGCAGCTTCAAAATGGGGAACGTCTAAATAAAAGCATGTTTTCATCTTGCCGTCTTTGACATCGGAGAAAGAGACAACACATAGACGTGTGTGGTATTCAATCTGCTGCCTCCTCAGAGCTTTTAAAGTCAGACGGATAAAAACAATAGTGATAGCACATGTAGGGCCCTATGATTTCCGTGATGTGGAAAAAGTGGACTGAATCCAGTCATAAAAACGGAATTCACAGTGTAACACAGAATGTCATGGAATTTGTCAAAATTTGAATACATTTATCAAAAGTAAGTCATTACACTTAAAATCTCGATATGGACTAGGCATCTGTAAATATTAAGCCGCAAAATTCGATTTAAATATGAATCTTGCATGTTCTGCGTGTCTCTGTTAATGAAAGGTGCAGACCAGTTAGAAATGTAGATTTTGCTGAAGTAGCTCATTCTCTCAAGTTAATTTCCATCTCTGGTGCAGATGCATGGCTTCATTTACTACACACATACTGAAACGTGCGTAATGCTTGCAGTGACTTCGGCTTCTGCCGTCTCACTAATAAGTACGTCAACACATGAACAACATCTCCAGAACTGCTCTGACAGTCACTTCATGAGCATTTGAACATTTGATTTGGGTAAAACTAGCATCATATCAATTACACAGAACTGTACATTTATTCACAGCAAACAGTCAAAATAAAAATCCAGTTTGATTCGAATACATTGTGCCCATTACAATTTGTACAAATTGTGATTTTGCTTAAAAAAAAAAAAATGTATTTAGTGTAATGAAATGTGTTTATGCAGTTTAAGTTTCAAAAAACAAATTTTCCACACATTCTACATTATTGTTGCTCATCTATGCCCCCCTTTCTGAAACACATTGATTTTTACAAAGTTCATCGTTCTGAAAAGTGAGGTTTACAGGTTTCACTGCTGTGTGTCTGCACTTTGGATGGGTTAAATGCATACTTGGCTGTACGTCACATCACTTGAGCCCCTTTCACACTGCACGTCGGACCCGGCATATTGCCGGAACATTGCTGGGTCGCCTTCTGTGTGAAAGCAACCATGTCCCGGGATTAATTCCGGCATTGAACCCGGGTGGGGGACCTAGTAACCTTGCCAGGTTCGACCCTGTTCGCTTTGTGAACAAAAGCCATATCTAATGGTGTGTCCAAGTGATGACACGCGTTATCGCGCGACTCTTTTACCGGCTGTTTTGAAGAAAGATCAACGTTCGCAACAAAAAAAAATATGTGCAAACTGTAATCAAGCAGAGATCAGTTAGTTCCTCCCTTTCCGCGCTGACGCCGAGATCGTTCGCTTGCTTCAGTGAAAGTATAACGTGCCTAGCGCTTTTGACTCGTACATTACACGTCACGCCCTGATGTCACGTGTCGTTACAGGATCTTAACGGGTTGTGTGTTAAAGCACGCACATATCCCGGGTAATCAAAACGAAAGTGCAAAATCTAGCGACCCAGGAACAATTACAGGAACACTTTACCCGTGTATTTGCCAGAATGGCAGTGTGAAAGAGGCTTTGGTCACTCACTCACTCACTCACATCAACAAATTAAACCCTCAGGTTCATCCATATCTAACACTATCTATTCAAGCATGACGTATAAACAGGGATGACCCGACCTCCCCCCCACCCAAATTCCTTCAATACAATTGCCTTCGTTCCCACATGCCTTTCCTCAATCCAGCATGAGAGGAGCACTACACAGTTATAACTCAGACAAGAGTTCGGACACACTTTCACAGATACACACACACACACATCCTCCTGTGCTGCAGACACCTTGGGACAATGGGTCCATTTTTTGCATGTGTAAATAGTGCATTAGCATGACAAGAGGAAAAGGAACAACAAGGCATCAACAGCAACATGAGCCTTTTGTAGTCGAGGTAAGCATGCGATTAACCTAGGAGGGAAGCAGTCTTGCTCTGCAGATGAACCGTAGGGCCATTGTATCATGCAGATGTGAACCCTTTGGACTACATCTAAACATTAACCACAGGACAGATAATACCCATGGATGGGGTGCAAATGGAGGAGAGGAGATAGCAGAGCAGGAGGAGATCCATACTTAGAACATTTGGTAGCTTATTCTGCAGTATGCAAGATGAACACCACAGTCTACCGTGTTTGCAATAACATACATTTATTTCCTTGTGAAGAAATGAAGAATATTATTACAAAAAGTTATTCTAAATGCGGAATCACATACTACTGGACTTGTGACTCTAGATCTATTGACTTGGCCAGGGATGCATTTTAGACTCGTAAGCCTTTTCTTCAAACACACAACAAGGGCACTGTCTCACTCATTCATTTGAATGGAAGATCTGGGCTTGTATGGGTCACGTGAAAAGAAGCAATGTTTGTTTTTTGTTTTTTACCATATGATTCCAGTCCTATAATGCAAAGAATGAGACATTTAGGGGACACAATTTATCCAAAGCAAAGAAAGGTTCATGTTTACAACTGGGTCATCCTCTCCTCAGGAGTGCAATGGTTACTGGGTAACTCAGCAACTGTCCAGTTTACAGATCACTCCGTATGTGGTTTGAATTTAAAACATTTAGGATTACTCTTTAACCACTACACCAACATACCTTTGTCAAAAGCATACTTGTTCATCAAATGTTTTATTTCAAGTTAATAAGTGTTGATACAGAATTGGGCAAATATGAAACTGGGTCACAAGTCAGTCTGATTTGATTTTGAAATGATTCATAATTATATTTAAAAAAAAATGCTGAGAACTGGAGTGATGTTTTGCACTGTAGTCAAATATTAACAAAATAAAGCATCAGACTTTATGTTCACAGTTTCAAGAACTGATTTTTTGTTGAAGATATTCAATGTAAATTTAAAAATAGATGCAAAAAAAAGTCCATCTGAGATTTTTTTTTTGTTCTAAATTAGTTTAGGTGCGGTAATTTTCACTTTGACTGCAAAGAAATGGTTATTAGTCAGTTACTGAATGATTTTTCTTCATTCTTAGGTCGAAGTGTACATTTTTGCAGGCCTAGTCGCTATTTGAGGTTATATTTTTGTTGGAACGGGATTTGGCTCCATCCAGCCTAAGAACATTAATATCAGACAGGCTAGCTGGCGTTCAGCTTCATCCCAAAGATGTTTATTCAAAGCTCTGTGCAGGTCAATTAAGTAATGCAATTCTCATGTCAATCCAATCTTATTTCTGCATTGCCCATTTTTTGTGCATGGGGTGTATTGACGTATTAAAACAGGAAAGGTCTTTGCCTAAACTCTTTCAAAAAGTCATCTTTGTGTTACCTTTACAACTTTAGGGATCTTATCCATTCACAAACAGCTTGTAACACTCCAAAGAGAAAGGAAAACTTAATCTCATCATATGACCCCTTTAAAGAGTTGGCATCCTGTGATGGCCCCACATCACATCCTGAAGATTTCCAGTATGATCCATTGCTAGTCTATGGCTGTGAACTTCACTTTTGTGTGCGGCTGGAATGACTGAAATTTGATATTATTAACATTATTAACATTAAGTTATAGCTGACCACAAGTTTTCTTTCTACATTTCTGAAGGGTGAATGCATCACTCAAAAAGGAATCACAGTCATGTCTGCGCCACGGCCTGTAACATAAGCAGCAGCTCCTGACAAATAAATAAATGGAAACCTCAATGCTCAATCGTGTCTGTGTGCAGTTTCTGAGTGCAGTGTGAGAACCACAACACAACAGCAAAAACTGTTGTCCTGATCGCAAAGATTGTTTTCCTAGAAGTACGTCCAAGAAGGTCTCAATGGGAATTTACAAAGTCAGTTGTTTCACATTTTCTCTGAAATATTCATATCCCATCTGCAAACATTTCCCAGTGTCATATAATCCCTCTGAACCCGGAGTTTGCAGGGCACGTTAATTGTTTCCAATCAGTCAGCTTTATAGCGCTCAGTCGTCATCTCAGATGCACGAAGAAAACACAAGAAGTTCAGTAGGTCAGAAGTAGTTTAAAAGCTGAATAGGATACAGGAATTTCCTAATTGCTTATGTTGCTCAACTCAACTCCAACCCAAAAGGCCTTGCGGTGAGCTTTCGCAATACCACAACCAACACCCAATATAATTAAAGCCAGACCCTTAAAAACAATTCATAAAGAACAGTTGTAAATTAGAGAAAAGAGAGACACTAATTAGAATAAGGTCTTAAACTGAGGCAAAGAAAACAGGACCATTAAAATACTCAGAGCTACTCTTAACTGGTCCTTCAAAGCCCACCACCTGCTCTGAAAAACATAAAGAGCACTCCCACATGACAACAGACAACATTATGATAGACATTACAATGCGGTAGACATAAAGCATGCTCAGCAGACCAATTCACACATCAAGGGGAAACCGGATTTAATGTCACTTAAAGCAAAGGCCATGATGGAATTAAACAAGAATTCAAAACTTTGTGAAGAATGAAAAATTTGTTCTTTCCTACCTAAAAGCCAATACCCCCTCATACAATTTGTCGTTAAAATGTAATGTTAAAATAAAGGAGTTGGTTGCAATTTCTTTGATGATTTTTTTTGTTACCTTTCTGGACATGGACAGTATACCGTACATAGGTTTTCAATGGAGGGACAGAAAGCTCTCGGACTAAATCGAAAATATCTAAACTGTGTTCCGAAGATGAACGGAGGTCTTACGGGTTTGGAACGACATGAGGGTGAGTTATTAATTACATCATTTTCATTTTGGGGTGAATTATCCCTTTAAGTGCAGACACAACTGTATGTAACTGTAACGATTATTCAAACATAGCAACATTGTTTCAATCAATTAAATTATATATTTTTTTCTCTTATTTTAATACCCAAATACATAACAGAAAGGGCAAAGTTCTTTTCACAAAATTAAAAAAAGATATCTTACAAGGTCCTTGCTAATTTCTGCTATTAAAAAGAAAAAAGTTTACGTGCCAGTTGGGCTTGTCACTTGGGCTTTTGTGGTAACGTTCGACCCCGGGACTGCAGTGCTAACCGCATCCCATGTGAGGAGCCTTTGTGCGGGTGAGGTGGGCAGCAGGATCGCTACGCAGCTGCAGCTTTCTCATGTGGTGGGGACGTTTTGTGCAGTTGGGGCAGTGCTCGCATTTTCACATTTTAATGGCCGAATAGAAAACAAGTAATTTGGGATTCTATCTCAACTCAATGCATCACCTGCAAAGAAACAAAAACATGTCAAAATGTACCAGTTCTAACAAGTCAACCTAGATCTTATATACAATACACTGAATTCCTGCACCTCACTTGCACTGCAGGGCTCAAACTGAAACTTTTGTTCAGATGTTTTGACAGGAAAAGAGTGACAAAATGATTGCTGCCTATAGTGGCAAATCTAACGTACTGAGGTAATCTTTGTCTAATAAACAAGCTTCTACGCGTCAAGTTTAGCCGTCACTGCCTATTCAAATACCGAGCCTACAACTGTGTTAAACAATGTGTCGGGGCAGCAATTCATCCTAGAAAATGGCGAGGATTATACATGGCCTTTTGTTGTATATAATAGTGAATGTTTAGTTTTGCATGCAGAGTTTGTCCTTTAGTTTGATTAGAATAATATGTACTGTACTCAAAGCATAAAGGAAGTAAATATGATTCAGGACAAAACATACTTTTCTTTATTATTTAAACAGACTGGAAGTACAAAGACTCGACTAAATCTATAATCTAAATAAAGTATGTGTTCTATTGCTGTCAGAGGATATTCCTTTGAGCTCCACCCAACACATGATTGGTAACCAGGAGAAACATGAGCCAGCAATAGAAAGGTCAAGCACATTTGTGACCATCAATATTCAATCCTTCCTTTCAAGACAGAATTGCGGTTAAAGCTACAAAAGCAGCATTTGTTGTTTGGTCTTTTTTAAGGTGCTGCCAGCAGCCAGAGCCGTGACACTGCAGCCAAAGAATGATGTGCACGTGCAATGAAAATTTGCAATATCTTTGCAATTTCTTGCCCATGATGAAACGAAGAAAAAAAAAAACAAGCAGCATGGTATAGAAACACAGAGGCAGCTCTGTATTATGTGGCAGCTTTCCAATCATATCTACTTCAAACAGCTGTGTGATGTAACATACTGCCCTAGTAACATTAATATCTGCACTGAAGAAAAGCTGCTCATCACCTTTTCATTGTACAAGAACAACATTGTACATCAGTGACATGGAAAATAAGGCTGTGTGTCCAAATTCAAGATCCCACCATTCCAGATTTTGCTGTGATTTGACCTGACCCTTTCATCTTCCCTCAGACAAATTAGCACATGATGACAAATGACTCAAGGGTGGAAAAAAAAGGTTCCTGTATTTAATAAGTATTATTATTATTATTATTAAATAATAAAATAAAAACAATGTGAAAAGAATTTCCATATGAGAAGAACTTTTTTTATAATTGAAAAAAAAAATTAAGTAGAAAGAATTCTGGGCCACTGGAACTTTCTGCTACTGTTCTGCAAGTTCTAGTTTAACAAAATCCAATTCAGATAGCATTTTATTTTTTAAACTTCCTACATGGCAGCTGATGAATGCAGCTTCATATATGGCAAGCCTAGCAAATGTTTATGAGAACTCCTATTTAACACTAATAAATTAATTTCTTTACCAAGATTACTGAAATGTAAAATTAGTTTCTTGACTGCACATTTGAAGAACAAAAGGCAAAATACATACCACTAATAATCTATGTAATTAAAGAAACCAAACAAATACAGTTTGCATTTAGTAAATGTCTGCCACAACTGGACAAGCTAAAATAGTACAAGCGTCTTCAGCACTTTGTTGCAGGCACTGTAACTGGAGTCAGTGATATGAGAGCAGGGCTGGCTTTCATTTCACATCCTTTGTTAGCTTTTCAGAGGCACAGCCTAATCTCAGGTCAGGTCACTGCTACCCTGTGTGGCCCTTCCCCCAACACAAACTACCCCATCCTCATGCAGGCCAGCCTCAACACCACCCTCACTGCCCTTTGGTCCATCCTTCAGACCTGTGTGCACATGCAGTCTCATCAACTTCAGTTGAGAACAATAATTATTACTGCTAGTGACTCAATGCAATGATCAGCCTATAAAATTATTTTTAGATACCAAATTATACATAAAAAAAAATAAAAAATACCAGCAAGACAATCACTGGGGCAAAGGTTTGAAAAACAAACCTAAAGACAGACTAAAATATAATAATAATAATAATAATAATAACAATAATAATAATGAGCTAACAATGTAACTGAACCCTAATATAACGTGATATAATACAGTGTAATACAATATAATAATGCATTATTACTTAGTGTTATTGTTACAGCAACTTGGTATAGGGATGCAAAAAACACCTAAAATTCAAATAATAAATGTGAAGCGAGCAAACCTAAGTGTGTCATAAATCAGCTGGCTATTTCTGTTTGGCCCTTTAGCAAAGAGATCCAAATTTGACAGCACAGACACACTGTAGTTTTTCTAGGTCATGAGGTTCTGCAATATAGAAACTCGATCTTATCAGGCTTCCAATCACTTACAGTCAAATTACATTTTAATAAAAATTTTTCCCCTACTGCCACTTCTTGCGGATGTTAAATCAAGGATTTTCCATTTCCCACTCTTGCTGTACAGGGGGATCATTCTAAAGGGAATTTTGTATAATTTTTTATATAATTTTTTGAACAGCATTATGAAGGAAGACCGAAGATCAAACGTTCAGAGAGAAAGGCTTCAAATAATGCAAAAAAAAATAATAATAATAAAAAAAAATACAAAATAAAAATACTTAAAACAGGAAAAAATGAAGCCGCAAACACCCTCCAGTGAGACCCCAGCACTCCTCATAAAACACACTCACATGAGCACGTTTAACAACTGGGACAGTTTATTTCAAATGTGTGTAGCGCATTACCCATGTAGGATGAGCAAATGGGGTCTATGCGCCAGGGCACTAAACACTTTATGTTTAATTCAAAGGAAAGTCAAGGCTGCAGGACGTTTACACACACACACACACACTCCCCCCTCCTGCTCTCTTTCCATTAGACCCTTCGCTCCTGCCATACCACTCAGGATGAGAGGGGGTTGGACTCCTGCATTTTACCATTCACCCTTTCAGCTGAGCTCCTCGCCTGTCACAGTGGATCACAATGAAGGACAGGTCTCATACTGTCTACTACCGCTCGATGCTGGCCCATGCTGCAGGCGGACCACAGAGTAAGTTCCACTGCCGTGATACAACCAGACAGCAATGAGGACAGTCACAAATTAATTCGGCTCTTGCTGCATCCCATTGCTAAACAAATAGCAACGATCACTGGTTTAGCTCTTTCCCCTCTGTGCTCTTGAAACCTCCGCATACAGAGCGAGAAAGGATAACACCTGGATGGCAAAGGACATTTTTACAAGTGGGTTTCCCCCCCTTAAATCACCCTTCAGGTTATAAATGAGGGTTTGTTCCCTTCCTGATTAAGGCAGTGCAGCCATTTCTTTAGGAGTCATCAAAACGAGGGTATAGCACACAGCTTATTAAAAGGAAATGGCTGAAATAACAAAAGTAAAAACAGAAACGTTCATGCTCGGCTCTGGATTCCCGCACTCTGCTGAAACAACAAGAAAGATAGTTCTTCAAAAAAAGAAAAAATGCACATAAAACCAAGCTGCCATTTGGGGGTTTTAGCAAAAAGAGGGTGCTCAAATGGAATCAATAAAACAGACCCCAAAACTAGAGGGGAGTAAACCATGTGGAGGCAGTCATTCCTATCTTGAGGCCAGCCTTCTATTAAAACAGCCCATAAACCACCAGCAGGGCTGCAACCCTGGGATCCTCTGATGCACCATATGAAAATCGATCATTGTACATTCCAAAAGGCAGCGCACTTCAAAAGGCATATCAAGCGAAGATTTGCATTTTCTCATGATGCAGATGAACCCTGTTAAATGAGTGTGCTGTGGTGGAGTAGAAAAGCACATTTCATCCATTGATTCAACATGTTCAACAAACATACTTCAGATTAATATCCTTTAAAAATCTCACAACATGTCAGCCATTACACAGACATTCAGCATTACACAATTTAAACTTGATCTCCATCCTCCTCAACAACAGAACAATCATGCTGATTTTAATGTTCCTAAACTACAGTATCATGAAAGGGGAGTATCCATTTAGATCAAATCACTTTAATTACATCCTCATATAAACGGCATTATATAAAATAAAGAAGACTAAAATGTAATGTTGTAGAGATGTGCTGTTATGCATACTACTTTGCTACATTCATTCTTCAGTGGGATGTTCACTGTTAAATGTGAAGACCAGCAGATGGGCAGATTATATTATACAGCCTACCTATAAAATGCTCCTGGATTCATGTTTCTCAAACCATCTCTAGAAGCTCTCAACATCCAATATAATTTCCTACCAGACGCCCAAAAGCTCAACTTTAGGTGATGATTCATGTAAATTTTGCCATGTTTACAGGTCTGTTTTAAATTGCTGCACTGTAAATATCATGAGGTGTTCAAAACATATTTGAATCAGTTGATCTTTAGAAGCATAAATGTACTGTCTAAAGCCCTATTCGGACGGGACTAGTTTTCTAAACTACGTTTGAGTTTAGATTCTTACAACCTGAGGTCTGAGATTTTCTTGTATCAATTCGGACGGGTCTAACATCTCCGTGTTTATTACAGAGGCGGGAGGGTCTGTTTTGTGCATCTGAGCGTCACAGAGATCATGCGCTCTTTATTGCGTATAGTCATTCTGATTGATTAACATTAGTATTATTACACAATAAATACTTAATACTAAATGGCTAGTATAGCAAAACCATGTTAATGTGTTTTTTTAAGTTTAACTTCTCTTTTTTTGTAGTAGCAGTAGTAGGATAAAAACCAATGTGAAAATTTTCATTAAGGTACATCTGTAATTAAAACATTACGTAACTGAGTGCATAAATGAACGTGAGTAATCTTACCAGATGTTGATATTAATAGCCAGTATTAACAGTTTATGTGATCTGGCTCTTGATTTTATTCTTTTTATTATTATTATTTCTTTGCTGGAAAGCAAATATATCAAACATGCGTGCAGTAAGAGCATCTATGGTAATTCGCGTTGGCCAAAACGCAAATTACAAAAAGGAAATGCATTGTGAAAAAATATTTCACCGGCAATCACAGACATTCGCATTCGGACGGGATTAGTTTTCTCAGAGGATCACTGAGTTTGCTGAAAAACAGTAGGTAATTTGCTCTAATATTATCACAGAGGTTGTGTGAGAAAAACACAGATGTGGCAGATTCGGACGGGATTAAAATCACCAAGTACCCCTGTGAAACACAGATTTCTCTAATGACCCCCTGTAAAACTAGTCCCGTCGGATTGGGCTTAAGAATCAGTTACATAAAAGGCAGAGATAAACCTTAACCAAATTTTGGAGGTTAAAACAAGACTCCAACCCCTGCAATTCTCTTAACATTATGATGATTTACAGTTCATAAACAATGTGTGCAATGCAAAGGGCCCTAGTCAGACTGCAGAAAAATGGTGGCCATTAAGACAAATTACAGATAAGTCCTGTGGAAATGCTTTGCAACCATATTTCAGTAAAAGCTTTCCATAACAGCAATGTAACGCATTAAAGTTAAGGGAAAAAATGTTGTCACTTTAAAATCCAAGAATAACAGCCATCTGGTGAGTTGGATTCATGCGTGAAATTTTTGGAACGAGTGTTCAATGTTGTACATGTTTGCTTCACAAGCTGGTGCAAAAACTCAAAAAAAGTACACCCACCCCTTTCCCAAAACAGAGCCACACTTACACTTCATTTAGCTTGCTCAAACATCCACTCTTCTCAAGTTTAAGAGACAAACAATATTACAAACTAAATCACTCATTAACACGCGTCTATCCTCACCACACCTACTTGTCTTATTCTTTAGATTTTGTTTTTTTGCTGGACATTTCTACAAAGCCTTACAGTATCATACAAGCAGTGGTATGTAATGCAGTATGATGAACAGCTGGGAGAAAACAAGTACAGTTCTGAACCTGTTGGGAAGCACACATATGGCACAAACTGAGATTGCTTTCTTTCCACGGCACATGTACAAGACCATGTACATTCAAGACTCAAATTACAAATTTTCATACATTCCACATCAAATTCCAGGCATGAACTTTTGCTCACATGCCCCTCAAGTCTTTCACCATGTGACTTGGTTCAAATCCAACAAACCAAAAGCCACCATGCCTTTTTATCTGGCGCTAAGACTGGGGTTCAAAAGCAGCCTTCCTTTACAACTTCAACAAGTCAGTGTTCAAAGTGCTTGAAAATATAATTTAAAAAACTTTGTGCCAACATTTCCCAACATTGTGCCCCATACAGTGAACAAATCTGAGTTAGTGCACAACATACAAGCTGCTCTTAACTCTAAACCCCCCCCCCCCCCCCCCCCCAAAAAAAAAACTACATCTATCCTGTTCAGTAACTAATGTACCTAGTTACAAAAACAACATACTGCATAGAATCTGGTGAACCAAAACTAAGAGAGACCAAAATCTGTTTTCTCTTTCAAAGAGAGGAAATATGGCTATTGAACAGTTATTATTGGAAAGAATGGAATGTTCAGGCAGTTCCCAGGAAGCTGAGTCATTCCATAAACATTATGTATGTTCACTCATTACAGCTAAGCATGAAGACCACTTATGAAAATGTCACTAAATACAAACAAACACGTCATTGACAAAGTCAGTGTGATAACCACTTGCAAGGATTAGATTTTAAAAATAATTGCATTTATAATATTTTCAGAATTATTTTTTTTTTTACAGAATTACATCAGAGTCACTGTGTGCTTGGTAAGTGCCACAATAAATGTATTGGAAGATTTTAAAAAGTACATATTTGGGCTCAAGAGAAAAGAGTACCAAATCCCCTTTAAAGGTCTCGTTTCTATTGATTCTTGTACACACAAAAAAAAAAAAAAAAAAAAAAAAAAAATCACAAGATAAAAGACAGACATGCTTTTTATATTTTTTTTTTATTCTTTAAAGAACTAGATGACTCATGAAAGCTCTGGGCAATAATAATAAAACAATCATCTCTGAAAGGTAGTCATCCAATAAGGATAAAGTGCTGCCAAATGCAGTGACATAATTTATTACACTACCCAAATCTTATCAGTATAAAGCATCCAATAACACCATGTAAAAAATGTCATGGTAGTTGACGGTTAGGGTGAAGGTGACTAAAACTCTCTCAGGTAGATGGGAAATATGCATGGCACTGCTGACATCTACACACACACACACACACCCCTAAACAAAGTAGAAGCTCCTTTCTTCAGAGATCTAAAGATTCTCTTTCACATCTGCAGAATGTTACATCTAGTCGAAGAGAAAAGGTATGGAAATTAATTTTTCACCATATTACACACATACATACATCTCTATATATAAAAATCAACAATATACTAGTGAAATAACATTATCACTTTTTCATATAGTTACTATACTGGAAAACCATTGATTTTTTTCAACAAACAATGCACGGTTGTCATTCCTGATAATCATTGATGTAGATGGTGTTTGCTTCTACATTTGTTACAATCATTTGCATTGGGTCCAGCCCCCGGACACAAGACAGCTATTCTATATGACAGAAACCACCATTTCACAATAACTGACTTGAGACAGTAATAGAAACTCAAATCTATTAGCTGCAGAAACATAATACAACAACAGTTCTTTCTCTGAACTCAATATTTCTCTGAATTTCAATATATTTTCAACTTATTTGGGTAATACTTTAGTCATCTTATAATGACCACAACGTACAGATCTCTGTTTCCTAATAAAGACAACTACTGAAAATATATTTATTATGACAATCAGGCAAACATACAACATAGTTACTACTGAAAATTCAGCTATAGGCATCTAAATAACATCACATTTACAGAACTAAATCAGCATCTTGGCAAACATATTTTTTCTTAAATATGCAGTGCAGACTTTTAAAGAGGATTTCTAAACACAAAGGTCAGACACTGTGACTTAACGGAGTGACAGGGAAGGCAATAGTTCACTCGGGAAGAGCAATAATAGTGGTGTTGAGAGGGGGAGCTATGGAAAACAAATGGGGCAATTTCAGTCATGAATCTATATTGTCGATTTTCATTAGATGCTAGTTGAAACATTAGGTCTTCTGCCCAAAAAGACATCTTGTGTTTTACTCAAACAGCTGAATGATTCAACTTGCACCAACATGCATGACTTTCCACGGTATTAGCGTTTTTCTTTAGTGTTGTTTGCGAGCGAGAAGAGAACTGCACGGGTGATTTGAACGCTGATTATGCATTGCTTTTAAAAACAATTGTTCCCATAAATGTTTATGAGTACATCTGAACGCCAATGTGAATATGTGTGTGTTTTTCTGTAAAGGAAAGGCGAGTCATGTTTAGTGAATAGAGGAGCTATATTAAAACGAATCATTTATTGTATTTTTTACGTGTTTTACAAATAATGTATTTGCGCACATATACCATCCGCATAAACTTAAAAGTATTAAATCATTATTGGCATTATTTAACATAATTAAATCCTCCCCATGTTTCTTTAAAGTATTAACAAGCGATACGGCGTTAAAAAAACAGCACAGCAGATCGTTAACAAAACGCAGAAAAAAAGTTTAAAAGTTATTTATATTTTTTAAAAACTCCGTTTGCTGTAATGTTTAAAAAAAACTGCTCTTACTGTGGTGAGAATGTAGGTTCATGGCCGATGAAAGATATTTTCCAGTGTGCAGAGCCGCCGGGTGTCCCGCGCCCACATGACCGGGAGACGGCGGCACTCTGCCGGCCGCAGCGGCCGCGCCGAGCCGGTGTGACTCCATGGACAATCCCGAGAGAAGGGGCGGCGGTACGTGAACAGATCTGGGGGGTCCGAAGTCTCGGCCATCCATCATCCACAATGACCCAACTTGATCAAAGAAACAGTCCGGGTAAATCCGAATAAGCCAGTCTTATTGGCTATAATGTCCCTAGATTCCCAGGCAAATCAGTGTCCTTATCCGGCATTCTGCCGACCTACAAAAACAAAACAGAAGAAGAAATAGTCTCGATAGGTGCGGACCACTAACGTTACCAAAATGAATCCAAAATTATACGGAGATGAACACAAGCAGTGCTGTCACATAATGACGCAGTTTTAATCTCAAGATCGCTGGAAAAAGAGAGTAATCTTCTCTAGTGCGAGCGGCCAGGATGCAAACAAAACGTTTAATATCAGTCGCGTAAAGTCCATTTTAGGATAAACAGACGGTAATGCCTCTCCTTATCTGTTTGAAAGCAGAATATCGGACGAAAATCCAGCCTTTTGGTGGAGACTTGACCGATCGTTCGCGCAGTGACCTATAGGTTCATTCAAACGGATTACAAACATATTCATAACTGTCCATGTTTAAACGGTCAAGAGCGGACAGTGTTTAAAACACGCCAAGTGCACGTAATAGTAAAAACTAAATAATTATATTAAGCGGGCGAATTTAACAAACACAACTGGCGGTTTTAGTGATCTAAATCTGTTAACGATTTTAAAACAACCCTCTTTTTTCTTACTGTTTGTAGGCTGTATTTTAACGGACTATTTTACTGACTTCTGCCGAAACGTTTGTCTGCAAACCAACCAGGTTTATCTTCTCCAAATGGGCTACGGCATTATTAAGTAACTATGTTTTAAAATCTAGATAAGTACATTATAGCAACATGAATATACAAGCAGGACCGTGCTGAACAGTTTGTCACTGCAGTCTGAAGGTTTAGACGTTATTAACTTAAAACAAATGGTTAATGTTGCAGGGCTATGATTTGATTAGGTGCCTCCACTTCTTTTCCATAGATGACATCACGCATTACTTTAGTTATTATTGTTAACACGAAATAAAATTACATAATGCCGTGTCCAAACGTCTGACCTTTTCACGGGGCAACGTTTAATAGCGTGAAGTGGTTGCGAGATTAAGTTAACTGGTATCAAAACACGACTGAAAACAATAACGAATCAAACTTTAGATGTGCGCGTGTTATCCAGCACCAACCGACCGAGAGCCACGTTTCAAACTTTCCCGTTTCTATTTCCAGCAACGAAACTTTTCCGCCCAAACGTTAATCTTTCGCACACAGCGTCTTGGTGAGATGCAGATAAAGCAGTATTAAACTGAGCCAAACTATCCCCCGCCTTTTCACAGCGAAAACAGCACTGTTTTTATAAAGGGTCTGCGATTTTGCTTCATAAACATCGTGTTTCTGTGTATATCGGGTCATGTGCAGAATGATAAACGGCCTACGTCTTACTTGAAATGGCGACTCAGTTTATAAAATCCAGTTTCTTCGCAAAATCCGTGAGACGTGTGGTGGAAAATTTAGACTCCATTTACAACCCATCCGTAGTTACGCAGAGCGAAAGCACATACGGGGGGGAAGGCCCTGTACTCACACCACTGTAGCTCTCGGTAAACTCTTCTGCGATGAAACAAGCATTGTTTCACAAGCTCCGCCTCCGAGAATCTCACCCGACGTGTTCCACAACGGAGCATCTGATTGGTCTACAGAAGTGTCAGTCAACTCCATGTAAACACTTTGGCTTCTCGCCATCTCTATAAAACCAATTATGGAACAAGGAGGTTGAACTGTTTCAAGCCCCCCTTCCTTCGAGACTTGAATGATCAAAACAAGCGAAGAATTTTTTGGAGGGCAGTTTCAAGGCTGCTCAAACTCGACTCATTAAAAAGACGGATGCGGACCTGGTTATTACTCAATGAACACACACTGCATGAGTCCAGTCTCTAGTATAAAGCATTCATGGTATGAGTTGCAGGCCTATTTAAGTAACGTTAGCTCAGACCAAGGATTTTCGAAGCTGGGTCCAGAGACCTCGAGGGAGCGTTTGAGGTTCCACCAAAAATTTCACGTTAAAGTTACACATTAACTTCCCTAGTAAAAAAATACATGTATTTAATGCCAAGTATACTATAAATACATTATCATATTTATGTACTTAATAAAATTCCCTGTGTGGAAGCAGTGCTGAAGTACAATTAAAGATATAAAAGTATATTTGATTGTGCTAAAGTGGAACTATTGCAAGTACACTTCAGGTACACTTTAAATATTTTGCATTTAAAGATCGATATTATTCAAAGATAATACAATTCTCATCAAAATGTGACATTAAAACACATTTTAGGCTTAATATTAAGAAATGTGCATTGTGCACAAGTAGTACACCCAAAAAATATAATTATAATTTTTATATCAGTAAGTCTCGAGTTATCTGTTAGTAAATATGTTAATAGATTTTAACTATATTTAGTCTGAAATAACAGTATTTGAAATATAGTTTTTTTTTTTTTTTTTTTTTTTTTTTTTTAACAAGGGTTAAGATATTAAGTCCAATGCCTGATCTTGAATTATCTGTTACTATAAGACTTTCATTATGTTTTTGGAAACTGTGAGATAAGCAAAACTATTTTATTTTAGTTTTTAATTAAATAAAATAAGGTTAGCCTACTTAATGCAACGCAGATTCAAGAATAGTTTGCAATTGTACTGTAGGCCTCTCTATTGCTATCTTTTTCCTGTCTGCTTTTGACAATATTTTAAGTAGGCCTATATCGAAGAAAAAAAACTGTCAAACTATATATTTTTCTGTTAATATTGTATTACTTTGTACAATGAAAATATAAATTATTATATTTAAGAAACAGAACGTGGTCTTAAAATAGCATTACTAGTTTAATATTTTTACACACAGTTTAAAATGGTCTTTATCAAAAAATAATCCTATTTGGTGGTTTTAAAAAAAGTTTGAAGATCCCTGTCTTGCATTAATGTGAAGTTGAACACATAGGCTATGAGATTATCTAAACCAATTGACTGAAGTTTTATTTCTGTTTAATTTTCTTTTTGTACTACAGAAATAACATCTTTACAAATATTTTTTTTACTAACCAGGTATAAAGTAGTGCATGTGTTTATTAGTTCAAATGGGAAAATTCCCCTCGATTGTGGTCAGTGGTCTTTTTTTTTTTTTTTTATCCACAGGGGAATACAGAGAAACTGAAAAACTGACTACTGGAGGTTCAACAAAATCATAGCATGTGAAACAAGCTCAAGAAAGAAATATCAAAGTATATTTTTTTTTCAGTTTTCTGAATCACCCGTTCAGCTCCATTGTCAGTCATTGAAGCATGACATCACGATTTCATCTGAACTTGAACTAGAAACTCTAGCCGATCAATCAATCGATCAGTTCACGAGACCTTTCCACATTGAGGAAAGATGATCAGAAAAAAAAGTGCGGTTTCTAACCGCCCTTATCGTGCTCCTCTCCTGTCAGTGAGGCGGTTTCAAGGCGTCCTTGAGAAGGCAGTGGAAACGGGTAGCACAGGAGGAATAGACGTAACAGTTCCGTGAATTATCAGGTTTTAAAGATCATAACTCAATTGCAACTCCTACTTTTAAAGGAAAACACTTTCGGGAAAGACACCGTGCCCCGGGAGTGGCCGGTTTCTCCAAGGATTCGCGGGAACAATAGCGCTGATTTGCAGCAGAAAGCGTCGGGCTCGCGGTCATCGGTGCAGCTTCACGCCTCTCTGAATGCGCGCGGAGCGGCTGACGCTCTCGGTTTGTTCATGTTGAAGCTTTTAACTGTACTCTGGTCAAATACTGACTTTCCTTCGGATATTGCTTAACATACAACCGTTCGTCGTTCCCAGTTCATAAAAATCCGCGTGGATTGTTGTTATAGGATACTTTGTTTCGTCCATTGTTCATCGTCTCGATGGTCAAAGGTGGGTGTTTAATGCGTGTCGTGAAAATATACATTTACACATTTACCCAGCCTGTGTTTTTAATGTTTCTAACGATTATTGTTCAAGTGTTCTGCGGCACAGTTCATTGTGCTTATAGCCCATGGACCTAAATAAGCTGAATATTCAGTAAATATTGGTTATATTTATTAAGAAAATTAATATAATTATAAACCATATAATTGTTAAAACTTGAGAAGAAATATATATATTTTTATCAGTATATTGTGCAATAAACTGTACAACAATATACGTTCCAAAGAAAACTATGACTTGATTGAAGGGCTCTTACATGGGGCTTTTGTTTTTATTGTTATGTTACACTGACATTTTATATTTATTTATACATGGTCTTACATGTCTGTAACATGTTATGCTTGAATTGCCTAAAAGCAGTGAGCAATGTATGCAAACATAAAATTATTAAAAATAAATGAAAGAGGGAAAATAAATGTCTGGTGTAATGGATGTAACACAAACACACCTTTTTTTCCAGTCTTGCACAACAATCCAAACCAGTTGCACTGTCCATAATCTGATAAATTAAAATAAGTAAAAGGTTGAACAAAGGTTTACACAATTTTCACGCAAATCATGTACTGTAATGTACGGCTTGACATGAAGAATTTTGAGCTATGCAAATGTTTGTTTGCATAGACCAGAAAGGAGCTAAATAATTGAATTAACAAAGTACCAAAGTAAAATAAAACACATGCTTTGCATGGTGTACGTAACAGGCCTTTTTCCTGATATATAAGTAACCCAATGCCCTCCCAAGAATCTGCAAGTCATACTGGCTTTTACATCACTTGTACAAGTGAAATGGAAGGTAGATGTTTGAAATTATATAATGCAAATGCCCACCAAATTCACGACAGTTAAAACATTGAAACTCAATCACCACTGACACAAATTGGCAAGCTAGTTTAATTAGCTTCTGTGTCTTTTTACTCTCTCTCTCTCTCTCTCTCTCTCTCTCTCTCTCTGTATATATATATATATATATATATATATATATATATATATATATATATATATATATATATATATATGTATACACATATATATAAGCATCATGTAACTTTTTTTAAAACTTCATTGAGATGACTTTCATTCACAATTCAACAAATATGAATGGTATTCTTGAAAGATGAAATGTCTACAAAGTATGGAACTTAATGCACAGACAAAAGTATAAATATCTTGTGATGGGATGATTATGAAAAAAAAGTGTTTGTCAATTTGGCAGGAATATGTATGGCATATCATTAAGGTTCTGAAATATGGGAGCTTAACATGCATCCTCTAAGAATCTTCCCCGGGTCAACTTTTTTTTTTTGGGAAGGGACTTAAAGGACATGATGGGAAAATAACCTACAATCATGAGGGAATCGGTTTCCTGAAACAATAGACTTTGACTCTTCTGAGGGCATATGAACTCCTGACATTTCTAAATAGGACAATTTCAACATCTTGGCAGACATATTTTTACCAAAAGTAACTAAAGGCCTAACTTCTTGCAACCAAGGATATAATTCTATAATGTTACCACTCTACCAGTTTAGTAAAAGGTCAATTGTATAAAATAAAGATATGATCTCCCTCCCACAGCCTCTGTTGCTTTTGAATCGGATGACTCATAGCAGCCTATGTGTGTGTGTGTGTGTGTGCGTGAAACAGACAAAAGATAAACAGATTGTTGTGGCTGCCATTTCCTAACCATCTCAAATGTATCTGATTTAGTGCATGTTTTAAATGCTTTGTAAAATCAAGGCAAAAAGCGAAGACTAATTTGAGTATTTTTTGTTGTAATTGTTTATATTTCTCTCTCTCTCTCTCTCTGTGTGTGTGTGTGTGTGTGTCTGTGTTTTCAATTGAGTAGGTAACTTTGTATCAAATGTAATTTAAAACAGCAAAGAACGGGTAGCTATACTTGCTTTATCGAACACTTTTTGGTGATCAGTAACAGGCCAGTGAGAGATCTGTGTAAAGAAGAACTCGTGATGATCTCACCTTGCCTGTTTACTGTGTAGTGTTATGCTGAATATGAAATTCTACATTTCTAAATGCAGGGTCACTAAGTTATTGATTACGACTGTGGATAAAATATGTTTGTTTTTATAGCATGAAAAAATCTTGATACTTTAAAAAAATGTGTCATGAGAAACAGCACCATCTATAGGTAGCTTAGCAAGCTATCCAGTTCAACATACTTGTATCTAACCTTGATGTTTAACAGCTGGCTGAGCTCGTTTTATAAAATATTACCCCATCATTTTCATATCTGTGAAGAGTAGAGAACTGACCCCTCCTCATAGAAGCATGACAAAAAATAGATGTAAACCAAAGCACCAATGTTTACGCTAAGATCACGTTAGGTAACTCTGCACATGAACAGAAAAGCAAACTGTTGTGGATGTTAGCCAAGAGTGCAATCTTTTCTACTCCATCAGCAATAAAGATTACTGTTTATCAACAGATATAATTTACAGTCAAGGGCAAAGTAATGCCAGTGCTGTGACTAAGTGTAGTTGAAGTGTTGTGACAACCTTCACCATTTACATGGGTCAAAGTTTAAAATAACCAAGCATTTAAAATGTTTTGAAATAAGCTTCTTATGGACAAAATGCAGTAAAAAAATATAATAACTAACAATAGTTTAATAACTACTTTCTATTTAAATGTAGTTTTATTCCTGTGATGCAAAGCTAAATTTTCAACGGCTATTTCCCCAAGTTTTCAGTGTCACATGATTTGATCAGAAATCATTCTAATATCCTGCTTTATTATTATTGGCACAAAAATATTAATAATGTTTCCTGTTATTAATGTTGAAGGGATTTTGGTGCTTCTTATTTTTGTGGAAAACATGATCCTTTTTTTTCAGGATTTTTTAATGAATAGAAAATGTATATAAAATAGATTAAATTAAATACTAACCATTTTCAACATTTATAATCTGCAGCAATTACTCATCATAATACAAATATTCAGATCTTGAGAAATTGTGAAAAATATATATATTTATCAATAATGAATGAAATATGTATTATAATGACCATGTCGTACATAGCGCCAGCAATATTTCTTTGTTCATGAGAGCTGAAACTCTACTCTTTGAAGTAAAAGTCAAATTAGCTGATAACCGTGTTAAATGACAATCTTCTAAACTGGGATTTTTTTTGCAGAAACGGCAATGCAAGGGGAATGCCTGTGTGATATTTTAAGAGAGGAGTTTTTCTGAGTTCATTTGAACACTTACATCTGGCAGAGTGAAACCTATACAAACATATTTTCAAGAATTGGCATACACAGATAAAAAGTCATACCAGTCTGATTCCAATGGTTTTTTTATGTATCTGTGACTTCGGTCACGCAAATGCTTTACATTGGTCCCCTGGGCCAGATGTAATCTACTTTACTGCTTAATCTGCAGTTTATGGAGACACAACAGTTTACTGGCAGAATACCTCAGTGTATCAAACACAATAACCAGCTTAGAGATCACTTATGAAACAGGACAACTCTTTTCTATGTCGCTAAACATGAGGAAATCTTTTAGTATTTTGAATGCCACTTATGTGAAATATGATATGTTTGGATACAGAATTTATTGCGCCTTACAGACTCGCATTTCTAAGGGATCATTGATAGAAATCCTCAGGGAATGTAGCTCTCTGCCTTCCTGTGCCTTCGGTCTTATAGGCGGCGACAGCTCAGCGCTTGGCAGGCGAGTGAGACAACCTGCCACAGCACTCCGAGACCTTCCCAGGATGCCGAGCCCTTCTGGGGCTTAATCTCAGTATGCTGGGACGCTTTTGTGACAGCTTTTAATTCTGTCGGGGCAACATTCATCATGCACTGGCTGTTATGGGCGCTGGATCAAATGTACCCCAGGATATTCACATTCCAGCCAACGTGTCCCAACCCACTTCACACCGTCACATATATTCATAGCTCTTCTATTCATGAGTTTGTTTGCCTTTTGTTAAGCTGCTCTCTTCCCATGTCTATGAGTGACGAGAGAGGCCGATAGACCAGACTGCTCAGTGTAGCCCTAAATGCACATAAAAAGGATTACACATCACACAGTGAGATGTGATATTCATGGTGCACATTTCACTAGATCTAATGATAGTCTTCTTTTTAATCTGAAAGGAAATCAATAGGCAAGATAATTTTATTTTATATATTTTAACCCACAGACTGCTTCTATTTAACTGCCAACATGTCAAACATGTGAAGAGTAAGTGTAGCTTCATCAGACTTATAATCAGAAGATAATATTGGGTTATTTTAACAGTTGTTGGGGCAACTGTAAAAAATTATAGAATTATTAAAATGAAATGAAAATAATCCACTGTATCTGTGTATACGATTGTAAGGTGTACAAGACTTTTTAATATTAGTAAATTGTTACACATTTTTCATATGGTATTATTCTTTTATCTCTCCGGAGGACTAATATGTGTTTAAACTGTTTTGTTTAAACGTACGTTATAATTTTTCTGTGGAGTTACAGTTTTTTTTTCTTTTTAGAAATTGTTGTGTTTAATAACTAGCAAGTGGCAGTCTAAGCATCTGTCATTCATGTTGTTTGAATTCAGAGAAATGTAAACTTTAGGCTGTTTTTTTTTTCTTTTTGGACACTAATAAACCTTTTTTTTAATATATAAAAATACACTTCCTTTCCTCAGGCACAAAAATAACATTACTTTGCATGTGCTGAATAAGTGCCGTCACTCACTTTCAGCACTTTGATAGAAAAAAAAACCCAGAAAAGAATCAAATATATATAATCTGTAAAAACATACTTAACATGCTACATCATCTGTAACTGAGAACTCTGCTGTTATTTTACAAAATATTTCTTAGTTTCCATTTTTTAATACAAAGACTAGAGCAAATCTATTTGTAAAACCTTAATCTTCCTCTGAAAGAAACATTGTGAATAAAAATGTTGTTCTGGCTTAAACATTTCCAGTGAAATCCAATCAGTCATTAAACACAAAGTGTCTATCAAATTCGGAGAAGAGAAAGCTTTCAGGAAATGAAACTTATTTCAATGGAAAATTAAATGCAGTCCAAATCAGTCACTATTGAGGGGGTATTCAATGCGGGTGGGAGAGAGTTTGACATTTTTAATTAACCCAGGCTTTGTAGTAGCCCTGGGTTCATCACAAACCAGCAGTGTACCTCAGTAGTCTAGATGCAGTCTTTCTTAATGGCAATGCTTCAGATGTTTCAGCCAGTGCGCAACTACACACATACAGAGATATCATGAGGTCTCCCACAGTAACCCTGCACGTCTGACCTCCCGTGACCTTCCCACTCTTTTTTTCTGCCAGCATCTACTGACTTCTGGTCCTTAAGTGTCAGTCTGAATAGAATGTTGTTGCCAGAGCAGAATTTAAGTCCATCTTCTCCCGTTGAGCTTTGGCTGAGTTTGCACACACGACACTTCGTCCTCAGCACAGGGAAATAAGGCCCTCATGCAAACACAAGTCGACTTGCCACAATGCAAATTACACTCTGATCAGATGCACATCAGAGCTGCAATTAGACCTTAATATCAAAAGAGTTCTTCATGGCTTCAGAGTTTTTTTATTTAACTAACACCACAGAAATTGATTACACTCTTGTTGATGTGGATTGTAGATGAGATTGAAGAATATAATCAGTGCATATTTATTTCCCAGTGCTTCTGATTTCAGTCTCTTTTATGTTATTGGATCTTTTAACGTCTGGCCCGCATGTTTCCGTGATATTAGAAAATGATTTGCTTTATCCTCAGTGATGGGGAAAAGTGTGCAGCTCTTGTTGCTTTTAAACAGCTGCTGGCTACAGAGAGAATATAATGAAAAGTACACAAAATCAGAATGTGCATGCACTTTGTTGTTCCCACCATCTTTAAATAGCACAAAGCTGGCACTATATTTTGAGGCTGCCGATTGTTGAAAACTTCCTATTAAAAAGTCATGTGAACAACGTAACAGTATGCATGCAGAAAAACATGGTTTATCTCAGCTTCTCATCCGTGGTGGAGTTTCAGTGGGTGTCATGGGTGCTCTGTAACCACAGTCAATTAAGTGCACATGGCCTTGGAATATATTTAGAAATATTAATTGAGTAAAAATAGCTGCAGTAATGAAATGTCACGAGCAATTTTGCCTATTTTCCATCATTTATATTAAACAGAGGATATCAGGACACTGATGTAACACTATTTGTTGTAATATCTGTAATTCAATTTATTTTAATACATCTACAGTTTTAAATATAAAAATGTAAATATGAAGCATATATATTGTGTTCTTAAACTATCAACATTAAGTATTTGCCCCAAATACATCCCATTTCATTAACATTCAGAACATCTTAAATCAAAATGGTTAGATGAATTCTTCAACAAATTCCCAAAACACTGATGTGAAAGTCAGTATGGTGCCAGATCTGTCATTTAATTTGCATAAACATGATCACAATCCAAATTATAGCCTATAAGTGAGATAAAGTTTTCACTTATTCACAGGTGCCAGCGAGCTCTACCATTACTGCTCTTAAGGATTTCGTACAATAATATGAGGTTGTCTTATAATGTTCCATGAGTTAGATGTTTAATTACATTTCTAGACCATTTACAATGGGACAAAGTCTCTGCAACACCTGTTTATGATTCAATTTACCAAAAACATTTTGTTGTTCCTATTTGAACTACACTGTATATCTTGCATGCCATCGCTATAGCTTCCCACGCTCACGATTTACTGTGCAGTACTAGCAGTTACTGTGGTTGAGAAGAGCAGCGTAATAACAGCATAGAGACCCTAAAAAGAAGCATGAGATGCAATTTATGAGTCTATCAGCTGGCAGTCATCTGCAGTCCAAAAAAGATTTTATTTGCGTTACGAGAGCCGTGACAAACGAGCAGTGGAACAAAACCCTCATATGACATTTTCAAAACTCATTGTATGCCTATTGATCCACAGAAGAGGGAAAAATGTTCTGCTTTGTCATTAGACTCCATCAGTTGTGCTCATTTGCTCTCATTTTGCTGCATGTCATAAATCACATACAGTAGAAATCATTTGTTTGCCGGATTTGCTTTTTGTGTCAATACATAGCCTGGTATCGTAAATAAACAGTTTATGTAAACCTATTAAGTTTAAATGACTAATTATAAATGCCAATGATTTAAAATACTTGGTAGTAATGAAAGAGCAGTGCATACATTTCAGTGAACAGACAAGAACTTTATTTTAGTACATCCTCAAGGTACATTCTAAGAGATAAAATGATAAACATAAGGTACAAAGGACAGTCAGTACACTCATTATGTTGTTTTCAAGTGATGTAATCAAAGATTGTGCCACAAATTAGTGTTTTTCAAAAAAGACATCTTTTAGGACACAAAGCAATTAAAACTAAATACTGATTTTGTCCTAACGTGATGCTTATCTTAGAGTCGAAATAGTTTTTATGTGCATGACGGTGACTCAGAACTGGAAGGTAAGTGTAGCTGGCTGTGAATTCTGGGAAATACAATGTGCTGTGCTTCAGCTGTTTGCCATTAACCCAGGCGCACCTATACCTAGGAAGTTCATCTGACCTCTCCTGTGTTAAATAAAGGCCTGATGCTTTGAATAAATTGGTCAGATGAAGAGCAGGATTGCTGTGGCATAACGTGAGTGTCACTGCATTGTGATACAATGACCCACGATGCCTGCGATTTATAGCACAGCTTTTTATTTAGTGATAAAAGCTGCGGTGATGGAAGGTGACAGCTTCTAGCACAGAAATAAATCACACAGAAAATGGAGGGCTTTCGCTTTGAGCCTGTATATAAAAAGTGTCATTTAGCATTATTGATCTCTTGGAAATTATGACCGGGATGATGGATGCCTAAATTTATGTAAACCTGCATGGATTTGAAAAATATCAAGTGCATACATTAGGGATATAAATATATGTGAAAACGGGTTCATTATTTCAGTGCTTCTGACCACGATCAAGGTTATTGGTTTTTTGGGGGGAGGTGTTTGGTAAATGTGTCGTGAAATATTGACACATATGCATATAAAGCTTGACAGAAAGAGGATGATGGTTTAATACAAGTAGGCAATAAAGCAACTACTGTAAATTGCTGTACAAACCTTTAAAATCAACTACAACCGAAGTTAGTCTTTAGTCTACTAAAAGCACAGTAATCGTAATGTTCCAACAGCTGCTGGAATGAAATAATGTAGCCTTAATTCGGTTTTATGCAATAAAGCATCTCTGAGAATGTTAACAAAGCGCCACCCGCATTCCACCCGTGTGCAAAAACACAGCGTGGAAGTGGCTTTGAAGTTTGCCAGCGATTGTGCAAAAATAGCGCAGCGTGACAAAAACAAACTCCTGTTAATGTGCGCTGCTTTATTCTGAGTGCACCCACACAGTATTTTCATCTACCCGTGTGCGGTTTGCGTAGTCGGTGAATCTGAGGCCTCTGGAGTGCGGGCGTGTCAGACTCTATCAAACGCAACATGCATGCCATTTCTGGGCATGAAAACCACAGCTCACCCCCGGAGCCACAACTTAGCATGCCAAACAATACTTTACAGTTACACTTGGTCTTTTAAGCATTCTTTTAATCATGACATCATGAGTATCGGCTTCCTCGTCTGAAAAGGCGCCCAGATGCAGCTGCTCATGTCACTCCACAAAGCAGACAAGTGCACGCAGATGAGGGAAGAGCTTTGCCGCTTTGGCACAAAAGCGACTTCATATTACAAGAATGAGAGACAAATGTTTGAAAGACTTTAATGAAACTGTCATTGTCGATGATCTATATCCAGTTGACGGTGTCGGGCTAATGCTCAGGAAATGTGTGCATGTTGCTAACAACACGATTTCGGATGGTTTCCTGAGTGATGATGGCATTGCAGGATGTCGAAATCATGCTGGCTTTTTATGAAGTCTCTTGGGTCGTATTACTCATGATAACTTATATGTTATTAAGTTGTGTAATAACATATCTTACCTTATTATATCCTACAACTGTTGGTTTTGTTCCTTCAAAAGTGCTGATACAATTTCCTACGGAAAACACATAGACTTTTCACAGTACATTTTGTTTGTGCGCTCTAGAAAAACAGGGAACTCTTTCAGGAAGTTACATGTTACTTCACAAGACCTAGTAGGCCTACTGTATATGACCCAAAATACGTATTTGTTCAGGAATGAAAGTGACTAAATCTTACACAGTTTAAAGACATTTTCTAAATGTCTGTTTAACATCTGACAGGATTATTGAGAAAACATACACATCCATTAGATGTGCGTGTGCATGTGAACTAAATCAGTCACTGAATTTATTTGTAAAAAAAATACGGTTGCATCTGAAATCGCCCTTATATTCGCATTCCCTATTCCTTACATTACTCCACCAATGACTAAAAAATGACCTTATTTGGATACTAAGCAGGAAGTGGTGCAGATGCCATCTTCTGGTTCATTTAGTGTTTCACTTACAGTACAGTAGGTAAGTGTAAGTTGTTGAGGTGCATTATGGGATTGAATGAGTGCACTGTATAATATACCACTTCAAATGGCAGTCCCCTTAAAGGTGAACTATATTAAGGTACAATGTGAAACTCAATGGATTTTGTTGTACAGTAGCTTAGCTTATAACTATTTTCAATGACGAAGAAAAAATGCACTGTAAACTCAATATTGTGTCTGATGTAAGTTACATTGAAAAATAATGATCATACTTTATGGTAAAAGACTGTTACATGTTATATTACATATCATGTTGGTAAATTAATGTTTATTCCAATATTTTAAAGTCATGTGTGTTACCACGATGGTGTATTTGTTAGTATGACCCTACGGTTACTTCAGATTATGTAAATGAACTTTTGTAAAGAACTCTGATTCATCGTGTGGGTTTCACTTTACCACCTGTTGTCAGCATATTATAAAATTTGGTATATGAACATTATTTTAGTTCATGACATATATCTTACTTTAGCTTTTGTTACATTTTACTCAATTTAAAGGGGGGGGGGGTGAAATGCTATTTCATGCATACTGAGTTTTTTACACTGTTAAAGAGTTGGATTCCCATGCTAAACATGGACAAAGTTTCAAAAATTAAGTTGTAATTAAGTTTTGTTCCAAAAATACTCCTTCCGATTTGTCACAAATTTCGGAAAGTTTTTTTCGAGTATGGCTCTGTGTGACGTTAGATGGAGCGGTATTTCCTTATATGGGTCCTGAGGGCACGTCTGCCGGAAGAGCGCGCGCTCCTGTATAGCAGAGCGCTGAGAGCACAGACATTCACTGATCAGAGCGAGAGCGTCGCGAAATGTCACAAAAGGAGTGTGTTTTTGGTTGCCAGGGCAAGACAACCCTGCACAGATTACCAAAAAAAAAAACAGCATTAAGGGACCAGTGGATGGAGTTTATTTTTACAGAGCATCAACGGAGTTGTGCAAGTGTTTTTGTTTGCATTTTGAAGATGCTTGTTTTACAAACAAGGCCCAATTTGACGACGGATAAACGATTGAATCGTTTATTTCTTAAGGATAATGCAGTCCCAACGAAAAAGGGTCACGATCGTGTGTTGGAACTGCATGTGGTGAGTAAAACTGCTTCAAATATCTCTATGTCGTTAACTTAGCTATCGTCGCATAAGCATTTCAAGTAAACAACATGCAATGTTGTCATCAAACTGCACGAGTAAAACTGCTTCAAATATCTCTGTGTTGTTAACTTAGCTATCGGCGCGTAAGCACATCAAGTAAACAACATGCGATGTTGTCATCAAACTGCACTTTCCACATGTACAGCTTAAAAAAAAATAAAAAAAGACAACATAAAGTGGAACTTAGTCATTTTCCAAAACCGCTAAGCAAATATATACAATTTCAATACATACCACATGACGTCATTGCTGATGCTTCTCTTGTTCAATTTCAGCCTCTGGATCTGATTCTGGATCATAAATAAACGGCTGAATCTGACTGTTAGCCATGGTTTGTTATGGATGATGTTTTTTTCCTCACGGTAATGTCACAGCTTCCAAACGCTCTCAACGCAAAAGCCTACTGGCGCTCGTGATTCTTTAGCTCCGCCCACACGTCACGCCTCCAGCCGGTCGTGTTTTTCCGGGAAAAATCCGTACAGACTATCTTTCTCTTATGAATATAATAAAACTAAAGACTTTTTGGAGTTATGAAGGATGCAGTACTACTCTATAGGTTCTCAAGATTAACAGGATATTGAGTGAAAACTAGCATTTCACCCCCACCTTTAAGGTCAATCTATAAACCTTAAAATGTTGCTACAATGTTATTTTTATTTTTTTACAGTTTACTCAGCATTAACTTCTAATTTAACTAGTTTAAAGAACTTGTACAAAAACATCAAACTCGCAAACTCATAAATATGTCAGCTGGAAAAATAAATTCTCACAAAAAATATAGCATGTGTGGTGAACGCTAACCACAAATTTCAACGACCTTCAGCACTGTGTAGTTAGACTTGTGCAAGGCATTATCTAATTGCAACTCAAGTCTTTAGGGACTGACTGTCATGAGTGTCATGAAGCAGCCCTTACAATCTTTGACTCCTACATGCAAGCAGTGTTATTCCTCCGAGGATGTAATGTCTCTAAAATGTTAGTCATACTGCTTGGGTGAAACCTTCATTACTCATTTTGCCTTATGAGCTTTCTGGCTCAGACCAAATAAGCTGTTACCAGCACCCCCTTCTCTAAAGCGAGATACCCAGCTGTGTGGGGAGAATACAATTATAAAACCTGTATAAAGGATTGGTAGAGAGGAGCAAAACATAACAAAACAGTAAAGCTGATCGCACTTTGTTTCCTTTTAATTTCTAATGGCTTCATCTCCTGTGTTCTCTGGAGTGTGTCCAAATACATAGAAACAGCTGTCTGCAAATCTGGGTCATACCAGCCCATCCTTCATGGGCTTTAACAGAGCAGAACCTAGGAAAACACAAACCTTACTGTAAGACCTTTGAATGTGTTTTTTATCATTTGGCACAGATTCCATCAACAGGTTTTATTACAAAAACCCGCACCCATGTCCTTGCTGTCAAACAGTTTTTCCGGATTTGTGATTGCTTGAGCGGAGCATTGAAGGATGCAATTTTTTACAGCCATCCTAGACATCCTTGGGGGTGCTTTATAGTGACAGTAAATGTGGCTTGGATATTGAAACTCACCCTGCAATTCGCATGACAAGATCCGATGCTCTCTGAATTGCTGCGCCGTAGCTGTTTTCAGTAAAACAGTATTATCTCAATAGTCCCATGACTTGGCTGTCTTCTTTTGAACTGGTCTTTGCAGAGCATTTGTCAAGATATAAATCACTGCTGTTTTTACAATAAAAAAAGATTCTTTGATCAATAATTTTAAATGAAATATTGCATCACTATAGTTAAAAGAAACCAAATGGGAAATATATGAGCTTTAAAATACTAAAAAGATTGTAGATAAATTCCTGTTGGAAGGAATTTTAACCTTATAATAATCTTTGGACACTCAATATTTTGTGTGACAATATCTTGTTGCAACTTAATTTTTTCAAAGTCTAAAATAAATGTAAATTCAATGTGTTACTTGCCATTTCTTTGCAACTGTTTGTGAAATTTACTTGACATTTATGAGTAAAAACTGTTTCTGTCATTTTTTTTCCCAATGTAGTATTCCTTGGATTTGGTTCCAAATTATGACAGAAATTCCAGATGGATTTATTTGGAATTTTCTGATTAAGGGAAAGTTTATTATAAATGTAAATATACATTTTATTACTATTCCTATATAAAATATTCCATGTTGGTCTTGGAATGTTTCCGTGACCAGATCATGTTCCCTTTGTCTGGAGAGTAGTTTCTAATAATAAAACAGACCAATTGTTACCTCAGCGGCTGAAGTTATTCACTGACTGATTCAATGGAAATTAAATACGAGTTTTCCTACAATACATAGTGCAGTCCGTTTCAAAGTATTAACACGGTGAAAGACGTAAGTGGAACAGGAGAACAGTGGTTGTCCTGACAAACCAGGTTTATAGAACAATAAAACGCACTTTTACTTGTAAGAGTTACAGCACAGCTTCAATTCATAAAATGATTTTCATTGAATTCTGGCTTACCAAAAGTGACATCACAAGGTTAAACTCTCTCCTTTTTGACAAAAAGCAGTAATCCTACCAGCAGCCATTTCAATGGAGTCATGCTGGGTAGTTGTAAAATGGAGAACCACCATATATAGAGCAGATGGGAAACCGATTAAATTTTTAACACTTTTCATATGGTTGTGGAAAAACAAAATTGTCTTGAAAATATTAAGTGTCAACAGCAGATGAAAAAAAAGGTTACAGAACCTGAGAGATCATGGACATGGTCAGTAATGCTGCAGACACCAGTGCCTTCATTCAGTACTAGACACTCCCTGGCCCCGATTTAAAAATAAAATAAAAAGAAGCTCCCAGTAAAAACACCTGATTTGAAATTCAATCCCATATTGAGTGCATGTGTGAGTGAAAATTGAGGTCATACTAATCTGGACCTCAGTCTCTTTCTGTCAAATCGTAATCCAATCCATAGCCTGCCACTCAAGCCCTATAAAAGTAAAAGCATAATTTCACACACAAAAGGGTTTTCACAATAAGCCTGTAAACTACAGCTAATGCCTTGTGTTATATATATATATAAAAAATATATTAATAAGTGATATCCCAAATCTCAAGGTTCTACCGTTTTTAACTGTAAAAGGGGTTTAGGATGCAAATGCATCAATGAGACCTGAATTATAATTATGTCACTCTATTTGTATTCAGGGCCATACAACACAGTCATAATCCTGATTGCATTTGCCGCTTAAAGTTGATCTTTTGCATGCGTTTATCTCCTATGACTCCTAACCCAGAAGTAGAAAGACAGGATGTGATGCTTTGAGAGAAAAAGAACAGAAAAGAGAAAAGAAAACAGAACCAGCAGGTGGTCTCTAGGGTGATTCCTCTGTTACTTCTGTCACCGTGAAATCAAAGAGCAAAGAAGCAATGTCAGTCACATTCTGGAATATCTCTGAAGAAGCAACCAATTAAAGTGTATTGGTGTCTTGGAAATTGCTTTTACAATTCCATGTTTTAATCACGGGTAATATTAATAATTTATTTTTTTGTATACATTAAAGAATAATTCAACCCAAAATGAAAATTTGCTTAACATTAACTCACCTTCAGGCCATCCAAGATGTAGATGAGTTTGTTTCTTCATCCAGAACACCTGAGAAGAGATGATGCTGACCCTCAGAGGACCTCAGATGATGCTAACCCTGACATAACCCTCAACAAACAGAACTAACAAATATTGCCACATGTGTGACTGCATATAATTAATATTATTAATAATGTTCATCGTCTGGCTGACTACGTCTTGTATTAATTTTTTCTAAAAATCCTGTCAAATGTGCACAAACTGACAGTCACCACCATAAGCTACTACTAAATATTGTAGAAACATAATTTTCTGTAAAGTTGCTTTTAACGATTTGTATTGTAAAAAGCGCTATACAAATAAACTTGAATTGAAACTTGAATTAAAATTTATCGCAACAGATTTGGAAAAATTCAGCTCAACATCACTTACTCACCTATGGATCATCTGCAGTGAATGGGTGCCATCAGAATCAGTTTCCTAACAGCTGATAAAGACATCACAATAATCCACACCACTCCAGACCATCAATTATCATCTTGTGAAGTGGAAAGCTCCATGTCATACACAAATCAATGATTAAGACATTTTTAACTTCAAAAAGCTGGTTAAATAATGAGTCCTCTATCCATAATATTACTTTTTTACAGTAAAAAAGTCTATACCCTGTTGTCCCCTCACACCAAAATCCACTGTCATATGTAGTTTTTGCCTCGTCTTTGCATATTTCTTTCATGATTCAGACAAGATGACTTTATATTACTTTCCTGAAAATCCTGAAATTAATAAATAATAAAGTATTGGTGATAACCACCATTTCTTTTCGATGTAAGTCCCTCGCATAAGATGGGGGTTTTAAATAAGCAAGAACCAGCATGAATTATCCTGGACCAGCATGCTAAACTGGTCTATTCAGCAGGGAAAACTGATAACATGATACATTAAGCCTGTGTAGAGCAGGATGATTTTAAGAGATACTTCTAGTTCTTAACGTGATTTTGTCTTCAGTTTCAGCTGCATCTGTCCTTCCCAGTGTTTCTCTTGCTCCATGAGTCATCTACTGTAGCCGCATTAGCACCTTAACAGTCAAGTCTTAATCTTAGCACTGTCTGGAGCAGCTGTGTCAAATGTAACCTTCCCATTCTGCTCATTACAGTCCCTGTATCCCTGCCATTAACTGGGTCATAGTAATTCAGACACCCACAAGTGGCTATTACAAGACTGTAGGATAACTTAAAACGAGCCAACATGGAAATGAATGTGCTGCTATAGAACAGAACCTACAACATGAGGCTAGCCGAGTTGAAAATGACCCTTATAGGCTGCGTTTACATTTGGCATTAACATGTGACCTGTATCCAGATGCTGTCCATATATACATTGAAAAGACAAGTGTAAATGCACTTCTGATCAGAATGTCTGAACCTGGTCCAGAGGTAGTCGAGGACGCATTGTGATCGGGTCTCAGTGTAATGTAAACGCAATCCAACCATCGTGTCTGCATTCGCAGGTCGACATTACGCAAAATGCCGCCCCCTCAGTCTCTAGACTGTTACTGCATCCCAATTTGCATACTACTTTTACTAACCCGCATGCAAGATCAGAATTTGTGTCCTACAGCGTAGTAAAGCAACTGTACAGTATGTAATATAAAAAAAAATTATACTTAAATGGTGATCAAGGTGGTAATTATCTTTTATAGCAAAACGATCAGTTATTTTCTTAAAAAAAAAAATGTATATACTTTTTTACCACAAACGCTCATCTTGCACTGATGCGTGTCGAAAATTCATGCATGACGTAGTTAGAATACAGAAAATGGGTATAGTCCTGAGGTTCATACTGCACATGTGAGAGTACAAGGTGATAAAATAGCTGACAAACTGGCCAAACAGACAATGTAACATATGGCCTTTGTATCCAAATTCCACTAAGTAAAGCAGAAATAAAATGAAGAAGTATAGAATACATTAACAAAAAGTGGCAAGAATTTTTTTCCAAAAATAAAGGAGAGTATGCCTCAATAGTAGTAGAGAATATGTAATTATTACATGATTCCAAATAGGACATTCTTGTGGGTTTCCTTCCCCATGTGCTCCATGTTTTGTTTATTTCCTTATTTGGTCTTCCTGTTCCTGCCCGAATTGTATTATCATTTGTTCCAGGTGTTCCCCATTTTGTCCCATTGTTCCCAAGTGTGTCCCATTGGTTTCAGTGTATTTAGTGTGTTGTTCATCTCACCCCAGTGCTACTTGTGCAATCATGGCAATTCTGGTTTAATTCAAGTATATTTGTATAGCACTTTTCACAATACAAATCATTGCAAAGCAGCTTTACAGAAAATTAAGTTTCCACATTATATTTAGTAGTAGCTTATCAGTGGTGACTGTCAGTTAATGTACATGGCAGAAATGTACGGAAAAATCAAAGTCGTCATCAAACAGACAATGAACACCATTAGCAGCAATAATTACATGTTGCAATCAATTTTTAGCAAAATTTGGTAGTTCTTTATGTTGTTTCAGGGTTAGGGTCTGAGGTTCTCTGAGGTTCTCTGTTCTCAGGTGTTCGGGATCCATACTGAAGCTTGTGTAGCCTAAATACTAGCTGCAAAAACAGAAAAACAAATAGATGTAATAGACTTAATTAGCGTAGCTAATTCCAACCAAGCAAAATAGATTTTTTTTTTACCCAAGCTAAAAGAGTAAGAATGTGCTATCCTAGTTCTACCAAAAGTCCAGAGTTATGTGACCTTAAGGAGCGTGATGGATTGTAGCATGGTAGAAGTCTAGTTAGGTACACAGGAGCTAAACCATTTAAGGCCTTGTAGGTAAGCAATAATAATTTGTAGCTGATACGGAACTTAACATGTAGCCAGTGGTGTCAAGGCTATAATTTGATTGGTTATCAAGGCACACATGATCCAGTTTGACCATTACGCTTTCTCCAATAGTAAGTAATACGGTAGACCATATGAATAGGTAGATTCCTCATTAGATTGCTCCAAGCACTTAGATGCATCCGTCATCATGGAACGGTCTGTATGTGATCACTCACAATAAAAATCAACAAGTTTCAAGATGCAACAATATTGTGCAGCATCTAGTTGTAAAAGAATACCTACATTTTAATTCCTGAGGAAATTGGATAAACTTTCACAGGTAAGAATGTGTTGGTTTGAGTTTTTAATATCTATTAACTCAATACTTCTGGTTTTAAAACTAAAGTACATTTTAAATGACTTATAGCTAATGGCTATGTCTTGTTGTATTGTGTTAGTTTAGCAAAAGCATCTTCTGAAGTTTACTGTGTAGATATATATTATTCATATATGTGTATATCTACAGGTGCAATGTAGATGCAATGGCAATTTGCTCTTGGGTGTTCACGTGTTAATATTCAAATATACTGGACAGCTTACATATAGCGGCCCATAGAAACAGTCACTAATATGGAATATACCTATACAATCTTTGAGGTAGACCCTGTCATCTCCCAATTTTAAGACAAATGCGAATCCGAAATTAGGCAGGTACTACATTTGAATTAGAATTTACTTCACGACTGTAAAAAATATGTTCTATGTAATATGAAAGAGGGTAGTGTGAATAAAATCCATGTTGATACTGTCACGTGACTCACCAGTGTCCGTTGTTTTCCTTCACTTCCATTCAAAAATATCCTCTTCTGTGGCCTCATGGGATAGTAAAGTGTCCATTATATGCACACTTCAGAATCACACCGGAAGTATAGGTCATCCGGGTACTTCTGATGTACTGTTTTACACATACAGTATAGTAGGGAAGTATACAATTTAGGACACAGCTATTCTCTGCCCGTATATATCTATAGCCCTGTCCCACATGGCACACTTCATGTGCACTTGCAGAATTACAATGGCCGCTACGTGCGTGTGTCCATTAAGTCCACAAGACCATGGGGTGTTATCCATTTCTCTTTTTAACTTTCAGAAGTGAGATCGCGAGTAACTTATACACCACAGCCAGATCTACTTTTCTGTGTGTAATCCAGACATATGATGTGGCGTGAATGGGCAAATGAGGTATGTTTGCAGTTTCCTACAAAATCTCTCCAGACTGGTTTATAATATGAATTATTATTATAGGTTTATAAAGTGTAATTTGAATAAAGACATGATTTGTAAGACTGATTTGTTTTTGTTTTTTTGTGTCATTTTTTAATTTAATAAATAAAAATATTTAGAGGCATGTTTAACCAAAAACAAAACTTCTCCTTTATGTCCATCCAATCCCATAAAATACAAATATAAAAGAAATCTGAGAGGTGTCTGTCCCTCCATTAAAAGTCCAAGTTACCAGAATATCTAATAGGGAATCAATATCGAGCAGTTTAGTCCAAGTATGTGTTTAGATTATTGTTAAGGTGTAAAAAAAACTAAACAAAGATTTAATCATATAAAACACTCATATCTGTTTGCAAGATCTGGATCTTTTAAGTTACCTGGATTTGGAATAACATGAGGGTGATTTTGACGGAAATCTTGAGAATCTGAGTGAACTTTAAATGGAAACAGTCCTTTTGCAATTTTACGTTATAATATGTCCCAATACTGACATACTGTCTTATTACAGACTCATCACCAGCAATGTACATTTTAAAATTATACATGCTAGTAAAATTCTGTTTTATTGCAATGCAGAATAAAAAAGTGTAAATCAATAAACTAAAAAAATGTAGCCAACATAAATATAGTGAGTAGTCTGAATGTGTAAATTGTTGTTGAATTAGTCCCTTATATGATTATCAATAGCAATCTGTCTGTATAAAATGGGACTTGTCAGTACACTTGCCTGCTAAAAAGGCATAAGTCATAACATTGGGGCCACAGTGTCTGGCATGTCATTAAACATTCAACACTGTCTCGATTAGAGGTCTCACAGCGGGGAAAAATTGTAGTATGATGGTATGATGCTTACGATCTGCTTCATTCCTTGAGAGTGCACCTCCTTGTAATCAGTATGTCTGTCACGGTTGAGGCTCTCGTTCTGACATACAGTTTAAACCATTCACATGTCTGTTTCATGAGTTTAACCTTCAAGCAAAATAACTCCATTGTGTCCCTGACGGAAAGTAACACATACACATCTAGTATTTGCTTGAGTGTGCTGACACTTGTGCTAAACAGCTATCAGATACTGTGCAGCTGCAAGTATGTGTGTCAGGGAATGTGTATGAACGCAGCCTTGGCGATGTCCTTGACTCGCTGAGAAGTTCGCTACAAAGAACAAGAATATTCCACCACAGCCTGCATGGGAACACAAATGAAAATCCCATGCTTTCCCAAGAGAAGAACTCTTTAAAAGCATGTTTCTTTTTTAATATAAGAAACATAATAAACTAGATAGCTGTTCAAAAATGATAAATCAGGGAGACGGGAGTTTCAGAACTGTAACAGTGTGATTTAGAAATGAGTTATTTCACTGTTCTTTGGAATACTGGATTCTGATTGGTCAGTTGTGGCATTCAGCAATCAGGTATTTCCTAATATTCACCATCATCCATGGCAAGGCTGTCGGAAACCGACCCTATTTCAAGTCTCTCATATCACACCTTGGACTCACTCTCTCTTGTTTCAAACAGAAACTGTGAAACTGACCTTAAAGGAGTCATATGGTTTTGCTAATAAGAACATTTTTTGGTGTAATGAAATGTGTTTATGTGGTTTAAGGTTAAAAAACACATTATTTTCAACATACTTTACATTATTGTTTCTCCTCTATGCCCTGCCTTCTGAAATGCATCAATTTTTACAAAGCCCATCGGTCTGAAAAGTGAAGTGTGCTCTGATTGGCCAGCAATCCAGTGCAATGTGATTGGCTGAATACCTCAAGCATGTGACGAAAATGCTACGCTCCCTAACATATTGTAAATCCATGTCTGGCCGGAGCGATGAAACATAAAGATAAAACCCATTATAAATGTGATATATAAACATGATTTCTAGGCGTGTCCTCTTTTGGAAAGCCAAACAAAGTTTTGAAACAGCCTCACAGCAAATTTGGTATATACAGCTTTGTTGAAATAAATGCAGCCTTGTTGAACATAAGAGAATTTCAAAAGCATTGAAAACTCTTACTGACCTCAAACCTTTGAAGAGTAGTGTAAAAAAATTTAAACAATTTCAAGTCAAACCAATATTTCATTTAAACATTAGGGCTTGGTTTCACAGACAGGGCTTAGACTAAGCCAGGTTTAGGCCGTAGTTCAGTTAGGACATTTAAGTATCTTTTAGAAACATTCCTTAGAAATAAAGATTATATTGTGTTCATCTTGAGAATAAACAATGACATTGAAAGTTTATTTCAGTTAAAGCTCAGACATGCATTTTAGTCTGGGGCTAGGCTTAAGCCTTGTCTGTGAAATGCTGGGTATATGTTTGGTGAGTAGACATTAAGCTGGATAACCACACAATGTCAGTCCAAACAACCATAAAGTTACCAGTCTGACTTTGTTCTATTGGTGTATATCCAGTTTAGAGGACAGCAACCAAAGTGGGATTATAACAAAAGATAGAAGATGAATTGGATGTCAGCTGGCACATTCTGGCCCCTTTAACTTTCACCGAGTTGATCCATCTCCTCTCGAGTTTCGGAGGCTGCTCAAAATACAGCGCCAGAGAACTAGAGCAAAGTGAAAAATGTTCATGAACTGTACTATTAGACACCAGAAACCCTCCAGCGGCTAGACCAAAATTAGAAGCCTCATTGTGACCAAGACTACAGACTATTTTAATTCTCTGTGGAGTTAATTAGGCCAGCATAGTTACAACACTACTATACTTAATGGTTCCACAGTACTCTTCTCAGGTGACTTTGTGAAAACAAGGGTTCGTGAGAAAATGATTACAGATAAATCCTCACACATGAAAAATTATTGTTATTTTATACTCAAGGGAAAGTCAGATTGTTGTATAATTGCATAATTTCCCGGAATTTGAGACAATTTAAATATACATATATAGACCTTTACGTATATCTACACAGACTGAGGCAACATAATTTAAAAATATACATTTTGTACAAAATTATACAAAAATATATAGTTCTTGTTTTTTGTAATATTTTGTTAAGACTGCAGTGGTTAACTGGAAGCTATAGCATAGTGTTTAATGCTTTATATATATATATATATATATATATGTAAATCTACATACAATATATATATATATATATATATATATATATATATATATAAATCTACATATAATATATATATATATATATATATATATAAATCTACATATAATATATATATATATATATATATATATATATATATATATATATATATATATATATATATAATCTATGAATTTATTGGAAACCCTTGTAGTGTCAGTTCATGAGCTGGAGAGGGACTGAGATCTCCCATCACCGTCATGCCCTCGAGACGCCTCAGGTTGTCCCAGGGTGACTGTCCATGTAATAAAAGTACTGGAAATCTAGTGACTAAAACATTTTATTAGTATGAAAATAAGCTTTTCCTGCTGCATGCAATTAAAACCTAATACTGTATTGCTGTCATTAGGGTTAATACCAAACCAGCAATTTTTCTATGAATTTATTAGAGAAATCCTGTGCCGTGCCTGCTATCCAGGCAGAAAGGGATCGACTGCCTAGAATTTGATTGCCTATTGCATTGCTATTCTCACAGTAGCTGTAAATTGTCTGGGGCTTTTATGGATTTTGGTGTTGGCTGATTAGCCCACCATCTCCACATGTTTCCTCCACATATCAGCATATCACCACAGCACAGGGCATCTTCAGAATCAGAATATTCTTCCATTAAAACTGAGTGAATATTCTGCTTTTTTCCTTAGTCCGAGGACTTGGCTAGCATTTAGCATAATATGAGCAGTTTGGGGTGTAAGTGTTAACTTATCATTTGTGTTTAATCAGATTTATTTGTAAACAGAAATGAAGCACATGTACACTGGTTTTTAATGTACTATAAAAAGCATTGTTTGTCAAGACCACTGCACTGATACTAGTCTAAAAACCGTTGTGCAGCAGCGCCATCTGCTGTCTGGAATATGTTACTTTTGCCTATTGTCATTAAAAACTAAATGCACAAAATGTCCCCACTAACTGAAATCACTGAAGAAGTCTTACATTTTTTTATATCTGTCTGACAGCCCTAGGCTCTGAAAACAGCTGTCAGCCAATGGTGTGAGATTTGGCTAAATACTGTTTGGGAGAACTGGAGAGGAGTAGGCCTATACATTTTCACTTGATTTGTGAACTAATGAGTAAAACTTAAATTGGCTGTTCATATAATATATGTCAGCATGCAAACAGTGTGGAAATGAGCCATAATAACAACTATCATCAATATGCTTTCTTCACAACATTTTCTTCCTTTAAAAAATATCTACAGTTGCAAGACACAATCTGGTTTATTAAATATCACAAATAATCTTGTAATCATCTAAGGATCATGTCAATTGAAAATGGATTTCTGTTTTTATTACGGCAGTTTTAAAATAGACCTAATAGTTACACTTCATTGCATTTATTTAGAGATGTTTACATTCATTTAGCTTTAGCAAAAAGGTCCAGTATCCATATTGCACTCAAAAGATTATTGTTTTCTTTTCAGCAAATCTCTTTTACATGCATCCAGACATAAATGACCCTTATTCAGTACAGTTTATCAGACCTGTCAGAATATACTCATAAATGTTCATGTTTGTCTGTCATACCATATACAGCACCACAGAATGTGGAGTCAGACATTAAATCAGGAGAAACACCAAATGTATTCACTCTGGCTTTATCACCACACACATAACGTGTGCCATCTTTAACGCACCAAAGAACTTTTGGCAACATGAAAAAAGCACTCTCAGAGAACAAGAAGAGGCAAACACAACTAAGCACACATATATAACTCTTTACAGTGTCAATGCTTGTTTCTTCACCCATTTGACTACATTCGCAGGCATACAGCATTGCAGGTGGGCCAAAAGAAGCCTGCAGCAGAGGTCTGATTTATGGGAACTGCAGAGTTGCTACACAGATTGGCGAAGGTGCCACCTGATGAGACTGATGATAGGAACAGTCATGTTTTTTGGTACTAGTACCCCTGGGTAAAGTTATAGCCAGTCTCTGAGTGGAGGCTGGAGCCTGAAGCAGTAAAACTGTAGGCAGCATAGGCGACCACAGAGCCCAACATCAGTCCAGACATGTAGGACACAGTCATTATGTTCCCTGTGGGAAAAACCAATCACAAGAACTCAAGTTAATGACTGCATCTGTAGAGAAGAGATTATAAATGCATCCTTCTGAAAGTTTAGGCTTGCATACAAGCACCTGATCTTCTGCATAGACTTGTGCATATATACTCTATGAATCTAAATGGGGTGATAGATTTACCTGCTAGTTCCCTCTGCTCAGGTGCCACCTTGCCTGCGGCATGAATCATGGGAACACTGCCAAAATAGCCATTAGTGATGCCCATGAGGAGAGAGAAAATGCAAGGCCATGCCGGGTGGCTGAAGGTGGGCTTCTGAGCCGGATACACACACATGATGAACAGAGGGATGAAAACGACTCGCACACACGAGCAGAAGAGAAGACGAGTACCGTTCCATTCATACGGCACGGCTGCCAAGATCTAGACACATGGAGAGACAAGGTTAGGTGTCAGATTACTTCAATGAATGTAGGCGATGACATAATCTGTCATGTCATCATGTCGGTGAACATACTTTGCCCACAAAGTCGGATATGTTGAAGATGGCCATGATCAGGATGGGCAGCCATTCCCCCAGTGTGACATTCCTGATCTCCGACTCCAGTCCAGGAAAAAGACACAGCGTGATGAAGTAAGTGACAGCAATAGACAGCATGTATGTCCAGATCACACGGGCAACCGCATAACGATGCAGGATCATGACTGCAACAGAAGGGGTCACTGCTCATTAACCAGTAACATGAAAATGAGGTCCTTAAATAAATAAATACAAAAGAAAGAAAAAAGAATTTATACTCTTCTTCAGCAAGGATGCATTACAAGTAGCATAAAAATGTGAATATGGTTACAATCAAATCAATTTTAAATAAATGTGTTTTTTTAAACCTTCTATTCATCAAAGAAAAAGATGTATCATTTTAACATTGATAATAATTCAAAGTTTTTCTTGATTAGGGTTAGGACCTCAGATGATGCAAACCCTGAATCAACAAACAGAACTAACAAATATTGCTACAAGTGTGACTGCATCATATAATAATTATTAATTAATAATATTAATAATATTAATAATGTCCGTCTGGCTGACTACGTCTTGTATTAATTTTTCTAAAAATCCTGTCAAACTTGCACAAACTGAGAGTCACCACCATAAGCTACTACTAAATATTGTAGAAACATAATTTTCTGTAAAGTTGCTTTGTAACGATTTGTATTGTAAAAAGCGCTATACAAATAAAATAAACTTGAATTGATTACTGTATGACACTGAAGACAGGAGTAATGATGCTGAAAATTCAGCTTAGCAATCATGGTAATAAACTGCATTTTAAAATATATTAAATATAATTTTTTTTTTAATCAAAAATGGAAAACATTTAATTGATAATATTTCCCTATATTAATAGTGTTACTGTATCAAATGATCAAATAAATGATGATAGGAGACTTCATTCAAAACCTTCATACAAAGACTTGATTATTATGAATACCTGGTAACTTAATTATTAGCAAATAAACACAAAACACAAATAATTGAATAACATTAATTTATTCTTTTGCAGATCTCATAATGAATATCTCTCTCACTTGTAGCATTAAAATGCTTTTTAATGCAGAGAAAATAGTAATTTTTAAAATAGAAAATATCACCCATAATATCATTTTTTGGGCCATGACATGAAAATGATGGTTGATTTATCTGTATCAGCTAGTTTTGTAGTTCTGATGCACTGTTAAATCATACTTTCTTTGTTAATGAGGATTGACACAGAACATACAGTATTGTGAATGAGATCTCACCTCTGATTCCTGGCCAGCTCTGTTTAATCTTTGGTTTGGGCACATCAAACCTTACGTAAGTGTTTCCTCCAGCAAAATCTGTACAGCCGTCTTCAGTTGGGGAAGAGCCCACTGCGCCATTACCCTTGAAACCAGACGGGACATCTGAACAATTCATCCTGAATACATTACATCCTTACAAGACAGAGGAGTGACCATCAATATATTTTCAGTTAAATATGGAAAAAACATCTTGCATGTACTAAGACATTTGATGTAACAACAAAGATCACATCAGAACCCGTGACCGTATCAAGCAGGTCACTGCGACTTTGTAAGAGCGTGCAGTGCATTCAGATATTGTAATGCTTTTCTTGATGAACTAGTAGTTCTGCAGGGCCTGTTTGAGGAGGGCCATTACTTGATTAAGTGTCTGGCTGAGGTAGTAAAACCACTCACCTTAATTTGCTGAGAATAAAACAAGAGCATTCAGGTCTCATGGAAGCAGAGACGAGAAACCGCTTTAGGAGAAATACACCCTTGGAGCATCATAAGCTCCAGTATAGACTAGCATTAAATACATAAAAAATAAATAGGCAAAAATGAACAATAAGAATCTCATTTTGAGGTATTGTGTCTTTGCTAGATTAAAGATTAGCCACATCTGTGCAGTCCTTCGTACTGGATGCTGATGGATTTATTTATATTTCTTCATCATAGATTGAAGCTGAATCAATTCTAAATACCCCAAATGGACACTTTTCAAATTTTTGGGCTCTTCAGAAGTTGGATAAACTCCAAGAATCCATGAAAGCTTTTCTATGACTTTGACAAGCTATGCATTTCTGGACGAAGATGAAGAAATCTTGAGAGGAGGAACAGCTGAGTGCTTAGTCTGAGGTTTATCTGAAGTGCTTTCATATATTACTCCACTCAAACTGCCTGCATCTGAGTGAGCACTTAAATCATGCTCTCGCTGTGTCCTTCTCAGGGCCGCCGAGAGCACAGTCATCGAGAGCACTGATCGGCACAAATGAAATGGAGTTATGGAAGAATTTAAAGAAAATACAACTGAGTATGCGTAACTAAAACTGTCTTTTCACAGTCCAGCTAAATTAAAGAGAGCTTTATGATTCTACACTCTAATGAAGTTCATCACACCTTTCCATTTCTTAATTTAGCTGACTTCTTTTCCAAAACGACTTACAATTGCTATATATGTCAAAGGTTGCACGCCTCTGGGGCAACTAGGGGTTAAGTGTCTTGCTCAGGGGCACATTGGTGTCTCACAGTGGATTCGAACCCGGGTCTCTCACACCAAAGGCATGTGTCTTATCCACGGTGCCAACAACACCCCCTTTCCAACAGTTTATGATAATGCTACTGATTTATTTAATTCCAAATGGATTTCTAAACCATATAGCAGGGAGAGATATGTTGTTTTCATTTGCACAGGGTTCTTGAGGACTTTTCCCTGCAAACAAAACTGACTACACATGTAGGGCTGGGCAACATAATGCAAAAGTATGAGACAGCTAGAGCACATTTACTATTATAGATACCCAAGACTTATGACTGGGTAACTCTTGTTAAGTACTGCTCATCTTCTAGGAATCCTATGTTGAATTTCTACTTTGGATATTTATAAAAAATATTGACATTAATATATTATATAATTGCATTTTGTATGTTTAAATATACATTAATGATGTACTATACATGTGTATATTATATAATTAATAGAAATAATAATGTTTATTTATATAATTATATTTTTACTTATATTGTACCAATCAAGCAGTAATTTTGTCAATTAATGCTACAAAAAAATTGTTATTTAACTGTATGCAAGACTTTTTTTTCTGCTGAACATAAGATATTTTTTTTATTTTTTTTTGCAAATTCGTTTCTTCAGAAAAATTATGGAATTACTATTTGAAAAAGGCTATAAATATGAAAACTTACAAATCTGACATCTTCTGTAATGACGTCATGGTGGACCTGATACTGGGTTCCGTTGTGTGAGTGGTTTTTGGTGTGGGACAGGCCCTGTCGCGCCAGACCCGTGTAGTACTGGACAAAGCGTGTCCTTCGCACAACTATGTGCAGGATAAAACACAGTAGCACCATACAGATGGAAATGGTGAAGAAGATGATGGTGTTCTTCCTCTCATTTTTGATCAGCAGTTTGGTGAAGATACGGCTGAGTGAAATGATCACTCCTGCTGTGCCTATACAGAAAATAATAAACAAAGAATGAATCTTGTTTTTGAAGTTTATCATGGATTTTCATGACCACATCTGATGACACAAAGCCTCTTACTCTCTCCGGTCATCACTCCCTGTGTGTAGCGCTTGGGAAGCATCCCCATGTATCCATAGAAACTGGACTGCTGCACTGGAAACACAATATGGTCAAAAACTGTTATGGCTGGAAATGGTTGACAACACAATGTGAGCCTGAAAGAAGGACAGTCACCCCCTACACAATACTGCAGTCATGACGGCTTTGGAAAGAAAAGTCTGAACGAATACCTGTACATCCAAAGGCCACAGTACCCATAGACATCAGATTGATGACGTACGACTGCCTCGTGGTGAACCTCTCCAGCCACACATCAAATACTGTGACAAAAAGCAGAGGTCCAAGTGCAAAGAGGTAACCTGAAAGAAATGAACTTGGATGTAAACAAATTTGAGATAGCACAAACAAGAACAAAATCTATGCACTGAAAAAAGTCTGCAGGTTTTAATCTTAAACAATTTTCACTCAGAAATCTGAGATTTCACAAATAATTAGAAAGAAAACAGAAGAAAGAAAAATATTTGCAAGCAATATCCTATAATATTTGTTTATATTATTTGTATTGCATTCTATTTGTTTTTGCAGAAAGTCATATATGGTAGGTCAGCATGAGGGTGAGTAAATGATGATAGAATTGTTATTTTGGGTGAAATATCCCTTTAAAAGCTGATATTGAAATATTTTTCTGTTTGCTGATTTTTCAGATCACAGTAATTGATCGCTAGTGAAGGGTTTGGGGCTGTGTGTGTTTTTTATGGTATTATCAGTAAAGCTGGGCAAAAAAATGGATTTATCGTTTTTTTTTTTATGTGACGTCGATTCGATATCGATTCTCAAAAGCCACGAATCGATCTTTTCAGGTATTTATTTCAGCGCACATTTAAAACAAGATCTGATCAACGTGAATCTTATCATTACTCTTCTCCACTAGATGTCACCCTTATTTACCTTGCTCTGTGTTACAATAGAAAGCCTGTCATTCATTCAGAATCAGCGCTTATCATGGCGGATATACTGTTGATGAGAACCAAGAACAAAGCCATATGCGTTATTCGCAATGCTCAGGTGAAATCAACAGGAATACTATAAATATGCAGAAGAATTTGATATCGCACATAAGGCGCAATGATTCCCACATTCAGTGAATGAATGGCGGATGGCGTTGGGCACTGTTTTGTTTACTAACGTACACACATACTAAAGCGCGGGCGGTGCTCGCAGTGTTTTCAGATTCTGCCGTATGATATGAATACATGAAGCTGCTCTGAGAGTCACTTCATTAGCATTTTATCATTTCATTTGAGAAAACTGCCGTCATATCACATACACAGCAGCTGCAAGTTCCTCATGGCAACCCGTCAAAATAAAAGTTTAGTTTAACATTAAGAAACGACAGCATATTTTACTATTTAGCAATCTTAAGACTCAATGTTACTACTGCTAATACAAAATAATAAATCTTTATTTTTAAAGGAAAATCACATTTGTTTTCTTTTATTCATTTTAAAATTAAACGTCTGTTGTGCAGCACTTTTTTTGGCCAAAAAATAAAAAGGTTTAATTTTAATTTGATTATGATAAATTAAATTAATTATTTATGCCTTCATCTGATTACAAAAAAAATAAGAAGAATATTTTAAAGGACCCTATAGTTTAAAATAGGACCCTATACAAAAAAGGTTTAAAATACAGGCCAGTGGTTCTTAATTTAATTTAAATATATATATATATATATATATATATATATATATATATATATATATATATATATATATATATATATATATATATATATATATATATATATATATATATATATATTCACCATTTGTAAAATTATGTTTACTGATCTTTTTTTTTTTTTTTTTTTTTTCTAAGAAATATCAATAGCATTTGTATTAAAACTATATTCCCTGAATGTTATAAATCAAAATCGAATCAAATCAGGACATCTGAACCAATACCCAACCCTAATTATCAGTCAATCATTATATTCATAAATGCAATTTTCCTGTTTTTATCAGCTGTTTCAGTTATATGTGAGTCATCCTCTTTAGTAGTGTGTATTTAGCAGTATTTGGTGAGTGTTATTCCTCAGGTTGAAATGAGCGATGCAGCTGTCAGACTGGACTGTCGTCTCTCCTCTCTCTCTCCCCTCAGGCCAGCAGCTCTGTCAGGTCAATCAGCGGCCTCCTCCCCCATCGCTTTGTGCTTTCCTGTCTGTGTTCGTGTCAGACGGCTCTAAATAAACACACTCACCCACAGTGATCCTGGTGTGCAGGCTCAGCATCTCCATCAGGACGTTGTTTAAGATCACAGCCACTAGGGCCACAAGTATATATGTTAAACCCATGTCAAACACAATGGATGTTCCTGAAAGACAGAAAAGAGGAAATTACCTTTGAGTTTATTACATTTTTTACCCCTTACTGTCATAAAGGAACCTTAAGTTATGCATAAGCATAAGAGATGTATTTTGCAAATGTAAAAATTGTGTATATATACTACACACACACACACACACATACATATATATACATACACACACACATTATAATGAGCAATTCTGACAATGTTTTAAAACTCACGATCATTAACAGAAATTTCAACCATAATTAGTTTCATTTTAATGCTAGCTAAAATATGTAGTCCATAAATATAATGGAGTACCTTCAAATTTATGATGCAGGTAGTCAACATCTGTAATGAAGCTATTGTAAGGCAGCAGGAAGCCCACTCCAGCCAGGAGCATGGCAAAATAGATCCCATGGTAACGGTCGTCTGGAATAGGTTCTTCAAATGCTACGCACAAAAATCACACAATTTGTATGCACAAGCAACAAGTGAGAGTTACAAACAAAAGTCCTGCCCATGTTTTATTGGTATGAGATTTCAAAAAATGTGCATTTGAAATATTCATCTCTCAGCCTGTGTGCTGTCTTTTTGAAGTATACTTATGCATATGTATGAGACATTTGACATTTTGCTCTCTCTCTCTCTTTCTGGACGAGGAACTGATTGATGGATGCGCTTCTGTACCTCTTGCCGGCTTCCTAATGGTTGTACAGCTTTAGTACTTTAACACTACATAACTAATTTAAGAGATGGAAGAAATTAAATCATGCTTAATGAAACACATACATCAAACGAAGAACATATTTATATAAAAAAGCTTGAAGAATCTAGCAAACTCTAAAGATTAATGTGTATGTTCTCCTACTCCACTGATTTAATAAGCAGGACCTTTGTAACCAGGGAACGTGTGGGGACAACAGCCTCTCCACCTAACATGATTAGACCTGACTAGCACATGCCAAGCATCGTAGCCTTTAAAACCAAGCAGAGTCTTTGCCAAACCAAAACTTGTATCGAAATAATGTCTCAAATGACATTTTGTAGTTATATTGAGGCACATCTTATGCAGCAGAGACTCACCAGGTTCTGAAAGGGCCAGCACTCCTTTATCTGAGATGTCTTTCACCTGAGAGTCCTCTTCCTCCAGCTGATAGCTCTCGAAACTAAAGCTCATCACCACATTGCCCTCGGGAGTCTGGCCAGGGGTGGCCTGTTTATGTCTCTCTACTCCTTTTGAGTCCATAGTCCCTCTTTTGGCCTGGAATATCTGAAAAGGCCCTCTTTAACAGTGTCAGAATTATAATCTGTAAGACGATGAAAATGATGAATGTGTCAGCAACTTAAAAAACAGATTGGATGCAACACATTACATCCTTTACATTATTTTTAAGTGTTATCATAGAATTATATATATATATATATATATATATATATATATATATATATATATATATATATATATATATATATATATATATATATATATATATATATAATTTAAATGTCCTATTATTCAAATATATTTATTATTATTCAAATATATTTAGCACTTTTTATATATTGAGCATTATGGCAAATTCTTTTAGTTCAAATTGTCAAAAAAGCATGTGAAGAGCAGCCTCAAGTCACTTTCTGTTAAATCAGCCATGCCATGTGAAATTTCACTTTTGGCTATTTGCTGTAAGCCTCTGTTCCAAGTAATGTCCTTTTTTATTGTATTTGCATACATATGTTTGCATCATTAGTAATGCATTGTCAAGGGATATATTGCATCCCTGTGTGATCTATTTTAGGAAAGAACAATCAGATAATCTACAATAAATCTATATTCCTAATGCAAATCAGGCACTTCCAGTGAGAAGAGCCTTAGCCAAGATGCCACAGATGGATACGCTATTGAAATTTTCCTCATCTTGGAAATCTGCCAATGCATCCTTTGAAGAGGCTGGGGGCTGGCAGTGCACGACTGGTTCAAAAGAAAAGCCATCTTTGAAATCAGTGTTACGTCACTGACTAGAGAGTGGTCGGACACATTTTATGCCTTACTCAAACGTGTTGCATTGAGTTTGTGATGTTTTAACCCAATGGAATAGTTTCCTGTCAATCATTTTTACATAGTAAGAGTGTGTAGCCAAACACAAAGACATACAACAACATACAACAAGATATTGGATGTAAACAGTGCCAAGACATGCAAATAAAAAGCAGACCTGCTGCTGAACCATGAACTGTCAAGATCTGTCACACTCATTTTATAGTCATTTTCTATAGTTTATCATTATAATATGCACTAGAAAGAAAGTAAATCTATTTTAAAATCTTTCATATAATATAATAACATGTATAAAAGCTTTCCTAAATGATGCACGGAGCCAGCATGGGCTGATGAATGCAGATGAAGGATGTAAGAATCATTTAGAGGACCTGATGCTTGCGCGCAATGTTGTGATATAGTACCTTTGTATGTTTAACAAAAGTTTAACCTCTAAATGTGTGTAGGGAAAAAACAAGACGCAACAGGACGGGACTACTCTAAATCCAACTGATATGAAGAAAAAAAAATAAACAAGCTTGGCAACATGTTAACACGTTTAATAATGTTCTGCTATCTGTAGGGATGCTTTGCTCTCACTTGTTATAGCCAGTCATGTAAGCAAATCTAGCAGCGCTCATGCATCATTTCAAGAGACAAAAGCGATACAGTCATCAGAAAGACAACAGGTTTAATCTTACCCCCGAACAATTAAATGTGTCTTTCCTCCCTCATTGGCATGTTACTCCATGTTACCACAACCCCTCTTTACATAGAAAGCATTCTCATCATACGTGTGGTGTTGTTTGGGTTCTCCGCTGTATATATCCTCCAGCACAAGGTGAAGAGAAGAGGCACAGAGCTGCTGTCATTTTCTCTCCCTCCCACACACACACACACACACACACTCAGCTAGCCTCCAGCTGGCATCACGCTTTCACTATCGCTTTAAAGGAAACCTGTATTGGTGCACTTCGACTGCACTTATTTCCATATTGCAATGAATAACAAATGCAAAACTAATCAATGATTATCATGTAGTGTCACAATTTAAATGTTTAAGAAAAATCAAAAATTACTATTAAATTAGTAATAGAAAAGTATAGGCCTGTAATACTACTTCCTTCTGATTGGTCAGTTGCCGAATTCCGCTTTAATTATTTCTGAATAAAATTAAGCAAAACAATTTTACATTGTTACGAACATCCGTGTTTTTTTTTTTTTTTTTTTTTTTTTTACAAAATATTAAGCAGCACAACTTGCTTTCAACATTGATAATTATAAGAAGCGTTTCTTGAGCAGCAGATTCAAGCATTAAACGGGCTCGTAGTATAAACTGTAATAATACATCACATTACCTTATGAAACAAAAATATATTGCAGTATATTGGAAAATATATTAATATATTACGCATATATTCTTAGATATATTTATGTTTTCCAATATATTGCAATATATTAAAAGCGGCAATTTGTATATTTTGCAATATATTATATAATATATTTATCATTAATAGCTATATTATTAAATGTATTCAAATATATAATATATTAGAAAATAAAAATGGAAAATAATATATTACAATTTATCACAATATATTTTAAGAAATATATTGGTAAATATATTTTCCTTTCGTAAGGGTTATTACCGTTTTTATTTTGATCCAAATAAATGCAGCTTCGGTGAGAATAAGAGACATCTTGAGAACGGGTTGCAAAAACCATAAAAGCATCTGCCATCTGCATTCTGAGGGGACTTGCAATTGGCATTGTGGTCTGTGGTCTAATTTAAGAGATTGATAAACTTAAAACACTGCATGCACCAATGTTCTCTGGTCTATTACTTTAGTCTTAATATATTTTGGGTAAAAGGTAATCGGCAATACACTGGCAACAGAACAAGTATAGATATGTACAAGTAGGTTCATTTTGTCATTATTAAAGCTTCTTGACATCTTTTGGATAACCAGAGTGTTGTACTCCTCAATACATGGTTGGTGGAGCATTCAGCCCTGAACTTGATTTTGCATTAGATGTCCAGACAGTATTATTGGGAAAGAACAAAGCTCAACAGCGACTCTCAATAAGGAAGGAGCATGATAGATTGCTTTATTTGCATTTCAAAGAAATCCATGGGACACCTTTGGATTTTGAATGTACAAGCAGCAAGTTCTACATACATGCATAATATACAATGCTGATGCTATATATCTGGCATCATTTAAAGCAACAAAATCAAGGTGAAACTGCAGTGTTTGTCTGTTAAATTACCTGGCAATGCAGAAATGCCTATAAAGGTTTTTCTGTGTGAAGGAAAAATGAACTTTCTCTTTTTATTTATGATAAATCGCATATCACACACTCATTCTGTAAAAATTCAAGCTTTATGATTTTCAATCACTAAGAAAGGTCACCAAATGTAGACAGGGATGCTATTTACTATAGAAAATAACAAAATGAATCCCTCTTACGTGCATTAAATGAGCCGGTTCTTAGTCTGGATGTTCTATTTAACAAGTGGGAATCTAATTTCTTACACAATGTCATTTCCCCAAAAGGCCTCTGTGCTTGTGCATTCAGAAAGTTGACTGGACTGTTTCATTACCTTCTTCATCACCTGCTCCGTTTTACTGTGTACCGTGAGGGTACAAAATGCCTCAAAGGGCATTTTTGAACCAAATGGTAATGGCAGTCTTTACTGTGTGTGTGTGTGTGTGTGTGTGTGTGGATGTGGGTGTTTTTGTGACATATCAGGACACAACTCTGTATAATGACATGGGTATGACACAAGTATTACAAGGAGAGGGTGACTTATGAGGACATAACTCATGTCCCCATTTTTCAAAACGCTTATAAAACCATACAGGATTTGTTTTATTTTTTTTGTCGAGAAAGTAAAAATGCACAAAGTTTCCTGTGAGGGTTAGGGTTAGGTGTAGGGTTGGTGTAGGGCCATAGAATATACAGTTTGTACATAAAAACCATTACACCTATGGGATTTCCCCACTTTTCACAAAAACAAATGTGTGTGTGTGTGTGTGTGTGTGTGTGTCTGTTATTTGACAGGATCGATGTTATGTGTATATTTTATATATTATATTTATTAAGAAGTCTAATTATGTTTTTTTTTCTTTAAATCCCTAGCATAGCAATCTTGTAAAGACTTTAAATCGTATTAAAACAAGTCATTCATAGTCAAATTAACACTCTCATATTCACCCAATGCATTACTGGAATAAATATATATTACAAGTGCACTCAATATTTTTTCCTTATCAAAAGATTTTAGATATAAAGAAATAATAACAAAAGACAGTTTTACCAAAAAAAAAAAAAAAAAAAAAAAGCTTTAGCCGACAAGGTCCTATAAGTTTATCTATGAGCCCTCCAGTTGAATTTTGAGTTGATCTCTTTTTATTCAGTTAAGTGCTACTATTAGGGCTGCTGTTTCAGCATATGTTGCTGCAGGAGAGGAGTGATGAACCAATTTGTGCAGGAACAAGTTCCAGACCTGCTGGAGAGTAATGAGATAAGGCTCAAACACTGGCCTGTCATTAATCGTGTCTACTGCTGGGGTTTGTAACACATCAAGAGGTCTAACTTCAAAAACTGGAGGAAATGTTCTCATAACATGCTGTGGAGCAACTGCTATTATAAGTCAAAGCTCAAAGATTCAAGTTATTTGTTATTTCCAAGATTATTCCAGGAATAGCAGAAATCACAATTAATAATAGTTTACAAATTGAAAGGTGCTGTATGTATTGACATCGAATGGTTGAATTAGGTATTGCAGTCCAAATTCAAAAGATTGGAGAGGGTTCTTGCCTTCTGAGCATCTTATTTGCAAAGTATTGTGAAATGCTTGTAATTGCATCTTTATTTCATGATTTTTAAACATTTTATCATGCTATTTTGATTGTTTTTTTTTAATCTCATATTTTATTTATTATGTCTCATTATCTAAACATTAACTCTCATTATGATATCAGGAGGTGGCCTCCAAACAGACCTGTGCCCCAGGGCCTTACACAGAGGCAGCATGTACTTGCAGTGCAAGTTTACTTCAGCGTAAACACTGCAGGGAATTACAACGATGGCTGAATTTAAATCATTTTCCTAGAATTGCAATTAGGTATTAGGATGTTCAGGAGTCTAACAGCCTCAGGGAAAATGTTTCAGAGTCTAATAGACTTCGTCTGTGTACTATAATATCCTTTTTGAGATTGTGGGAGGGTGAAGAGTTTACAGGAGGAGGTATTTATTGTACCATAGAACTTGTGTATGCAATAGTATAGGTCATTATAACAATTATTTTCTGTAAATGTAATGAGATTGGATATTGTAAATTAAAAATCATTATGCTATACGTTATCATGACAGTTATTGACAGATATGAATGTATAATACAAAACATAATAGTCTCTCGTCTCTGCCAGACAGATTTTTGATATATTGTCAAAAGCAATTAGCTTGTGAGACATGCAATGAGGAAGAATTTCCTGGACACACTTCAAGGTCTTAACTTTATTAATATAATCAGCGTAAACTGGTCTTCCTTGACTGCTCTTATGAGATTAAAAACAAAGGCTGTGTTCTGAATGCAATACAGCGAATACTGTACATCATGCACTGTATTTTGCTATATTTTTTAAATAGTAAATTAAAAAAGTTTACATTTTTACAATGTTCATTATTTTGATGTAATTAAGCAATTGAGTTCTTGAAAATAAAATAGGTTATTGTAAATTTAGAAAAAAATGCATAGAAATATAATTACATCTATATTTACATTTTAAGTGAAGCACATTGCATTGTGGGATACAGTACATGCAGTAAGCTCAGTTGTCCACTGCTTGTTTTGGCAAAAAGCAGTAATACGGTTATCCTATGCATTGATTATTCTAGTATACATACTTAAAGCTGCAGTAGGGAACTTTTGACGCTCTAGCGGTTAATAAACAGAACTGCTTGCGTCTTGCGGAAGAACATTGTAGCCGGAGCTACTTCTCTCTGTTTATGTCTATGAAGAATCACAAAGGTACTGGGTTACTCCGCCGCGGTATCCCCGAAGCAATCTAAAATAGTCCGAATATAAACACTTATTATAAGTGCACCCTAGTGATTCAGGACAAGCTAAAAACACGGTTTGGAAAATGGATTCATGGTGTATTCGCTTATTATGTTCATTTTTCTACATTTTGAACACAAACAAAGTTACGGACCGCAGCTCTGATTGGTTGTTTTTTACCGGGAGCGCATGACTTTCTGCAAATGGCAATAGGACCACTGGGAGGAGCCAGAGGAGCTTGAATTTTTCACAGATTATCTGTCTCATATTCTACTGTCAGGACATAATGACAGGTTTAATAAATATGTAAAAAATATTTTTTTTTACAAAAGTTCCCTACAGCACCTTTAATCCTGCAGAAGTAGTATGAGTAGAATGGTTGTATTCAGTATGAAACACAGGAAAAATAATACCAGTAAAAAAGAAAGAAAGATGGAATCCACTGGCACACGGGGAATTTATATATTTAATATCCTTCGCATGGCAGATATATGAGCTAGAACAATAACATTCTTTCGATTACATCATTTTCCTAATCACAAGAATTATTACCTTATTAAATTAGAGTCTGGAACTGAGATTGGCCTGATATTCCATCTGTTAGCAGACATTATGTTGAACTAATAAACCTGGTTCCCTGAAAACATAGATTAGAAATAATATTATTATAAAATGGGATAACCCCACTATAATGTGTCCAACACTAATGAAAGAATAATATTTGCAGAGTAAACATATGGCTAGTGAAAATCAGAGCAGATATGTGAATAATGAATATCAATATAAGCTAACTGCACGCTGCCTGGACCGTATAACTCCTGAAAGATTATGGACTGATGTGTACTTTGATGTGACCGCTGCAGCATCTTAATGAAAATCTCAAAATTATAATTCTGCCTGGGATTCTTATGGCAGAGCAAAGTAATGAATGACACTTATGCCTTTGACCTCCTGTCTAATGCATACTCTCACACTTTCTAATGAGATCACCATGAGAGTCGCTTCTCTTTCTCTTTTATTGAATGTTACTCAGTAAGTAAATTTTGCACCAGCATTTTGATTCTAAAAAATACCATTCATTTGTTTTAGGCTATAGTATCTTACAATGATTCTCCCTAATAAATGCACATATAGTCATTTTGGTTACACAGACATTTACTCAATGTCATGAGAATAAAAATCCACGTTGTATAGAATATTTACAGTTTAAAGTCCATACACCATAAATACATGATTTAAGACCTACCTATCCACTCAAAGGCTTTCAGTTGCCAAGAGAGCTTGGTTTTCCGCCATATGGAAAGATCTATCTGCACCTAAATGCAATTGGCAGTAGGCAAGACTTGGATTAAGGTTTACTCTGGGCATTCAATTAAGGAAAGAGCCTGTCAAAACTGATGCTGTATATGTCATCTGTGCTGTATGACTTTGAAAACCTCTGAAAAAATAATCCTGACAGCAACACGAGTCCATAAAATGAATCATCACACTTTGTAATTCTGCAAAATGAATCTTATCTGAAGGCAATGGCATATAGACATCCCTGAAACAGTTACTCAGTTCTGCAACAAGGTATTCAGTGACTAAAAGCAGGATGTTGGTCTGTCGCTCAGATAAAGATAAATGCAGATGTTCATATTATAAGAACTGTACATACTAACATGCTTTACCACCAGAAAGATGGTGTGTTTTGATGCATTTACCCCATAGCTGTTTTATCTACAGGTCTGTGTATGTGATTGAATGTAAGCACTACACTGAAACCTTAAACTGAATCATCAGTGAACTGACTTGAGCTGGAAAATGGCTCTGATATTGTCCTCTTGCATTATTGACAAACTATTTTCCTGTTGACACTGTAAAGTTGCTTTGACACAATCAGTTTTGTATAAAGCTCAATACAAATAAAGGTGACTTTGACCTGACTTGACTTTTTTAATAAAAAAGCAAAAGTGGTAGAATATATTTTTCTACTTTTTTTCTTTTACTTTTCTTATGGAAATTTCTTGTAAAAAATCCCCTGAAGTCTTTTTCTGTTTGTTCCTTTGATGCTATTTTGCATGTAATTGATAACAGCTGAAAACACTGTGATCCTCTCTCTCTCTCTCTCTCTCTCTCTCTCTCTCTATATATATATATGGATGTTATATCACTGTTCTTGTTAAGCGATAAAAAAAAACCTGTGTATAAATGTCTCCCTCCAGTGGTACCAGCGTATAACATGAAAATGTAATAATTTATAATAACAAAAATAAAGAAATTATATATTTTTATACTGAATAGTTTGATTAGTTTCAGATCCATTAGTTTCATTAGTATTTTATTATCGTATGTGCTTTTGTGTAGAACTTCGCTAAAAGGGGGATGAAACATATAGAAGTGTCAGACTGAAGTGTGACATCCTTTAGCATTATAACCAACGCATACAAATAAATTGTTGTTCTGTTTCTTTATATTGATTTGGCCATGTATTTCCCATAGACGTGGTCCAGAGTAATGAGTGTTTCTACCTTTCTTTTACTGCCTATGGTTTCTACCAGAGCCCGTCTTTCTACCGTCTACACGGCGGCCACGTGATCTCTAAACCACGCCCTTCAGTTTGCTCGTTGACGTCACTCCATTTCACTCCCATCGTGCCCCGCTGCAGCCATCATCTTTAAGTTCAGAGCAAGATGGCGGATAAACCAGGTACGGTTGAATGGGACATGCATAGATGAATATATTTCACTGTTGGACGGGAAGGCTTTACAGACAGCGCATTCTCTTATTATTTCTGCGTCTGAAGGCACGAATGGAGTGAATGTTCATGTGGTCGTTTGTACGCAGTGCGGTTCAGGGCCTCGAAGCGGGCAGCGAGTCATGTCAAGGACTTTCAGTAACATCGGCTGCACTGTTTTATCGATTACAGTAATGACCAAAAACATCTTCAGTACATGCACATTCTTCTGTAGTGTTTTTTTTTTTTAAGATACTCGAGCTAGTGAAGCGTGCTTGTTCGGTAATGACACAAAATTTTAGCGTCCAAATAACTCCGTTAATGCAGAGTTTTAATTTTGTTGGTTAATAATATTGGCATTTTGCTGAAAGTCTCCAGGAGGAGACCAACTACTTCTAGTAACTATAAAGTAACAATAATAACTAAAAATAAATATTCTGGAGTAAAAGTGTTCTTACAAAAAGTATAACGTTAGTTCTTCTGTATCTAACATCATGGTACTGAATGTATCTCAAACAGTTCTTTTGTAGTGCTGAAAATTATTCTAATATATGTGAAAGCAAACAAACATAATACCATGGTGCATTTTGTGACAGTTTGGTCTGATTTGAAACAAGTGCATTTTGCATAAGCTGCAGACTGAGTGTGGAATCCTTTAGCATTATAACCAAAGCATACAGCTATTATTTTTTCTTTCTTTTCTTTTTCACAAACTAGTTAGTTCTCAGTTTCATTTTAAAGCACAGGAGAACTAGCTTGGTGTGTGTGTGTGTGTATATATATATATATATATATATATATATATATATATATATATATATATATATATATATAAAACTATAACTGTTTATTTAATGTATTTTTTTCCGATAGTGGCCCTGGCCCAGAAGAGGCTTATGGACGTCAAACTCGGAGAACTGCCATCATGGTTTGGAACAAGAGACTTCACCCCAAACGGACTTATTGGTAGTGTTCGAGGAGGTAATGGCCAGTGTATTAATCATTACAAAAATATTTTGTTGATCAGTATTGTTTTTATTGTAGCTATTGCATAATCTTTTCCCCAATCAAAACTTATTTTAGGATATGAGAGATATTACAACAAATACATCAATGTGAGGAAAGGTGGCATTGGTGGAGTTGCCATGTTCCTTGCTGGTTACATTGCTCTGAGCTACCTCTGGGAATACGATCACATCAGTAAGTACAAATTAAAAGTATTAAATAATCGGTAGTAGTGTGTCCTTCACTGTTGTACTGCTGTCTAAATTAAGTGTCACTGAAAAAGTGTTTTCTTGTCTCCTGATAGAGCACGACAGGTGGAGGAAGTACCACTGAAACCCACTGGACCACCAGGGCAATCAAATATTTTGTCTGCAGCAGTGTGATCATCACACTCCAGCTTTCTCTGTTTGTGACCAAGAATAAAATGACTTTTATTTAATCTTGGCTCTTTATTGAAAGTATACAATATGTTAGCTGTGTGTAAAAGAGCTTGATTAGTGTTCACATTTCTTGTGATGAATTAAACGTGTATGCATTTCATTAAGGATTAATAGCGTTTTTGTATTTTTGTATGTCACGACTCAAGCATTAGGATGGTTCCACTTGTTTTAAAACAGATTCAGTAATAGCCCAGATTATTAGGGTAAAAATGGAGAAAGTCTTTATTCAGGCAAAAATGACCATTCAAAAGCTATCTTGAGGTTGATCTGTATTGTAATAAGCACAACAACCCAACAAATCAGATTCATTTAATATATACATGAAGCATCTTCACAGACTACAAAGTGATGTTCTTTCTGCCTCAACAATTTCAGATAATCTTGGTTGCTAATTGACAAAATTCTCTCTGAAAAAGTTTAATATATTTTCCTCTAATTTCAGCACTGCTTTAAAGTTTAAGCAATCAAGATGCTTGTTGCTCCAATACAAAAGACTGTAAGGTTTTATGTGAAAGAAAAACAGAAATCTATATGAAAACAGTAATTACTGTTCATTCTATGTATTCAGTGTATGTTGTAACTGAGATGCACTTGGCACATAGACAGTGAAGGAGAGCCACATTTATGTCCCTCAACTAAAGCTTTTGCAGAGACAAGTTAAAAAAATGGTTCACCCTCAAGCCATCCAAGATGTAGATGAGTTTGTGTCTCCACTGGAACACCTTTGAAGAAATGTAACATTACATGACTTGCACACCAATGGATAATCTGCAATTAATGGGTGCCGTCAGGATGAGAGTCCAAACAGCTGATAAAAGCATCCCAACAATCCACCAGTAATCCACATGAATGTAATAGTTTGTATTTGATTATGGACTTGTATTTTGGCTAAAGAACCAATGGTTTAAAATTGAAATGCTTTAAATGACATTAGTTTTTTAAAAACATGCAGATTTTCACTTCACAAGATGGTAATAGATTGAGTCATTTGGATTATTGTAATGTTTTTATCAGCTGTTTGGACTCATTCTGACGGCACCCATTCACTGCGGAGGATCCGTTGGTGAGCAAGTCATGTAATGCTAAATTTCTCCAAATCTGTTCCGAAGAAGACAAGCTCTTCTACATCTTGAATGGCCTGAGGGTGAGCTCATTTTTAGCAATTATTCACTTCTGGGTGAAATATTTCTTTAATGTACCGGGAATTAAATATCTCACTTTGCAAGTCACTGTCACGTTTATTGGAGATCCTTTTTTATAGAAAACTTTACTGTCCACTCAAAAACGCCAGGTGTCCTTTTGTGCATTTATTTGCATAATGGCCCTTCTCACCGCACTGGAAAAAGCAAACAGAAGCTGAATGTGACTGTGCATTTGAGAATATCATAGTAGTATGTAAAAAAAGAAAAAGTATTTTCTGCATAAAATGAAATGGTGTCCCACCTTGTAACACGTAACTTGATCAAGTGGACGAGGGCCACGAGTTCCACCCATGTTGTTAGAGTGCACAATCCCAACAGAATTTGGCATTCTCTGGTTGTTGTTGACGTATGTGTTGGTTAACTGGATGAGTGACTGTGATGACCTGTTTGTGGGCTGTGTGTTTTGCTGCTGGATATTAAAATTAAGATGATACATAAGTATCAAGGTAAACATTGAACATATAAAAAAATAATCCACAAACCTTTTGCTGAGACTGTGCCTGTTGTGGTAAGGGTGGCTGTTCAGTTGCACCCATAGGGAGTTCAAATCTTGGGCTAGGAATTGAAAAATAAAAATATGTAGAAATGTTTATTTAAATCACACATATGAATAGGTATTCGCAGAAATTGCAATCACAGATACTCACTGCATAAATTTGCATGACTTGCCCTCTGGACAGAAGCCAACAAGGTAATTTACACAGATGACTCTTCTTGTGTGTCTGTGCCTGCAATCCGGACCTAAAGAGAAGGTGAGGGGAACAAAACAAAAGTTGATTTCCTATTAAAATCATTTTTAATTATTTGTTAAGAAATAATGTAATATCACTGTAAAACAATGCTGATTTATACAACTACTCTAAAAGCAAATACCTGGAAATCACTGCAAAATACCTACCGTGCTTGCAAAAGCCCCTGTCGTACCATGGACAATCTTTAATCTTAGATTCTGGGTCAATGTGCAAAAATGGACACTCTTTATTACTGCACTCCCCTGCAAAAACACAAATACATTATCAGCACTACTAACACACACAGAGAGCGATGGATGGATGGATGGATGGATAGATATATAGATAGATAGATAGATATGAAAATACTAACCAAATTTAGAGTAGAAATAACATTCAGGCATCTTTGTCATGTCATACTCGTGTAAAAATTCACATTGGTCTCCTTTCTTGCATAAGCCCCTCAGCCAGTGCTTGCACACCACACTCTTTTCTCCACTGATGTGTCTGAAAGGACACATTCCACCTGTCAAAATAGAAAGCTGTATAGTCTGATCAAAGCAATAAATCTGAAATCTTTAAAGCAGTTTTTGTAACACATGCCTTTAATACAAGCAGCTCTCATGAAGAACTCGCACACAGCTGCGCCCGACTCTGAAAAATAATAACATTTTGTATCATTATTACAACTCTTCTATCCTAAATGATACTTATATAGCAATTAATCTTATACATGTAACTGAAGATTTAAAACAAATACTAATCAATGCTCATATTGACTTACTGTCCATTCCTGGAAAAGGCAGCGGCTGAGCGCCTAACTGTTGTTCTACAGCAATTTCTAGATCAAACTTGATATGATCGACACTCGCGATTAATTCCTGCATTTTGGTAGTATATTTTCTATATTTCTACCAGCAGCTGAAACTCTTATCTTTATAACACCTGAACAGAAAACTAAATAAGTCTTAATGGCGAACAACTTAATTATCAGTTTGCCGTTGATCAGGTTTAAGGTTCTAGATCAGGTTCTAGACGTTAGTTGTCAAAATAGCGAAAAAGTATGCAGACTTATTAGATGAGGGAATCAGTTTTTAATGTAGCTCATGAATAAATCGGTAAAGATAAAGATTATAAATAAACAGTTGAGTTTAGAACCGTCCACTTCCACAACGCTCGTTCACGAGTGACCCCTGAACTCCAGACCGTGAGATCGATTACAATAACATCGATATTCTTGGTCCGAGCAATGCAGTTTTTAGAAAGAAGAGGGGTCATTTTGTCATATTTATATTAAAAAGTGTGTCAACGAACTTCTAGTGATTTGTCGTTAGATTGCAACTTTGAACTTTGGTGGCACAAAGAAAATACGACAGGATGGTCTTGATCAGTGTGTTGGTTGTTGATTAAAAGGTCTGCTGTAGTTCCTCTTTACAGAAGTATGCTGAATGTGGTGTCAGAGAGACCCATTGACTAGCTGACCTGAGATTACGAAAAAACTAAAACAATACGATAAGCGTATTAATTGAGGCTTATATTTCATAGATGTAAACTACCAACCAGAAGCTTTTTTTCTGTTGTTCTGAAATAAATCCAAACTATATGGATTCTGTCATGTTCAGGTTACCAGGACCCAATGAAACTGAATATTGTTGTGAAAGAACAATCCATTTTGTGTTTCTACAGGCATTTTATATATATATATATATATATATTTCAAACGTATTTCTTGACTAATATTCTCCTTTCGGTTAATTTAAAATGATTTAAAACACAAACATCAGTCCAGCTCGTCCTGAACTTCAATAACTTTTTTTGCATATTTTTTTTAGCTTTAATCCTAATTTCAATTTCCCAGAAGTCCCCTATAGATGGTGAAAATCTGACTTTGTTATAAATGTATGTTTTTCATTTGATGTCATTTTTAAGCAAAGAAAATATAGAACATAGCTGACAAATCAAGGAGACTTTCTGACAGTTACGTTTTAATCTTTGTTTTGAAAAATTAATTGATAATTCTAACAAGGTCATGATATGGAGATTTACCCTCTTCCCTTCCAAGACAAAGCCTTTTACAACATTTCATTTTTCCAAACATCACTTTCATTAAAAGATCTGCATGGGACTGATCTGCAAACTGGTATTTTCCATTGATATTAGGATATTTTTGTTGCCACTCTGCAGTGGGTATACAGTCAACAATGCACATGTAAAATAAATCATTCCAAGATTCATACCAAAAAAAAAAAAAAAAAAAAATTACATACAAAAATCTGATTTGTATTTATATGGGATGAGATATGTTATTTGATTCCTTTTACCAGAGCAGAGCATGCTTATAACATATTTTATAAAAGCACACACTCAAAGAAAGCGATATAGTACCCAGAATGATTAAGATACACAAGTTTAATAATAATTAAAAAAAAATAAGCATACACAATCAAAATAATTTTTACAGACCCAACGTCATAATGACACCTCAATAAATGTATTACAAATACAAATCATAGTTCAGTAAGTTGTTGCCGTCTTGACTCATCCAGAACATCCTCTGCATCCACAGTGAGTGCACTCAATGATACGACCCTAAGAAAAAAAATAAATAAATTAGGAACAGTGACATACAGTGAATAATAGGACAGCTTTTTGATGAAAAACAAAACATAAAAAAAATATATAACAGACCGTGACAAGATGTGTAGGACTTTGATTAAATTAAGTCTTCTGAGATGCATGGGGTCAAAAAAACATTAAACATTATATATGCAGAATAATTATCTGTTGTGTTTTACCTTTTCCTGATGAATCTCTCTCATGAGAGGCTCTGTTGCCTCAAAATATCTAATGACTAAATGTAATTTTTCCTTGGCATAAATTTACATTTTATTATAACTGTACTGCATATGAAAGACAATTTTGTGCTTTTCAAAGTTTCATATGCCTTTATTTACCATTTCATAGAATAATGTGTTTAAAAACACAGTACACACGTTTTTCCAAACATCTATCAAACATTTTGTTGTTGGGTTTCTATTATATGGGGACTTTCCATAGACAATTTTAAACTCTTGTAACTGTACTTTCATTCCTCTAACCCTCTGCATTTTTACATTTCCGAAAAAAAAGTCTGTTTTCCTCACAGGGACCAATTATTTTTACTGTAGATGATGGGAGTGATTTAGAGGTACCCATCTCAGAAACTGAAGACAATGTTTTACTTAAATGAAATCAATAAATATATAAAAAACGAAATGTCAGGTTTTGTCCTAAAAATTTATTTAAAATATTGGATGGGTAAAGTGCAAGTAAATAAAAATACAATTATATTGTCAATTTGACTAATTTATTGATACACAAATATTTGGGGTTGAAATTTGCACCCAACAGGAGGGTTGAACAACTTTAACACTGCAGAACTCACCACTTCCAGCTTGCCTTTGGGAACTCTGCAAATGCAATTTGTGCCAAAGTTCGTGTCACGTGTCTGAATGCACCGCAGACAGCACAGATTTTCATAGCCCTGTTTTTTCCATTTTGCAATCAGATTCTTGTCTGCATAGCCCTCTCTGATGCAATATTCATAAAGCTCTGCGGATGAAAATAAGTTAACTCACATGGACAGTAAACAGATGTCGGAATAAAACGAACACTACAAAACAGCACCTCACCGCCATACCTCGACTGATGGCCTTTCTCTTGTAGAAAAGGTCGAAAATGTACCGGCTGCGTTGGTGATGAAGTCTGAAGATTGGCCAGAGGGACTCAACTTTACGTTTGCCCTCATGTGGCTCGGTTTCAACTGGGAAATTAAAGCATCAGTTAACGATCATAACCGATAACCAATAGTTACATAAACATAGTGACAATTAACTAATTTTCTGTTCTATAAGAACAAATCACACGTGCATATTAATGCCACACTACACAAACATCCACTCCGTTTAATTAAAGGTCCGTGATAAACAATCAATCGACATGTTAGCTTTCTGGCTTAAGCTAATTTATTCTGTACTGAACGAACCTTCGCGCATTTTCTGGTCCAGCTCGTCCAGGGTCGGCTCTATGAGCTCCCAACCATCAGGAGGTGGTTTCCTACTCCTTTTCACCTTAGGCATTATATTATTTAATCAAAAGAAGGTCCTCTCGGTTGTTTATCAACAGCGAGTCGCTATATGAAGAACTTCCCCGAGTTCTGTCGCCGAGGAGATGACGTCCCGCCAGAGGTCCGTTAACTTCGAATACTTCCTCAGTGTTATTATATTTGAGATATCATTGCTAAAACGGATGGCATTACACCTAGACCCTTTCACGTATCCGCAATGGTTTTATCATGTTCAAACGATGAAGTTATTCTCTCTTCCAACATTTTGCTTCAGGCTAGGTGTCTTGATCGAGTGCCTGAGTTTAAATATTGGAACATGGAGCAGCTGCAGTTCTATATTTTGTCACAGAAAAGGAAGGGTGTTTGAGGGTTTGATAGAGATTGAAAATCCTAATCGAGCTGCCCATAAAACAAAGAAAGTCACAGACATAGAACTTGAGGGTCCCAGACAGCTTTCCAGAAGGGAAAGGTAAGAGACACTGGGGTGAGTGAAGCTAACAACATTTTCTTCATTCTTTATCATCATTTGTGACCCTGGACCACAAAACCAGTCTTTGATAAATCTGAGGGTGCAAAAAAATCTAAACACTGAGAAAATTACATTTAAAGTTTTCCAAATGACTTCTTAATCTTAACAATGCATATTACTAATAAAAAATTTAGTTTTTATATTTAACAGTAGGAAATTTACAAAATATCTTAATAGAACATGATCTTTACTTGATCTTTACTTAATATCCTAATGATTTTTGGCATAAAAGAAAAATCAATTAATTTTCACCCATACAATGTATTTTACCTATTGCTACAAATATACCCCAGTGACTTAAGACTGGTTTTGTGGTCCAGGGTCACATTTAATGTCACATATTTAACTATTTGCAGACATCTAGACTTGTGAATCTGTTTCCTTTCAGCTCTTTCAATATACTGCTTTCAATATTTCAGAGAAGAGATTGAAAAGCAAAAGACCAAGGAAAGGTATATGGAAATGCATTTAGCAGGAAAGACAGACCAAAGCTAAAGCTGACCTCACTCGACTCGCCATTATCAGAAAGCAACGCGAGGAGGCTGCACGGAAAAAAGAAGAGGAACGTAAAGGTAAAGTAACAACATTGTTAATGTTTTAGAGCAAATTATGAAAATGTCTCGCTGTAAATCAGATATGAATTATTGTTTTCTTCTTTGTCACTGTAGCAAAAGAAGCAGCGGAGGCAGCAGCAGCAGCTAAAGGACTACATACGTTGTCTCTCAAATAATCCAAATAGTGGATTCTTAAGATGTTTTGATGCATTTGGGGACAGTATTTGATTATACTGACAATGTTATTTTTTGAAGACAAATCAAAAGATAATGTAGGATGCTATAACACAACGTTCCATTGAAAAGAACTATTTCAGAGTATATTAATCTAGAAAGCAGGCATTTAATTGTCCAAATAAAATGCCTTTGTGAGAGCCCTGATGCTTCACTCTTATATGTTAATGCTTGCTTTCACTTTGATATTAGGAATACATATTTATTCATATTTACACATTGCCACATGTAGCTCAGTCAACTTTGCTGTCTGAGTTTAAAGAATTATTGTAAGAACAACAATTTTATAATCTGTCATCAGTTGTAAAGGACCTGATGTTATTTAGAATGATGTTCTGATGGTATCCTCTTCTTCAAATGATGTAAAGAATAACATTCACCAATAAAATGTCAGAAGTTTTTTTTTTTTTTTTATATAGTTTAGTAGTATTCTTTTAACCCTTCTGAGAAACTGTTTTGATTGAGGTGTAGTTTGTACTCAAATCTATTTATATTCAAAATGTTGTAGTTGTTAAATGTATTGACAGTTGCATTTATTTTTAGATAATTTTTAGAATGTTTAAGAAATATTTGTCAAGTTCATTTTAAGTTATATATCTTTGTATTTTTATTATTACTAATATTATTACTACTACATATATTTGTATTATAATTTTAGATAAAACACCATGCCCTTGTTCTCCAGTTCTCAGAAAAGCACAGGGTGACTGTAGCATGTATCATCTGAGATTTTGATAGAAAGATGCCACCACTGATCTATATGTATATAACTATTCTAAATTATAGATCATGGTTGCCCCGCCTTTCGTTATGGGCGGGACAGACAGTTGGTTAGCCACGCCCCGCAACGCGTTGATTGGTCTCCAAATTTCGCGGACTTTGACACGAGGAAACCTAAAAAAAACTTTTCACACAAATTTGGGACGGAGCGTTATTTTCTTTCGTAAAGGTGAGTTGAAGGAATGTTTCCTTTGCATATCATCACAGCTATATAGAGAAACATTGTTTAAAGCTAAGGTAACGGAAATCAGAGTTTTAGTGGATCAAATCAAAACCTTGTGACTGCATGTGCTCCACATTCTCGGCCGATGTATGTCGATCTGTTAACTTACCATTGTGCAAATCGGTGCATAAAGAGCACGTACACATTGCTATTTGACATCTCTGTGTCAAAGAATCACATCGGTTTCGTTTTTATAAAGTAAGCATTTGTATCTAAGCCACACATCGTTTGATATGTAATAGTTACAGGATGTATTTCGCGGAAAAAAATGTAACCCTAAAGGTAGTAGTTCCGGTTTATATGTCTGCGAATCTAATTTTGTCTTTAAAGTTATGGACAAGACTTGGAAAAAGCTACTCAAAGTTTGTTTCGTAATCTGCCAGAAGCGTGCTCAGCGCAGGCAGCTGCAGTTGCATCATTTGATTGACAGCTGAGCAGTGTATTTATGGTTATTACAGTGTTTGTTAGTGTTTTTTCAGTTTTCGTGTAATTGTAATTTGTGTTTTAGTAATTTTTTGTGCTATTTTAATTACATTTTTTACCTTTATGTATTTTATGCAATTTTAGAACTTTAAACGTGTATTGAATGTTTTTCATGTAATATAAACATTTTATTTCAGCGTTATTTGAATTAAAGAAAACTATTTTTAATAGATTTTGTTCGCTAATAACTGCTGCTATGTGCATCACATTGCTGATTACTGAATATCAGTCTGAGCAAAACTCAAAAGAGACTGAACAATAAACATTATACTGTGCATTTGATCCAACAATACTGTGCTTTTAAGTTAAAGAACTCAAACTCAAGTATTATTTTACTACAAATTATATAACCCAGTGTATACTATGTTTTGCATATGGGGGTCTCTTAAATTATATACATTTATTTATTTATATTTTAAAAAAATTCTCTCTAGGGATCATCAACTATGGCACAGATCAACGGCCATGACAATAAAACATGGGAATCTCATAACAAGATGATGCTGGAACCTCTGAGCACAAATGATCCTGAGGTAAGTCAGTGATTTATATATGCAACCAGCCTCAAGACTGTATTATTGTGAATCCATGCAGTGGACTATGAATGATATTCTGCTGTTCAAGAGGGGAAAAAAAATGTTGTGGGGGTTATGATGAAATCATGTCTCCTAGACTCTGATCTGCCATGTGACCGGCAGCTTTAACCTAGCTGTCCTCAACTTTGATTCATCAATCAAAACTTGTGTCATTGCTTGATATTTGTTTATAGCATTAATCTATTTCTGTGTGCACTAGGTATTTAATATAATAAAGAAGGAAAAGAAGAGGCAGACGTATGGATTAGAGCTCATTGCCTCTGAGAACTTCACTAGTCGGGCTGTTTTGGAGGCTCTGGGTTCCTGCATGAACAACAAATACTCTGAAGGTTATCCTGGTCAGAGGTGACTATTGTGCAATGACATTTTATATGATGTTACATTACAATTTTATATTTTTGCATTTGCCAATAGGATCAGTGTTGTGTAATTTAAACTTCGAACTTAGACATTGTGCTTATGCATTAAAAATGTCAAACTTTGTTAAATGTTTTAAGGTATTATGGAGGCACGGAGCATGTCGATGAACTGGAGCGTTTGTGTCAGGAACGAGCTCTCAAGGTGTATGGCCTCGACCCGGAGAAATGGGGGGTGAATGTTCAGCCGTACTCTGGTGGGTTTGTTTCTGTGTCACTGGACTGTTGCTGTAAGAGATGATGTAACAATATGAAACTGTAACACGAGCACATTGTTTGATAAAATGTTTCTTTTTTTCCTCAGGGTCACCAGCGAACTTTGCCGTATACACCGCCATAGTGGAGCCTCATGGGCGCATCATGGGCCTTGATCTTCCTGATGGTGGCCATCTCACACATGGCTTCATGACCGACAAAAAGAAAATCTCAGCCACTTCCATTTTCTTTGAGTCTATGCCGTATAAGGTGACGTTCAACATAGTGTTGATCTCTAAACTGAACTAATGGGAAAAATTGATGTGTAATTTGGTAGTTTATTATACATGTTAGTTCACCCAAAAATTAACATTTGTCCATCTTCTACTCGCCCTCGAAGCATCCTAGGTGTATGTGACTTTCGTCTTTCAGAATAATCCAATCGAAGTTATAACAAATATTGTCCTTGCTCTTCAAAGCCTTTCAATGGGGGTAAATGGGTGTTTGTTGTCAACAGTTCAGAAGACGTGAAATAAAGTGCGTGCATCTGTAATAAAATGTCCCTCATGCGGATCCTCGTTTTGTGCTTCTAATCCGTGACCAGCGTTTTGTTTTGTTCTATTTCACGTCTTCTGAACTGTTGACAACAAACACCCTCTTACCCCCATTGAAAGGTTTGGAAGTGCAAGTAAAATTTTTTATATAATTTTGATTTGGTTATTCTGAAGAAGAAAGTCACTCACACATGCTTTAAAGGGGGGGTGAAATGCTCGTTTTCACTCAATATCCTGTTAATCTTGAGTACCTATAGAGTAGTACTGCATCCTTCATAACTCCAAAAAGTCTTTAGTTTTATTATATTCATAAGAGAAAGATAGTCTGTACCGTTTTTTCCTGGAAAAACACGACCGGCTGGAGGCGTGACGTGTGGGAGGAGCTAAAGAATCACGAGCGCCAGTAGGCTTTTGCGTTGAGAGCGTTTGGAAGCTGTGACACCGTGAGGAAAAAACCATCATCCAAAACAAACCATGGCTAACAGTCAGATTCAGCCGTATATCTATGATCCAGAATCAGATCCAGAGGCTGAAATTTAACAAGAGCAGCAGCTGCAATGACTACAGCAGGACGTCTCTATGTAGTATGTATTGAAACTTTATATATTGGCTTAGCGGTTTTGGAAAATTACTAGGTTCCGCTTTGTCGTCTTTTTTTTTTTTTTAAGCTGTACATGTGGAAAGTGCAGTTTGATGACAACATCGCATGTTGTTTACTTGATGTGCTTACACGCCGATAGCTAAGTTAACAACACAGAGATATTTGAAGCAGTTTTACTCACCTGCGGTTCCAACACACGATCGTGACCCTTTTTCGTTGGGACTGCATTATCCTTAAGAAATAAACGATATGCAAATCCGGCGTCAAACTGGGCCTTGTTTGTAAAACAAGCATCTTCGAAATGCAGGGAACAAACACTTGCACAACTCCGTTGATGCTCTGTAAAAAAAAAATCCATCCACTGGTCCCTTAATGCTGTTTTTTTGGTAATCTGTGCAGGGTTGTCTTGCCCTGGCAACCAAAAACGCACTCCTTTTGTGACATTCCTCTCTCTCGCTCTGATCAGTGAATGTCTGTGCACAGCCTCTCTCTGCTCTGCTCTACGGGAGCACGCGCTCTTCCAGCAGAAGTGCCTTAGGACCCATATAAGGAAATTCCGCTCCATCTAACGTCACACAGACCCATACTCGAAAAAAACTTTCCGAAACTTGTGACAAACCGGAAACATCGGTATTTTTGAAACTTTGTCCATGTTTAGCATGGGAATCCAACTCTTTAACAGTGTAAAAAACTCAGTCTGCATGAAATAGCATTTCACCCCCCCTTTAAGGGTGAGTAGAAGATGGACAAATTTTCATTCTCGGGTGAACTAAACCTTACATTTAAAAAAAAAAAAGTGAGATTTATATATATTTTTTCATCTAGGTCAATCCAGAAACTGGATACATTGATTATGACAGACTTGAGGAAAATGCTCGTCTCTTCCACCCAAGACTAATCATTGCTGGTCAGTGCTGTTTCTACCCCCCGTTCCAATTCTGACAGTTGAGATTTGAGATTTAATTTTTTTTATTAGACTTTTATTCAGCACTTTGTTCAACTATCTGATGTGCTACATAATTAATTTAGGAAAGAACGAGATTTTGCAAAAATTACAAACAAATACAGAAAGAGATTTTCTGAACATCCCCTCTTTCTGCTAGTAATCAGACAAACAAATTGGGTTTGACTGAGTCAGACTGACTCAGGCCTGCTATTATGCACTAGTTGGAGGGGACAAAAGTACTTCAACATCAAAAGAAGTGACAAACATCACATGTAACATTTCTGTGTACCATTGTTAAGGCACCAGCTGTTATTCCCGTAACCTGGACTACAGTCGCCTGAGAAAGATTGCAGATGAGAATGGAGCGTATCTTCTGGCAGACATGGCTCACATCAGTGGTTTGGTCGCAGCAGGAGTCGTTCCATCTCCGTTTGAATACAGTGACGTTGTTTCCACCACCACTCATAAGACCCTGAGGGGCTGCAGGGCAGGAGTCATTTTCTTCAGGAAGGGTGAGTTCAGTGTGAATTGACCTGTCATACTAAATCTCGGCCATTGACAGCACTGTCATGATAAACTCTTGAATTTCAGGGGTTCGTAGTGTTGATGCAAAGACGGGCAAAGAGACCCTGTATAACCTGGAGAGTCTGATTAACCAGGCAGTGTTTCCTGGACTACAGGGCGGCCCTCACAACCATGCCATTGCAGGTAAGAGCTGATGTCCTCCGAATGTTTTGATGAGATCAGGTTATGTAAGGTGAGATAAGTTTACGTACGTTTGCATTTACACTAGGAATGTTTGATTAATGTTTGATTGGGGGAAGTCGTGACCTAACGGTTAGCGTGTTGGACTTGCAATCCAAGGGCTGTGAGTTCAAGACTTGGGCTGGAAGGAATTGTAGGTGGGGGGAGTGAATGTACAGTGCTCTCTCCACCCTCAATACCACAACTGGGGTGCCCTTGAGCAAGGCACCGAACCCTAAACAGCTGTCCGGGCGCTGCAGCATAAATGGCTGCCCACTGCTCCGGGGTGGGTGTTCACAGTGTGTGTGTGTCTACTTTGGATGGGTTAAACGCAGAGCACGAATTCTGAGTATGGGTCTTCATACTTGGCTGTATGTCACTTTCACTTAATCCATGATTTATTAATCAACATGTAATTTGAACTTGCAATTTAATTTAGTTCAGTAACCATCCAATTAGATGCTGGAAATACAGTTATCTGATGTTAGAATGCACAAGTATTTCTCTGTATGTAGAGAAACAAGCACCATTCTTTTGTGTTCCCTTTATAAAACTAATCGTCACTCATGTCAGCGCTTGCCAGGAGAGCATGCAGGTACACTGTAATTATATCATGATCAGACTAGTGGTATATGTATGTATGTACTGAATTTAGAGTTCTTACTTAAATTCAAAGACAAAATAAATGTTTAAAATATTTGATAATCTTCAGATTGTTTTAATTGAATATGCATTTTTCTGTAAACATTGATTTAACAATTAAACTGGTTTAATTAAAGAAATGACCACATGTAACAAATTTTTCATGTTCAATTATTAGAATTTTGCCGAATGACTCAAGCTTGTAACAAAAATGTTGAAAATGTACTTCCAGGCTGTATGTAAGCTTGCAGGAAATAGTCCTTGTCATGCGTTAAATGCGTTGCACACATCTGAATATTTGGTTTGAACTGTTCTGTAACAGTGTTGTAAATACATCTTATCCACTGATTTCTAGTCATGTCCTCTTTTGGAAGAGAAACAGTGTCTCCATGACATAACAGTAGAGACATCAACAATACTACAGTGACAATCAAAAGTTATGCCTTGTTTCTTTATGTGAACATTTTGATGGTGCTAGGCAAATCTTTCCAAATAGTGATGGGTGTATTTGAACGAGGCGTTTTAGGAGGGTGTGGACAAGACTTAACTTTTATAAAGAATATCTCTTTAGGTTTGAGTCTTTACAACTTTAGGGATCTTATCTATTCACGAACAGATCGTAACACTTCAAAGAGAAAGGACAAATTTAAATCGCGTCATATGATCGAGATTTGATTTGATTTAATATCACCTAACATAAAGTACATACAAAATGTTCTTTAAATTAAAATTTGTAATATTTATGAACAATTTTAATTATTTACCTTTATTGGTGCTATTAATAATAAAAAAAAAAACGGCTAGATCTATATTTTGTCAATCGATTGTTAATGTTCCCGCCAAATGACATCCTTAAACTTATTTCTGATTTTTTTCTACCCAATATGTTTTTTTAAATTTTTGTAATTTTTTTTTTTCTACCAATTATGTGCTTTATTTTATTTGTCTGATTGTTTGATGTGATGCACAGGTGTTGCTGTTGCTTTGAAGCAGGCTCTGACTCCGGAGTTCAAGACCTATCAAGTGCAAGTTCTGGCAAACTGCAGGGCTTTAGCAGCCACACTAATGGAAAAGGGCTACAAAGTTGTTACAGGTGAGTTCCTTAAAGATTTAGGTATAAGTTATAGGTAAATCAAACTGTTGTCTGAGGGTGACAGAGATTGGATACAGTTGCTGCTGTGTTCACTTTATCTGTTGTCTTTGTATTTAGGCGGCTCCGATAATCATCTCATCTTGGTTGATCTGCGTTCAAATGGAACTGATGGAGGAAGAGCAGAGAAAGTCCTGGAGGCTTGTGCCATTGCCTGCAACAAGAACACCTGCCCAGGTGCAGTGAAAATAATCAATTAATAGCCGTGTAACTGACCAGTCCTTTACAATGAACTTGATCATGTTGGACATCTTTTTGTGTATTTTATTACAATAATCTAACCAGTTATTCCACCGTTTCTTTTTCCAAACTTTGTAATGAAGGTGATAAAAGTGCCTTGCGACCCAGCGGCCTTCGTTTAGGGTCTCCGGCTCTTACATCTCGAGGACTTTTGGAGGATGATTTCCGCAAGGTTGCTGAGTTCATTCACCAGGGTGAGTTTTATGCTTATGCAATAATGTAACATTAATATCATACTTGATATTATAATTAATAATATGTGTATCTGTCCCCAGGCATTGAGTTGACATTGGAGATCCAAAGAAACATGAATCCTAAAGCAACTTTGAAGGAGTTTAAAGATGAATTGGCTCAAAATGAGAAGTACAAACTGAAAATAAACGTAATTCGAAAGGAGGTCGAAGACTTTGCTGGAAAGTTCCCAATGCCTGGGTTGCCGGAGTTATAATAACTGTCTTTTCTGACTATTTGCTCTTCCTGGAATAAATATTTCTATTGATTTAATGAGCACAAAGGCTTGAATACTACTGAGCAGTCCACTGCGATTATAATGCGTGTCAATGACTTGCAATGCAATTCCTCAATGACCATTTGTATAAATCATCTAAATGGTCCATTTTTGATAACACATTTAATTGGTTTCTTTTCAGTGTTCTTTACACTGTACACTTAAACAGATCAACAGAGAAGAAAATGACCAACTGACACAATGAATCTCTACATGCAGTGCAAATAAAGCCTGAAATATTGTGTGAACATGTGATTAGATCTTTTTCTTGCTGATAATGTAAAATGTACTTCTCACTGTTACTATTTACTCTAATAAAGTTTACGTGTTTAAATCATTACAAATCATGTGCCCTTTACTATTTAATAAAAGGAAAGTATGTTTTTGCTGAAGACACAAATTGCTAGGTATAATGCCTTTAAATGAAGCAATACAAAGCTAAATCAGAAATAATTTAATGAAACTGAAAGCAGAGAAATTTCACAGTGGACAGCAAATTATAGCACAGAGATGACCCTCAAAATGTACTCGGCTTAACATCTGTAAATATTTTAGCAGTAACAGTATACCCCACCTTACCCCACACAAGCTCACAGTACTGTCTTAAAATAGATTTATGAAAAGTAGCAACAAAAATGCATGATTAAGACCGTTACAGCAAACAAGATTTGTTCAGAAACGGCAAAAAAATAAATAACCTTAGAAGTTAATGTGCGCATAATTGTATGGCTTATTCTCAATTTACATTCAACAGACTGCAATTAAATGCTGAAAAATCTGTCTCTAACAAATCGTTATAAAGGCCAATAATTACTGGGTAGCCAAAACAACTTGATTTTAAGACACACTTGTGATGAAACGGCGATGGCAGTCAAGATCTGTAATTCTGGACTACAACTGCTATCATGCAGTACTGGGAATAACAATTACAGACAACGTATTTTGGCAACAACCATTATTATCGTTCATTTCACATCAAGTGCAACAGCCATTAGAATGAAGTGCTACTTCATCCACACAGTTACTCATGCTGACATTGCTTGCACACAACTTAGACAACAATTTATATCCATTTGAAATATATCTAGAAAGGCTAAATAGTACAACACAATGGACATGTCTATATCCTGCCACCATATTTTGCCATCGTTAAATTTTTGTGTTCTTCAAACATGCAGAAAAGTTGTGTAACAGGTCTCCACGATGTGACATTTTACATGCAGTACATTCATTCACCTCATCACACAATTACGTTAAAACACGAAGGGCAGTTGGCTCCATTTTTGTTTGTTTAACAATGCCTTTAACCTTTGTTCATTTTTGTATTCAGTTATACAAAATATTACATTTTCCCCTCAGACTTTATGCTGACTAGTAAGAGGGCAGAAAAAAGGGAAATCTCTGGTTAATTTGCATGGTTTCCCTACATTATTAATTAGTTTAGTGTATTCATTATTTCTCGAGCCCAGAAAGCAAGTATCAAGCACGTATAGAGCGAATTACTGAGCAATCCATGAATTAACATTAAATTATCTACCAATTTAAATACACAATGTTAATGCATTTTATAAAGGCTGCATATTGAGGAGAATGTGTATTATAAAATACTGATCTGTTGCCTCATAAATTAGCTCCATTAAAATTCTGCTTGTGATTTTCATGCAGTAACAGTTGCTTTGCTTGTGAGGACAAAAAAAAAAAAAAGGAGCAAAACACAACATTAATTATTAAATGGGATACCAGGACCGGATTAATTAAATGGTGATTAGAGAATGCTGGTTTTGCGGTCAATGAAAACAAGCATGTAGCTACACATTTAAATGAGCCGTTTTATACAGACTCTTTCAAAACAAGACTACTTGTGCTTGAACGATGGTGAAATTTTGCTGAATCTTGATTTTATGTCCTCAGACCACAAGAGGAACCATTTTACAGAAAGCCAGTTGGCAATAGATTTAAATATGGAACCTCTACACTAAACAAAGTTTGTTGAGTGTAGAGGTTGCATATTGAACGTCCGGTGTAAGAAAATGTGGTCTTTACTATTTTATTACTATACTGTTGTTTCCTGGAATGCCATGAAGAGAAAAAAGGTGATTACATTCAGTACATGTGGTCTCCTGATTTTATCTGGGTCAGTGTTGAACATGTAGTGGACACATTCAGATTTTGTACAAATAGCTGGTGGTGTAATTAAAACAAAAAGACTGGTTGCCCCCCTTTGAGGACCCCTGCATGTAATGCTGCTTGATGAGCTCACTCAGGTACTGGACGATTTTACTCTCCTCCACAGTGTAGCCGAGCTGCAACAAGAAATTAGTCCTACGTGATGTTACCGAGCCCTGGTCGTTGATGTCCATGGGAAGGTGAATATGATGGCAGAATGTGTAAAGGAATGCCCTGGCTGTAAGCTGAGTCAACATACCCTGAACATGGAGGAAGTAGGTACTGCCACGTTTGATCTGAGTCCTGTGGTCTGCCAAACGGCTTATTAGTGTTCCTTTGTATGGTGGACACCGGAGGGTCTTGCTGTCACAGTCCAAAATGCTTATGTAACGGCTGTATCGATTCAAAGAGTGGAGAATGCTGGATCCAGCTGGGGAGGCAGCTCTGAAAAAAAAAAAAAAAAAAGAGAGAGAGAAAATAATGAAACACTGCACTTTTGGTTACTGATTTAAAGCATTGCAAGCAAAACAAATACACTGGTTTTGACCACTTTTGAAACTAAGATACTGAATTATTGATTGACTACAGGTCAGCTTTACGCAACATACCTCTGCAACCCAATAAGTTTCCATCTCTGCAGGTCGGTGAGCTGAAATGGCGATGAAAGCCACGGCTGGACGGTTTCACCGTACTTTCCGAGATTGGGAACGAAAAACAACAATGCATTGACTAGCTTCCTCACCGTGCCCTCGTCCACCCCTAAAATAACAAGCGTTCGGCCACTAAGAAGGCAGAAAATGGCTTGCTGAGCAAACGGATATTGCCTGATGAATCGAAGAGCGTTGTGACCAGCTTTCTTCTTCTGCTTTAGCGTCAACGCACTGCCGTAGGTGAACGGAGATACAGCACGGTCAGAACTTGTGGAGGCGCTCATAAAGCTTGTACTATCCGAGACGTCTTCGATATTAATTTTCGCCACCTCCTCCGAAAGAACGCCAGTGTTCAGTTCAGAAAAAGTCAGTCCCATGTTTGGGCTCTCTGCAAGGGCTGACTCTTCCAAAATGTAGTCCATCTGTAAGGCAGGGTCTCCCTGAAGAAGAGACAGAGGTTCTCGGTTCACCACTGTGTCGCCACAGCACTCCTGAGCAAGCTCAGGTAAAGGTTCCTCAAAAACGAAACCCTCCTGTCCAATACAGCAGGCTGCATCCATCAGGACTAGATTCCCATCAGTCATCCTTTGTGGGACAGCAACAGAGCTGGATGCACTTTCAGATGGTGATGCAATGGATACCTTGCTCTTTCTTTCGAGACCATCAAAGTAATTTGCCTGTAGACTGGAAGGACTGACACCTCCAAAAGCTTCAATGCTCTTGTCACTACTGAAACTCCCTTTGGTCTCGGTGTCGGCGGCCTCTGAGGTTTCCTGCGTAATGTCAGATAAACTGGACTCAGGAGGCCCTTCAATAGACTCCACACCTGGCTTCATGTGATCTATATCTATGCAGCTTGTGTATGATTCCAGACTCAGCGGCTCGCCAGTTAAGTTCAGAATGGGGACTGTTGGATTGTTGGAAGAAATACTGAAGTTCTTTAAGGGTACTTCGTTCTCCCATTCGCGTTCAGCTTCAAAGAGGAAACTGGTAACTTTCTGTTTGCCCACAAGAGCCCTGTCAATCTGGCTAGTGTAAATAAAGCACAGATCTCCTCTGAAAGACTTCTCAATTATGTTTAGTTGCTCTAGAGTTTGGTGAAAAAAGCTGGCGTCACAGAGCTCTTCCATCGTTTTCAAGCGTTTATCAAAGCACTTCGCAGATTTGCCCTTAATGAGCTGAGGCGTATAAGAGGACTTTCTAATATCGTTTTCAGTTTCCACAGTTTTATCTGCAATGTCAGAAGGATTACTATTAGGTGTTTCATCCAATACACTCGTGTCAGCCAGTTTCTCTGTCTCGCGTTGTACAAAATTGACATCTTTCTTTTTTCTGGAAGGATAAGATGTTATTTGCCTCAGCAGATCTTTGTGTTCATAGATGGACTTCTCCATATTGGCCAATTCATTTGCCTTCTCAATAGCTTGTGTGGAATAACAGCCATTGTTCATTTTCTGCAGCTCAGCCTCTTTGTGCAGCACTGATCTGGTGTACTCTAGGTCTTTCAGTTTCTTTTCCAGTTCATTTGCGAAAGCTTTCCTGTTGCCTGACTTGAGAAATCCGGAAGCCTTGGAAAACTCGGATGACAGCTCTTGAAACTGATGCATGATCTTCCTTTCGTCTGCGGAAATGTAGGCCATGCAAAAGGGGCGCACAAATCCACGGGCCTCCAAGTCGTACAGTGTCAGATGATGGACGTAAGCGAACGCCCCTTCCTTGGAATCACCCAGGACAACTTTTGAGTCCTCCACAAAATTGAGCCTTGGGTAGTTACTGCCAGGAGGATGCCCAACAAAAGACGCCTGGTAGTCCACAGACATGATGCGAAGTGAGAAGTAGTTAAGGTCAAATGTCCCACACACTTTGGGATCATTGGGAATGGTGAGTAAAGGCTGAGGACCAACCTGTTCTGAAAATTCAGAGATGAGTATGAAATCTTTTGAGAATTTTGCATAGGATGTCTTCGTCCAGGGATTTGCATTGGCAGCATGAGCAAACAAAGGCACTGAAAACTCCTCTGGAAGTGAGCATGGATCTGAGAACGAGTCCCCAAAGTCATCTTCTTTGGTAAAAGCCACCACATCTGGAGAGCCAATCATGTTCTCGGAGTATATAGAGAGACATCAGCTGAATTATGCTTCCATACTCAGAATCTCAAACAATGATCATTTTGAAAGCACAAATCATAAACACACTGTGCACTGAGGACTCTCTCTCTGTCTTTGCAGCACGGCTGGTTTAGTCCACTGAGCCAGATCACGATATGATATCCATGAGCTTGAAGACGATGCTCTCCAGCCTGACTGACATTTAACGTCACCTTCCATAAAACTGATGCATCTAGCAATCGTCGCCGCTTATATACACCTATTTATAATCCGGCATCTATATAACACATCTAAACGAAGACACAGCTGTTTCGCTGTACTCCAGCCGCTCAACAGACTGACATCCTCTAACAGCAGCCATATTTAAACGATCGTAACCTTCCCATGTGACTGTCCTGATGAGGAAGTAGCTGAAGCTGTCAAAACCTAGTAAGCTCCCTACCTAGACAGCAGTTAGGGTATTCTAGTCAGCGGACTCGGAAAGCTCTTACGACTCCGTAATATGCTGCCTAGGTAGGTGTCTAAGTAGGTTGTGAGACGCAGGCAATGCATTTGTTATGACGCGCTGTGTGGTTGTTTAAGGGGAGAATTACTATTCTTCATATCGTAGGACAAGACTCGTTTATATATGACAATTCATTATTTTAACTTATTATTATTTGTTTTTAGTTCATTAATTTTTTTGGGGAAAATACACAACACAGCAACCAGATTCTGACACATTGCTTTAACTATATTTTTTTTACGACAATTCTCATCAGGCGGAACTGGAAGTATTTACAGATAACGGATGATTCGTCTGCTGTGTTCGCACTTAATTTAAAATTTTACAGATATATATATATATATATATATATATATATATATATATATATATATTCAAAGACATTACGTTTAAGCTTATATATGTTTTATCTCAATTAGCTTTTCATGGTTTTATGCTGTTATTATTATTTATTTTGTCCGGGGTGTAACTTACAGTGATCTACAGTGAAGGCTATTTACAACAAATTGTATGAGTAAGGATACAACCTGTTTGGTCTAGTAATTATTATAATTATCTTATTATTAATTACTGAGAAAGCTGTACATAAGTAGTACATATATTCTTTATTTGCTGATCGTGTTTTCCTCCCACAGAATGTAGCTGCAAGCATCACATCTGTATCAGGACATATCTCTTGAGTCTTGAATTCAAAGCCTTTTCAGAAAAGGTAAAAAGTTATATTTATTTATTTCTCATAATAGGCTACCTAATTAAGTTTAAATATATAAACTTTATCATGATGTCTGTTTTGATGTCTTTATTTAACCAGGAAAGAAGCACATTGAGATTAGGAATCTCTTTTACAAGAGCACTCTGGCCAAGACTGACAGACACAGCACGTTTGAGTATAACAAATAACATCCAACAATACATACACATATACTCACACAAGCACATCCATTCAATTACAATATCAATACATAACTAGCTAAAACATCTACAACCCTATGATTCATTCTCCAAATCATTTGAAACTACTTTAAAAGTGTCCAACGAAACCACTTCCCTCAGTTTCAATGTACTTTGCAAACAATTCCAGGCAGAGGGGGCAGCATATTTAAATGTCTTTTTCCCCAATTCAGTACGTGCCACTGGAGCACACAGTAAAAATATATCCTGTGACCGGAGGCTATAGCTACAAGCATACTTTTTAAATATGTATGTACACAGATAGGAATGAAGTAAACCCAGGATAGATTTATAAATCAAAATATGCCAGTGTTTTTGTCTTCGGATGGACAACGCTGACCAGCCAACCCAAGCAGACAACACACAATGATGAGTGAGGGTTTTAAGATTTGTTATGAACCTCAGTGCACCATGATAAACAGTGTCTAAAGCTGTGAAGATGCATGCATATATATATTGGAGTCAGTATAAAAAACAGAAAAAAGAAATTAAGATTTATTCAGCAAAGGAATTGATCAAAGACTATTTCTTATTTTACAGAAGATTTATATTGCAAATAAATGGTGTTTTTAAGCATTCTATTAATCAGAAAATCCAGATAAAAATGTTTTTATAGTTTCTTTTAATATATTAAGCCATTTCCAACATAAGATAATAATAAGATATGTTTCTTGAGCATCAAATGAAGGTGAAGACTGGAGTAATGATGCTGAAAATACAGCTTTACCAGCACAGAAATATAAATTACATTTTAAAATATATTAAAGTCAAGTGTGCCATTTTTTTTTTTTTTTGACAATTTGTCAGTCGCTTGGTTTCTATTTATGTCGTTTTGTGCTGCAAAATCTAGGCCAAATATTAAACATCAAGTATGTCCCAATTGGCTTTGATTGTGATCCACTGAGCTACATTTTGTGGAGGAAGAAAACAACAGTTAGGGATTGTTTTACATGAGTTACAAGATATGTAAATATATCAATGGCAATAATTTCTTACATTTTATCCTTTTTTTTTTTTTTTTTTTTGCTAATAGTTTTCATTTCCTGACACTTTTTTAGCTGAAGATTTCTCTGGAGGAAATGATGCCAGACATCCTGGGAACTAAAAGGCCAGCACTACCTCAAACAAACCTTACACTGCCAAAAGACCAAGAACCTGTCCACAGGGCAGATGAAAATAAATGGTTCATGCAGTTTTTGCAAAAAAAGAAAAAATATGCATATTAATGAAATCAATCTTATCATATGTATAATTATTTGTATATGTATAATAAAAAGTAAAACATATTTGTGTGTGTCTGTGTGTAGTAATTTATTCTCATGAGTAAATTGTTTACATATTGCAAGACCTAGAGCAGTATCACACAATATGGCATTTACTGTATACTACATATAAAATGTTGAACTAAAAGATTTATCGGATAAAGTTAATAATGCATTTTAAATTCCATAATTTGTCCATTTTTATACATTATAGTGATTAATACTAAAGAACAATAAGTTTCCTGTTGTTAGTACTACAGTAAATATGTTAAAATGCAGTACATTTACATCTGTAAGTATTATTAGATATACTTTTATATATTTTTGACACTTTGATTAATTGCTTTTGTTACTCTCCCCTTCTTTTTTTTTCTTCTTTTTTTTTTTATCTGCTAAATGCATAAATATAATGTAAATGTTATGGATTCAGTAGCATAAAATGCAAATTATTGCTGTCCAGGTTGAATAACTGGGAATGTTGTGACAGCCCCTAGGGTTGAGGGGAGCCCATGATCCCAGTAGAGCCATTCAACCCCTCACATCTTTGTCCCAGGCCCTGTCAGTGTATCTGTTCTGCACATGATTCAGTAATGCATCAGTTCTGAGTCAACTGCAGCAGGGTGTTCCTTAGCACGTTTTGGGAGGGTTTAAGTAGCAGTTTTAACGAAAAAGAAATAAACTTTTTGTGGTAGGTGACGCTGAGTAGTTAGTGGGCTGTACCATGTGAGCTGAGGGCGGGGGAGTGTTTGATCCTCGAGCAGCCGCTGCCAAAACAGAAAGAAACGGGCTGTGACTGCTGCCATATCCTGAACTAGACATGGCCGCGACCGGAGTTCTCCCCTTTATCAGGGGAGTAGATCTAAGTGGGAACGACTTTAAGGTGAGGATTCTGCTTTAATTCGTCTGTTTGTACTGGGTTTTGATAATAAATCATCCGCTAAAACGAGGAAAGTGATGTAGGCTAGTTAGCGTGTCAAAACAGTTGGGATGGTGAGCTAGCAGCGCTAACCGTGTTAGCTTACGGACACTGGGCGTTAGCTTGAGACTTGTCAGAATTTGTCGCTTAGTCAAGCTGTGTGACAGCAAGGAAGTAACTACAAGTTTGTTAGCGAGTCAGATGTGTTTGGTGACACTATAATGCATCTGGCCTCGATAAATGAACTGCGCTGCTGACGCACTTGATTTCAAAACATGCTTCAGCTTCTTTTAGATTAGAGTTCATCAGTATGAACATGAGAAAGAAGATTTTTAGCATTAAATATGTTCAATGCATAATTATCTTACAAGAGAATTTTCTTAAACTGTATTACATTACACAAGCTCTCAAGTGTGTTGGTTCGCTTGAGTACCTTTGTACTGAGGCTCTGTGAGTCTGAATGTAAAGGCAGGTGTACTCCTCTTGACACGACTGTGTGAACATCATGCAAGTTTTCTAGCTTAGGCTCATGTTGTTGCCATAGCAAACACACCCCATAACTTTTCTGCCTTGAAGTGACATCAATCTACCAGGTTTAGCTTGTTTGAGATCAAATTTAAGCTTCAGTAAGAGGCAAGTCGTACAGTTTGGAAGATTACATCAATGTAGCAGATACATCAAAAACTGCTAACTCACTAACACAAAAACTGACTCATGATGGTCTGATCTGAGACTAATACTTGTATCTCTTCTGTTGAACACAGGGGGGTTATTTTCCTGAGCACGTCAAGTCTATGACCAGCTTGCGATGGCTGAAGCTGAACAGAACAGGGCTTTGCTATCTTCCAGAGGAACTGTCCTCCCTGCAGAAACTGGTGATTGTCAATTACACAGCTGAGTCACATTTTCATATTTCGCAATTAGACTGTCAACTTACTAATGCTCAATCTTGGGTCTTTTTTTTGCTCTTTTGTGTGAAATCAGGAACATTTGTCCGTGAGTCACAACAACCTGACGACGTTGCATGGAGAACTGTCAAGTCTTCCCAACCTGAGGGTAATGTGAAATATGTCGTAATGCTCTGTCAATCACATGTTCCTCTGCTTACATTTGACATAAGGATATATAAATATTAACGTACCATTCACTAGCGTTCAAAAGTTTGGGGTCAGAACCTTTATAGTGTTGTTATTTTGAAAGTATTCAATACTTTCGTTCAGCAAGTATGCAATAAACAAAAAGCCAATAAGGACATTTATAATGTTCCAAAATATTTCTTGTAATGTTTTGTTTAATGTTTAAGAATATTATTTTTCAAATAAATGCTATTTTTGGACTTTCTATTTATCAGAGAATCATGAAAATATGTTACTGACCCCAAATATTTTAAATGCATTTTGAATTAACACCGCATTATTTTCCACATTTTTGTTGGAAATGCTCTGACAAGCATTTCACGTGCTCTTGTTATTTTGCTGCAGGCGGTTGTGGCTAGAGCAAACAGCCTGAAGAACTCTGGTGTTCCTGATGATATTTTTCAGCTGGATGATCTTTCTGTGCTGGTATGTAGAGAATTAATTTGTGTTCATTTCTCTCTGGTGGATGAAGTATATATATCTCAGTTAAGTGCAAAATTATAGGCATGATTCAATTTTATGTAAACAGGGCTGTGTCCCGACTCCCGATCAGTGAATTTGTCATAGATTGTGTGTTGTATTATGGTAAAAGATATGTGTGCTTAGGTGTGTTGTTCCCTCTTCTGTTCAGGATCTGAGCTACAACCAACTAACAGAAATCCCTCGGGACTTGGAGAACTCCAAGAACATGTTAGTCTTAAACCTCAGTCACAATAGGTTCGTCTTTCTATTTTGTACTCCTGTTCTTGGAAGTGAGGAATAATGATTACTCATTGAAACAAACTTGTATTTTATTTTTATTATCTGGTATTTTGAAAGAGATCCTGGGGAGGGTTTGGGGGCCTAGTCAAAGGATGCATTTTTTGTGCCTGCATTTTTCTCGCAAGATGCTGAAATAAAACCCAATGCAACATCCATCCATCAGTGGTTCTCAACCTTTCTACCTTCTCGCCCCTCGCATTTTGTCCACAAATATATTTGAAGGCCCCTTGACATTTCCAAATGTTTGTGATTTTACTGAATAAGTATGATAATATTTTTATCCACAATTTTTACCTGATAAAAAAAAAAAAAAACAGTTCATATTGGCTTTACCCATGGATTTCTGTGAACTTGTGTAATCTGATACTCATCTCTGATGTTTGCTCTTTCTCACAGCATTGATAACATTCCAAATCAGCTGTTCATTAACCTCACCGATCTGCTGTACCTGGACCTAAGTGACAATAATTTGGACAGTCTTCCTCCTCAGTTGAGACGCTTGATCCAATTGCAGACCCTCATACTCAATAATAATCCGCTTATGCATGCACAGCTGAGGTAAGACGGATGTTTTTTACAAGTTGATTTATTTCTGTCTGTGCAGTTTGTACTCTGCCAAATCAGATGACATCGTTGTGTTATCAGCATTGCCTCTAAACTCTTTCTCGCTTGTGTGCCTTTGTGGTAACAGGCAGTTACCTGTTATGGTGGCCCTTCAAACCCTCCATTTAAGGAACACTCAGCGTACTCAAAATAACATGCCCACGAGTCTGGAGGGTCTCACCAGCCTAGCAGGTAGAGATCCAGGGGTGTTACTTTGCTGTCTGTAAAACAGTCATCAGTATCTGTAGTTGCTGTTGCTCCATGTATAATGAATCTTTGGTGTTTCTGTGTAGATGTGGACCTGTCCTGCAATGATCTGACTCGGGTACCAGAATGCTTGTATACGCTGACTAATCTCAAACGGCTCAATCTGAGCAGCAATCAGATATCTGAACTGTCACTGTGCATAGATCAGTGGACTAAACTCGAGACGCTCAACCTTTCTAGGAATCAGCTCACATCCCTGCCTGTAAGTCCCTCATTGCCATATAAAGTAAAACTTAGTTGAACTTAGCACTTATCAGATGTAGTTGGGACTTGAAAGTGCTTTTGTGCATGTGCAGGAGAAAATGCTTCATCACATCAACACATTTAGCTTACATTGATATATTTGATTGACTTGTTGCTAATCTTGTCTCTTTTTTTTCTCCCCCATTAAATGTGATATGAAGTCTGCCATTTGCAAGCTGTCAAAGCTGAAGAAGCTGTATGTGAACTCAAACAAAATCGATTTTGATGGGCTTCCATCTGGTGTAGGAAAATTGTCCAACCTGGTTGAGTTCATGGCTGCAAATAATAATTTGGAGCTTGTTCCTGAGGGACTTTGCAGGTGATTAATTGACTGTTTATTGGTAGTCGGATATCATTTATGAAACAAATGTATATGATATTTTTATTAATATGTGGCTTTTTGATTTGTTCAGGTGTGGAAAATTGAAAAAGCTGGTTTTGAACAAGAACCGCCTTGTGACATTACCAGAGGCTGTTCATTTCCTCACTGACCTGGAGGTATGAACTATTTATTAAAAATGAAAAAAAATATTCTTCTTACTGTTATTACTTACACTACATTTTGGGGCCAGTAAGATTGTTTTCCTTTTATAATATTACAGAAGATTCCTAATTCAAACAATTGCTGTTCTTTTGAACCTTCTATAACTTAAAAAACAGTTCTATTAATTAGTAGTAATATTTCACAATATTGCTGCTTTTACTATGTTTGTGATTTAAATAAATGAAGCCTTGCTGGGCATAAGAGATTTCAGTTTCACTTTCTATGAAGCCTGTATTTATAAAACATAAGGGTTAAATCATTAATGAATTCATAATACTTTGGAATGGTCCCTTTAATCAATCGACTATTAGCAACTTTGCAACTACATGCCAACTAACCCTCATTAGAGTATTAGTATGCTCAAGAATGGTTGAATCTAGTGTGGTAGAATAAGCTGACTTACTCGCAAACACACTTTGCAAAGACATAGACCATCTTGTTGACCATCAAAATAAAGTGTTAGCATATATTTACAGTAGCAGACATACTAATACTCTAATGACCACTAGTTGATATGTAGTTGTAGTTGCACTCATCAACAGCTGTCTAAATGGTACCATTAAAATAATTAAACTAATATCACAATAAAAATAGTTCACAGCAAATGTGTCCTATTACACATTCATCTGATCTGATATCTGATTTTATAGCTGTTTGAGAGAATAAAAAAAAATCATTATTATTATTATTATTACTACTACTACTTCTACTAATAAGTGGTCTTTGACCGCTTTAAGTAAAGTAGCATCAGATAAATTGCAATATATGAGACTTATAATACATTTATAACTATGAGAAATATAATCCAATGTAAATGTGGATGCAACGTGTTTATTGTGTTATAAATAATCATACTCTTAAAAGCTATAACGAAAAATAAGTAAATATTATAATATATAAAAGAATGATGAATATTCATGAGATGTTACAACAACTAAGGTTTTTTATAATGCATTATGCATTCATTATAATGATTTAAGAATACCCTTATAATGGATTATAAATACGGGCTTCATAGAAAGTGTTACTGAGATTTATTTTTAAAACATTTACAAAAAATCTTAGCAGCCTCAAACTTTTAAACGGTAGCATATGATTTTTATGTACGTACTTTAAAGGGGCCATATGATGCTTTTATCTCTCTTGTCGCAAATGAAAAGCCCCTTTCCATAATCGCGAGCTTCATGTTTCAAAATAAATGTAAAGACAGTTAATAATGTCCTTAGTATTACCATCAGTTCAAGCCCAAAAGGGGAACAGAGTGGCGTGAGGAAGCTCTTATGAGTTTGCAGTAAACAAGCCTCAGACGGTTAAGACAGTTGACTCCACTGTGTGACCCCTCACCCCTTTCTCTCTCTCTCTCTCTCTCTCTCTCTCTTTCTCACACACACATGCATGGGTGTGCGCAAAACTATGAAGGTAAATCAGTAGCTCTCAGATCTGGCAGTACAAGTTCAAATCCTAGCGCTTTGACTCTTGCTACTCCTTTTGCAGTATTCCTGTGGCAAAACTCACTTGTGCACTTGTATATGTAGATGTGAGAGAGCAGAGCTGGGGGCGGGGCTTTGGTGCAAATTAATACATTTTATTGGTCGATGCCTGACAAATCAACAACTCCAGCCATCGCGACTTGCCAAGAAAGAAAGATATTTTTTATGTATCAGTTATTTGTAAAACACTGCAAACTATTTTCATTTCATAGGTTCATCTTGTCATTCAGATATTATCTGGTAGACAAATAGTGCAACATCTTTCATATGTATATCCCACTGCATATCGCTGCATCAGAGTTGCAACATAACTCTGTTTTTTGTTATTTGTAAAATGAATTTAAACTTCTTTATTGGGTTCAATTCCTAATTTGCTTGTTCAGTAATGAACCTTTTTAAATGCAACATTACATTTTTTTTATAAGAATAGAGTGTTTGATAATGTCTAAATGTACATTAAAAAGCACAGCCTAAAAAGCTAAATACATGTATTTATTAAATATCCACAAGGCCATCTAATGATTATCAAATGACATTACATATGAATATTATCTTTCTGGCCACCAAATGCCTCTAATTTGCCTCTCTTCACTGGAATTTATAAACATTTTCTCTATTTTAACCCTAAATACTACACTAATTGTAATATAAATAATAAGCTTATTAGAAAATGTTATTTTTTAAATGGCCATTCATGGATCATGATCATTTGCGCTTATTTAGTGCCAAAATCTCTTCAAATTAACTAAACAGAACTAAGCTAAAATGTAGTGCAGTTATTTTATTGGTTAAAAGTTGCACTTATGGTGTTTGGTCACATTTGACTGCCAAGGTGTATGAGAACATATTAATGCTGTTTCATTCCCCAGAATAAAATGCTATTTTAAAGCATAGTCTGCATAGTTATCCATGCACAATCAAAGCACATTATGTGTTAATAATTACTAGAATGCTATCTGTCCCGATCAATCCCATTCAAACATATTGACAGTGTGATTTGTTTGAAACTATTGATAGCTCCATGAACCACATGAGCATGTCTCAACTGTTTCTCAGCTGCTCTGGTACAGCGAGCTTACTCTGCAATATGTAATGGGATATACATATGAAAGATGTTGCATTATTTGCCTACCAGATAATACCTGAATTACAAGATGAATGCAGTGTCTTAAAATCCTAAAAGCTAAGGATATTCAATGAAAATAATTTGCGGTGTTTTACAAATAACTGATACACAAAAAAATATAAAGTCGCAATGGGTGGAGTTGTTGATTGGTCAGGCATCGACCAATAAAATGTCTTAATTTGCACCAAAGCCCCGGTCCCAGCTCTGCTCTCTCACGTCTACATATACAAGTGCACAAGATAGTTTTGCAACAGGAATACTGCAAAAGTCAAAGCACTAAGATTTGAACTTGTACTGCCAGATCTGAGAGTGCCGACTTGACACTGTGCAGCAAAACTGAAGCAAAGTGCAAAAGTAAATATGTTAAATATATTTGTGTATGTCGTTCTACATATTTGTAACTATTAAAATGTGTTGCTGTACTCTAGTAATGTTAAAGATTTCTAAATGCATCTACTTTTGGAAGACCAAATAAAGTGCTTTAGCTTTCACCTAGATACACACAGCATCTCCCTGACATGACTGCTTCAACACTAACTGTGGTTACTGAAACCAGGCTTTCTTTCTTTGCGTGAACATTTGGGCAGCATAACGCAAATATTTCCACATGGTGACATAGATATGTGGGGGGCGTGTTTAAACGACGTGTTTTGGGGGGCTTGGCAGTCTTAACTTTGAAGAATCTTTCTTTGGATTTGAGACTTTAGTCTTTGCAACTTTACAGATCTTTTTTTATTCACCAAGATCTTGTAACACTCCAAAGAGAACGGAAAAACCGAAATCGCATCATATGACCCCTTTAAGAGTAAAGCCACAAACACTCATGCATATGTTAAAATGATTAATAAATGCTGAATAAATTTGTTTATTAACAATCTGATTGTTTTTTTAGGTTTTGGATGTCCGGGAGAATCCAAATCTAGTAATGCCCCCTAAACCAGTGGACCGGACAGCTGAGTGGTACAACATAGACTTCTCATTGCAGAACCAACTGCGATTGGCTGGTGCATCTCCAGCCACTGTGGCAGCAGCTGGTGGAGGTACAATATATGTTTGTCTTTTTTTTTTTCTTCTCTCTAATAGTGTTGTTGTTGTTATTGTTCACACCTACCTAACCGTTGTTGGCTCAACAATTTGAATACTTCTGAATTTGAAGTAACAAAACAAACTATAACTCTGTAATGAAACTCAAATTGCAATATGATGTTTGTTTTATGCAGGAAATACCCCAAGAGATCATATGGCCAGAAAGATGAGGCTAAGGAGACGCAAGGACTCGACCCAGGATGATCAGGCTAAACAGGTGCTGAAGGGAATGTCGGACGTGACTCAGGAGAAGAACAAATCCATCGAGGTAAGAGAACAGCAGAGCTCACGGTGGAACCTTTATAATGGTACACGTCAAAACATTCCTGGTCTTTATGTTTCTCACAATCTTTAGGAGAACAGAGAACTGAAATACACTGATCTAAAAACCAAACGATGGGACAAGAAGCTAGAGAAACCTCCGCTGGATTACTCTGAGTTCTTCTTGGAGGATGTGGGGCAGATCCCTGGTCTTACCATTTGGCAGATAGAAAACTTTATACCCATTCAGGTGGACGAGGCCTTCCATGGAAAGTTCTACGAGGCAGACTGTTACATTGTTCTCAAGGTCAGGCCTGTACTTTTTTTTTCTCTCTCTCTCTCTCTTACTTTTTTTTTTTTTTTGTTAAATGAGCATGATGCTGAAATGTAATATAATGCAATTTTGTTTTTACATTTTTTATGAGATCTGCATTCAGTCTTCATCCTTTCTTTCATTGAATGCTTTTTAATGTATTTCTACAGGCGTTCTTAGATGACAGTGGATCCCTGAACTGGGAGATCTATTACTGGATCGGGCACAATGCTACCCTTGATAAGAAAGCCGGCTCTGCCATCCATGCTGTCAACCTCCGTAATTATTTGGGAGCGGAGTGCAGGACTATCAGAGAGGAGATGGGAGACGAGAGTGAAGAATTCACTGCAGTCAGTAAAACCAACTTTTTTTTTTTCTGCACAAAACGATGTGTTTCTGTTTTATCAGTATATACTCAGCTATATTTTTCTGAAATGTGTCTTTTTAGGTGTTCAACAATGAGATTTCTTATATTGAGGGTGGAACTGCCAGTGGATTTTACTCTGTAGAAGATACTCAATACCCAACCAGGTGCCCCACCGAAAACAACACCCAGGACAGCTTCTCCAGCTTATCCCTGGTGTGACTCGCACTAATCCTGTTTGTTTTGTGTTTTGGGCAGGTTGTACAGGGTTTATGGGAAAAAGAACATCAAATTAGAGTCGGTGCCTCTGAAAGCATCCTCACTCGATCCTCGGTGAGCTTAATGCGCTTTTTGCTCTGTTATGTACTATGGTGGGAGTGATTCAATCTGATTAATGTTTTTTGTTTTTTTTTTCTCCAATTTTAAGGTTTGTCTTTTTGGTGGACGCTGGTCTTGAAATATTTGTTTGGAGAGGAGGCAATGCAACACTTGCTGCTACTACAAAAGCAAGGTAAGATGCAAACAAATAAGCTGTCTTCCCCCCTCTTGTGGTTCAGATATGTAGTAGTGCCTGTCTTATTTATAGGTTATTTGCTGAGAAGATCAACAAAAATGAGCGAAAAGGCAAAGCAGAGATTACAACTTTGATGCACAATCAAGAACCTCCAGAATTCTGGGAAATTCTTGGCGGGCAGCCTGAGGAAATCAAGAAACATATCCCAGATGACTTCACTCCTGTCCGACCCAAGCTCTATAAGGTCAGGGAATGGTTTATTATTTGTTGTGCATTCCTTTCCAAAACCACATGTTGTAAAATATTTTGTACTTTCTTGGTCTGTTAGGTTGGTTTGGGCTTGGGATACCTTGAACTTCCTCAGATTAACTACAAACTCTCTGTGGAGCACAAGGACAAGCTCAAACTAGATATGGTTCCAGAGCAAAGACTGGTAAATGCAGAGTTTAGACGGTTGTGATTTGTCATTTCCATGTTCTGTTTTTAATGCTTCTAAAATCATTTGAGTTTACACTACCATTCAAATGTTTGGTATTAATAATAATAATAAAAAAATAAATTAATCCTTTCTTTCAGCAAGGATAGAAATGAATTTATCAAGTTTCAAATTTTTGTAACATAAGTTTTTACAATTTCAAATAAATTTTTATCTTTTGAATTTGGATTAATCAAAGAAAACTGAACATGTTTTTTACAAAAAAAAAAAACTTATTTTACTACAACTAGTCTTTTGTTTTATCAGTTAATTATTAGTATGGTATTGTCCCTGAATATATATATATATATATATATATATATATATGTATGCATGTATGCATGAATGCATGCATTATATATATATTTATTTATTTATTTATCTCAAATGTAAAAAAACTAAATTCTTTTACTACTATTTTATTTTATTTTTTATTTTATCAGTGAATTATTAGTATGGTATCGTCCCTGATTACATTTAACTAGTGGAATGTCTTGCTGTTTTAGGTACAAGGTCTTTTAGACACTAAAGGTGTCTACATCTTAGATTGCTGGTCTGATGTCTTCATTTGGATCGGCCGTAAATCCCCACGTCTTGTGAGGGCAGCTGCATTGAAGCTGGGCCAAGAGGTGTGCAGTATCCTCCATCGACCAAAACATGCTGTGGTCATCCGTAATCTGGAGGGCACAGAGTGCCAGGTAAAATTGACAAAATAAAAAAATTCACAGTCCTCCTTTTAAATGAAACTGCATTTTAAAAGAATTGTTTCAATTCCTGCTCCAATACCATGTTACACTCGACAGGTCTTCAAATCCAAGTTCAAAAACTGGGATGACGTGCTGAAGGTGGATTATACCAGGAACGCAGAGAGTGTGAAGCAAAAAGAGGGCTTGACTGGAAAGGTGAAGAAGGATGCGGAGCAGAAGGACCAGATGAAAGCTGACCTAACAGCTCTGTTCCTTCCTAGACAGCCAGCGATGCCTCTCACAGAGGTAAGACTTCTTTAACAGCTCTTTAATCCCAACCTTTCATTTTCTGCTACAGTTCTGTAAAAATCAGTATCTTTGTGGGTTTGTTGTGACTCTGACAGGCGGAGCAGATGATCGAGGAGTGGAACGAGGATTTGGACGGTATGGAGGGATTTGTTCTGGAGGGGAAAAAGTTTGCCCGTTTACCAGAGGAGGAGTTTGGACACTTTTATACTCAGGATTGCTACGTATTTCTCTGCAGGTTGGTCAAATGGTTTCACTAAAAATAACTGCAAGAATTGCAGCTGGGTGGTAATGTTCATCAGTTCTCAGATGGACAGAATAATGATTGTTAACTAAGTGAAATCATTAGTCCAGGGGTTCTCAGCTCTGGCCCTCGAGGTCCACTTTACCTGCAGAGCTCCAACCTTGCTCAATCCCACCTTCCTGTCACTTTATATTGATCCTCAAGACCTTGATTAGCTTGTTCAGCTCTGTTTAATTAGAAGTGGAGCTCAAATCTACAGGAAAGTGGAGAACACCTGCATTAGACAACAAAAAAAAAGACACAGCACACCCTTTCCATTAAATCTGATCCTCAGTGTGCTGGTGTCGATTTGTTCTGTATAAAAATAACTAATGTTTTAGATACCTGAAGATGTTACAATTAAATAATGGGATATTTGTGTCTGTCTCAGGTACTGGGTGCCAGTGGAGTATGAGGATGATCAGGAGAAAGACAAAGAGAAAGGAGAAGGAGAAGATGAGGACAAACAGCCTGAGGAAGACTTCCAGTGTGTGGTTTACTTCTGGCAGGGCCGTGAGGCCTCCAACATGGGCTGGCTGACCTTCACTTTCAGCCTGCAGAAGAAGTTTGAGAGCTTGTTCCCAGGCAAACTGGAGGTATCACATGTTTACATGGTTATTGTGCATGTTATGAAATGTATCCTCATTCTGTTGTAGTGACTCATGTTACATTGACTGTGTAATCCTTCTTATGTTATGACATTAACTTTTTTTTTAAAGAAGACGTCGTCATCATCTTGTGTATGTTTCAGGTTGTTCGGATGACCCAGCAGCAGGAGAATCTGAAGTTCTTGTCACATTTCAAAAGGAAGTTCATCATCCACAAAGGCAAGAGGAAGCTAAAAGTGGACAGTGTGCAGCCAAGTTTATACCACATCCGGACAAATGGAAGTGCGCTATGCACCAGGTAACTATATTTATGTTTTGTCCAGGTAGCATATTTTCATCTTTTATCTAAAATGTAAAAAAAATGACAAAAAATGAAAAATTTGGTGTTTCTGGTGCGTTTTTAGGACTATTCAAATAGCCACAGATTCCAGTAACCTCAACTCTGAATTCTGCTTCATATTGAAGGTAAACATGAATGTACTTTAATGTAGCATGTATTATAAATCATCAGATAGTAATAAAGATAACTTGCAGTGGTTTATAAACAGTTAATGATTCAAACATTATTTGTGTAGGTGCCATTTGAAAGTACCGACAACCAGGGAATCGTGTACACGTGGGTGGGCCGAGCAGCAGACCCAGATGAAGCCAAACTGGCAGAGGACATCATGAACACCATGTTTGATGACACCTACAGCAAACAGGTTCATACCAAAATCAAAACATGCACATTACATCTTGTACTTATTTTTTTCTTTAACAATTATTGTTTTCTTTTTTCGCTTTTCTTCAGGTGATAAATGAAGGAGAAGAGCCAGAAAATTTCTTCTGGGTTGGCATCGGCTCACAGAAGCCATATGATGAAGACGCAGAGTACATGAAATACGCTAGACTCTTTAGGTGAGTATTTCATTGCAGTTCAAGTTATTTAAATACACCACTGCTCAGAAGTTTGGAGGCAGGTATTTTTCTAGCAAGAAGTGAATGCTCTTATTCAGCAAATGTGACTGCAATGTGACACGTGTTACAAAAGATTTCTATTTCAAATAAATGCTGTTCTTTTGAATTTTTCATTCAAGAATAAATAAGTTAACATGGTTTCCACAAAATTATTAAATGGCACAACTGATTTCAACATTGCTTATAATAAGAAATGTTTCTTGATCAGCAAATTTGAATGATTTCTGAAGGGTCATGTGACTCTAAAGTAGTGACTGCTGAAATTTCGGCTTTACCATCACAGGAATAAATGACACTTTTGAGGTAATAATAGATTTTTCATTTTGTCTCAGGTGCTCCAATGAGAAGGGTTACTTTGCTATATCGGAGAAGTGCTCCGACTTCTGTCAGGATGACCTGGCCGATGACGACATCATGCTTTTGGACAATGGGAAAGAGGTAGAGCTTCATGCATGCAATAAAAAAGATTCTCTTGGCAGTGATTTTTTTGTTGTTGTTGTTGCTGAGCTTTTTTTTTTGTTTGCTTGTTTTACAGGTTTATATGTGGGTAGGCACACAGACAAGCCAGGTGGAGATTAAACTGAGCTTGAAGGCTTGTCAGGTCAGTGACATATTGAGTGGTAGTTTTATTGTACACCAGCACTTTGTTTTTAATCTTTGCACACATACACACTTGCCTCCTGGCCTGTCTTGTGTCTGCTTAACATTTGTGTCGTTCTTTAATCAGGTCTATATTCAGCACATGAGGTCCAAGGAAACAGAGCACCCAAGAAAACTGCGCCTGGTGCGCAAGGGCAACGAGCCTCACTGTTTCACCCGTTGTTTCCACGCATGGAGCGCCTTCAGGACCACACTTGCATAAATCAGCATCGCACTTCACACCTCACACACCGTCTGTCTGAATACAGTAATGAGCATTAGGGTTCAGATAACAACACCACTTACAGCACACCTTCCATTATTATTGTGCACTGCATCACTCTCTTTAAAAAGCTCACATATATATATATATATTTGCTAAATGAAGCGATATTATCGAATTTTATATTGATGTGTAGATTTAAAATCAAAGGAAGAGTCTAAATGATACAGCACTTAGGTAAGCGTTACCTCAAGAGATCAAATGCTCTATTCCTTAAGGGATGTTTTAAGAAGAACGTATCTGTTGAGGGAGAGTCAACATTTTTTAACCATCTGGCTGCACAAGTGTAGTGAATTGTCTTACCTGTTTACATTTTCTAAATTTTACAGTGGTTATTTTAAAAACGACTCTTCATATCATTGATTTAGGCTACACTATTCTGCCAAGGCTTTCAGTTATTGAAAGCACAAAACCTTTGTCTGTTTCAGTCAGATGTCACCCAGTTAAAATGCTGATTTGGTGAATAACACCAGTTTTTTGTTTTTTGCCTTTAAATGTTTCTTTCCATCAGCTTGATCTGTTTTACTGCTTCACTTTTGGGATGTTATTTCTGATGTCAATGCTGATGGAATAATGAATTGCACAGTTTATGTGGGATGTTATTTCAGTTATTTACTTGTCTGCATGAGAATTAATGCTTTTATGCCCTTAAACTGCCCCATACATCTATACCAATGCAGATGATAACTGGCTTGAACCCAGTGATTTTAATTAAAAACAGGATCTGTAGTAGTACAACAGTGATACCATGATTTGGTCTTCACAAATGAAGGCTGTTTAAGCTATTTATCTGGCACCATGTCAAAGATCACAGATTGTGCTTTTTCTTTCTTTTCTTTTTTAAAAGAAAAACAAGAAAAGGGTATGGTCCTATGTATGGACTACTTGATAGTTTTTTTTTTTTTTTTTTTTTTTTTGAATATTTGTAGAACTTGGACAGGGAAAATTGTTTAGCCAAGGAAATAAATATTCTTATTTTAATTATGCTTATCAAATGTGTTATGGCTGCACATAAAAGGGATTGGTGGAGGTAAAATACAATTGACTGCGAGTTGCCCTGTTTTGTTTCTATTTGTCACCGCAGCTTTTTTTGTATGCATATATAAATGTATTTTTTTTTTGTGTACAAATATTTTCTGCCACTGATTTCACCTGCAGATGCTCTATTTATGTATTTTGTATTGAATAAAGTTTCATCGCACTTCTGTATGACTCTTGTGGAGTATTTGTCACTGTATGCATGCATTTATGGGGTTTAAAGAATATTAGTCGGATCATGTGCACTGTGTATATTAGTCGGGGCAAGATAATTTGGGGTTCGTAATAAGTGGTTGAGCAAATGACTGTAGTCAACAATAACATTTTTGTAAAAATTGAGAAATTAAAAAATTTGATCGTTTACTTGTAATCTAGCCATGCTGTAGGAAATGTATTTTCAGGAAGTTTTTAGGAATGCTAATTTGTGTTATAAAGGAAAATGATGTAAAACAATACAGAGTAACAAAGATAAGAACATTTAATATTTGGTAATTATTATAAATTATTTAAATATATATCAAGTCAATATATTATTTAAAAAAATGATATTGTACATTGTTTCATGAGCTAAAAATAGGCCAAAAGCCAAATTATACGATTGTGTTATTGGTAATATGTATAATAAATCACAGTTTAATAAATTATTTTTGTTTATCAATTTAATTAAACAATATTGACGTAATTATTATATTTTAATATTAATAGAATTAACATTATTGTTATTGCTATTATTATTACAACTATATTAATAAAGAATAATATTGTTTTATATATATATATATATATATATATATATATATATATATATATCGTCTAATTAAATCGTATTGATATAACTATATTATTTTAATATCTATATAATTACATATTTCCTCATCTTTATAATAATAATAATAATAATAATAATAATAATAATAATAATAATAAATCATATTAATATAATTATCATGTTGTTAGCATTTTCTTTCACGCAAGGTATGCGGTATAAAAGTCCGGTGCTTCATAATAAAAGCTCTTCCTGTCTACGGCTATTGTTCCCCATAATGCATTGCACCGAACGATTACGCACACAGGAGCGCGCTTCACCCGGCCTCACTCCCCGTACTGTCGTTACACGAGCCCTGCAAATCCAAACGGATTATACCGATAAAACGGGAACCCACACACTCAGTGCCTTTTATCAGTATGGAACAAACCCCGAAGAAAGACGCGGAGAGCACGTGTGTGCTGTGCTGCCAGGACATCGAGCTGTTCGCCGTGGGGAAGTGCGATCACCCGGTGTGTTACCGCTGCTCCACCAAGATGCGGGTGCTGTGCGAGCAGAAGTACTGCGCCGTCTGCCGGGAGCAGCTCGACAAGGTACCGCCGCCTCTCCTCCAGCAGCGAGCGCAGGCCTCGGCTGCTTCACACACCGTTTAGACACACCGTGAACAGCACTAACGCTACACCGCTCCCGGTGCACTAGGAACGGGAGCGGCCGTGACCGTCGCGTCGCTAGCAGTGTAGACGAGATGTCACGAGAAAGTTTAGCTGAGGTGTGTCGTCTTTCAGAAGTTAACTTGAGCTAGCTGTTCCCTTTCTCGACGACTTTTGATTGTAGTCAAACTTGGAGACTTTAGTCTGTAAGTGAGCTGGTTTAGCGTAGAACTGGTGAATTATTGCCTGACGTTTCAACCAGTTCCTCCACGGTGTTAGCATACGACAGGCGAGGATGTACCAGGAACAAAGTTCAAAAAGTGTGTGTTTTAATAATTAGACAGACATGGTTTTGGGGAGGCTCAGCAGAATGTAATCAGCTTCAGATAGCTCGTGTGAGAATCTACTGGACGTGTGTTTCTCTGAAAGTCCTCTCTGATCTGCCTGTGTGAAGAGTTACATTTAATCAGCAAGTCTGGAAATTGAACACATTTGGCTTTTAGAACTTTTTGCTTCATTGACAACGTCGTTCATGCTCCGTAAGGAAGTCTTCCATTCTTTTAAAAGAAAAATGTCTTCAGTTATTAAAAACATTGATGTAATTTTACAGGTGGTCTTCATAAAGAAACCCGAGCCCTTTGCTGCTCTGCACATTCATCAGTATCAGTGTGAGAAGAAGTATGACATATATTTTGCGGATGGAAACATATATGCACAGTTCAGGTAGGAACTTTTTTTTCAACCGGGATATGTGTGTGTGTGTGTGTATATATATGTATATGTGTGTATATATATATATATATATATATATATATGTATGTATATGTGTGTGTGTATGTATATGTGTGTGTGTGTATATGTATATATCTATATGCATATGTATATATATGTATGTATATGTGTGTATGTGTTTGTATTCTTTTGAACTAAACATTCATTGTAGATTGAAAAGGTGTAATGTACTATGAATAAAATGACAAGATGAATTATTTTGAAAATAATCAAGGCTGGATGGAGTCCGGCATTTTTTCTGAAGAATCAAAAGGAAAAATATATATTTTAAAACTACTCTAAGAATACAATATGTTCTGCATAATGTAACAATTCACAATAATAAGCTGTAATGTTTTACCTACGTTTATGTTGTGACAATACTTGAATCTATAAAAAATAACCAATGTTTTGACATTTTTGAAGTTGGTGTGACCTGAGTTGAAATGAACAACTCTGACATTATCTTTCAGTTTACTTGCCAAAAAAAGAGAGTGGATTAAAATCCTCACAATACTTCTTAATTTTACATGGTTTCCCAGCCCTATTTTTCATCTTAAAATAAACAATATTTTGAAGTTTATTGCTTTACAATCTCTTTTTATCTTTTACAAATAAATGCAGGAAGATTTTGTCACATGAATGCCCTCAATGCACGGAGTCAAAAGTGTTCTCCAGATTTGAAGAATTAGAGCAACATATGCGAAAACAACATGAACTCTTCTGCTGCAAGTTATGTGCAAAGCACCTGAAGGTAGAGTGTTGCGTTTTAATAAAATATTATTTTGTTTGCACACACCTTATTCCTACAATGAATAGTTTGCTCTGTGTACAGATATTCTCATACGAGAGGAAGTGGTACAATCGGAAAGAGCTGGCTCGTCATCGAACACAAGGGGACCCGGATGATACTTCACATCGTGGACATCCGCTTTGTAAATTCTGCGACGATCGATACCTGGACAACGATGAGTTGTTGAAGCACCTGCGGCGAGATCATTTCTTCTGCCATTTCTGTGATGCAGATGGAGCTCAGGAGTATTACAGGTAATAGACCTCTTCTGGTTCACGTTTTTTTACTTATTAACGTTTGTTTATTTCCAGATGCAACTCACTGTGGCTATGATTGCATACACCTAGTTGATGGTTCAATCTGACTAAAATCCTTTCATGTAAACACCTCGATCCATCCATTTGAGCTTGTTTCGAATAACACTTCAATCAGATTGGAATGGGTGGTGTAGACCCAAAATAATTAAGCATGGAATTGAAAATTAGTGCATGTATGCCATAATTTAATTAAAATACTTTTGCTTTATGTTAATGGATTTGAACTATGCTTCACATCAATTAACATATTTATTGACATCTCCACATTTCTTAATATTTTGCCTAAAATGTTTTAAAATTGCTATTAATAAGGTTGTATGATCTCTATAAAAATCAAGATATTTAAAGATTACCTGAAGTATATTTACAATAGTTCAAAAATACTTCAGTATATCTTTAATTAGACCTTGGCACTTCTTTTGCACAATTAAAGTGCATTAAGCACACAATTAGTTATAAATAGTAATTTAGCAGACTTATACCAGTTTAGTATATCAAATGTACATTTTGCAGGGTATTTTTATTAAGCATGTAAATATGTAAATGTATTTGTTGTATACCTAGCAAAACCTAAATGTATTTCAGATACATTTTTGTATATTTTTTTTTTCACTAGGGTATACAATTCAACACCAATTTATTAAAAGTTTAACACAAATTAAATGAAGGGATTAAACATTACATTTTCAGTGGAAGTACATTCTACTGTAAAATAGTAAAGCATTTTTGTCACAATTTATTCATGTTAAACCAAACTATTTTTTTTTTTTTTGACCGTTTGTTGCAAAGATATTTAGGTTTCTTTGTGTATATAATATAACACTATTTTTAATAAATCAATTGGTGAAACTCTCATATAGTGACTCTTGGAGCAGCTCCTGCGTTATACATTATGACTGGATTCTGCAATTCTGTCCATGTTTTCTGCAGCATTGAAATCACAGGGCACTACCAGTGTCAGCGGAGCTACAAAATCATTACTACTTAATTTAAATGTACTTTAATTTAAAATATACTTTTATTTTTGTCTTATAGTGACTACCAGTACCTCAGTGAGCACTTCAGAGAGAGTCATTACCTCTGCGAGGAGGGCCGCTGCAGTACAGAGCAGTTCACTCATGCTTTCCGCACTGAGATTGACTATAAGGCTCACAAAGCTGCTGCCCACAGCAAAAACCGGGCCGAGGCACGGCAGAATCGGCAAATCGACATTCAGTTCAACTATGCACACAGACAGCAACGAAGAAATGACGGTAAAGCTGAATTTGCTCTTTCTGTGAGTTGCATATGATTTAGGAGCCGAATGCCTTCATCAAGCCCATTTGGATGTCTTTCTTTTGTCTGATAGTTGGTGGCGATGACTATGAGGAAGTGGATCGCTTCAACAGACAGGGAAGACCAGGAAGAGGACGAGCCCCTGGAGGGCAGCAGCATGTCAGGAGCTGGAGATATAATCGGTAGGTCCTCATCAGTACTGCATTTTAACATTTATAAAAGTGCTCATGGAAGACTGAGAGAGTTGTTGTCCACAGAGAGGAAGAGGACCGTGCAATGGCTGCTGCTCTGCGAGCTTCGATGGCCAGCCACCAGGAAGAGAGAAGCCATGTGCAAGAGAGGAGTATTCAGAAGCCACGCAAAGAAGAAAAGATGGAGCCTGATGACATGAGAAACAACAGAGGCACTGCCAAGCAGACGAACGAAATGCTAGGTATGGTGGAATTATGGTCAATTATTGTATGTTTATATATATTTATTTATTTTGGAAGTTGATGAAATTACATGTTTGAATCTATTTCAGCCCGATCAGTGAAGAGTAATGCCTCTTTGGCTGGTCAGGACTTCCCAGTTTTAGGGGCAGCTGCACCTCCAGCCCCTATTCAAAGGTATGTCTGTCCTGTTTTTAGTAAGATTTGTGGTGTTGTTTTTTCTATGTAGTAATGCTAATGTAATTTCTTTTTTTATTAGTGCTTGCATTCTTGATTTATCTATTTTGTCCAGATGTGTTTATTCAGATTTGTTCAGTGATGTAAATGCAGCGCTTTCTGTGAATTGTTTTATTTATTTTATAATTAGGGCCCGAGCACTGCAGTGCGAGGACCCTATTGGAATTGCTCCGTTTATTATTATGTCTGTATTGAAATTGATATCAAAGTGTGGGGCATGAAGTAAAAAATGCCAGGCTGATGTAACTGTCAGTAGTTGTTTATTTAAATAAAGCTGGAATAAAATTTTAATATTTGAAGAACTTAAATGAAAATTAGAAATGTTGCCTTGGCAACTAACTGAAACAAAATAAGTTAGTTAATCGAATTAAGTTAAAGCTAAATACAAATTTATTTATTTTTTAAACGCAAAACTAGACTGATAAAGCTGTCCTGAAATCTCAACGAAAGAAAGGGGCTTCTGAATGCTTGAAAATGAATCCTTAGATAATTTGACAATCTTTTATTATGTCTGCCAAATCAAAGTCGTGTGGTGCAATCAACATGCAAAGAAATGCAGAACAAATCAGGAAAATGATATGCAACAGCAAGAAACATTCAAGCATCATGGGCAAGCACCACTTAAAAATCTGGTTTTGTACATTGAGTTTAATTAAATCAGATTATATTTTACAATGTCTTCCTGTCATTGCAGCAAGATCAAAGAAACCTCTGTCTCCCTGAAGGAAGATGATTTCCCAAGCTTGTCTAGCTCCGTTGTTTCCGCTCCAATGACACCTGCATACACAAATCAACCCAAGAAACATTCGTCCTTCCAGGAGGAGGACTTTCCTGCACTGGTCTCCAAGATCAAACCACTGAAGCCACAATCAAACTCAACATCAGCCTGGTCTCAAGCCGGAAGCAAACCTGTGGTGGTTTCCAATAAACCTGTGGTTCTGCCCACCAGAACAGCCCCTACGGTCTCTTCATCCATACTGTCTGCCAGTGACCCGCCGCCCAGTGGAAGTGTGCCTCAGCCTCTCACTGCCTCCTCATCCCGCCGCAAAAAGAAGCTCACCTCAGCTGAAACCCATAAAGCTCCACCTAAAGTCAAATGTCCATCCTCATCGGATGACGAGGACCCCCAGACTGGTAAAACGGCCCAGGAGATCCGCACGGTACCGACTATGCTTGACATCTCCACTTTGTTGACTGTAAAAGGTGGCTCATCTCAGCCCAACCCCAAAACCAATAAGAAAAAGAAGCAAGCCACGACTTCATCTCTGGGCTCTCCCTCTCACACTTCGGAGTCTGTGTCCAAAATGGCTCACAAAGAGAATGTTCCTGAGATGAAGCCACCAGACAAAACCAACTCTTTTATAAATGGACTTGCGGAGAAGCCAGCAGAAGCACTGTCCTGTACATCATTTCCTGAAAATATTCCTTCCCCTCTAAAGCAGCCAGTAACCGACCAACCTCCTCCACCCAAGGAGGAGGAATTTCCTGCTCTTGTCTCTAGAAAACCTCCGCCTGGTAAGCAGGTTCCTTTTCTTAAAGCAGTGCCCAAAATGACATTGGTCATAAGTGCTTACTTGTGTTTTCAGGCTTTAAAAGTGCATTTCCAATGAAGAGCACACCGAGTGCGCTGCCTCCTCCTCCTCCTCCTGGCCTTGGGCCTGTTGCCAGCAAGCCTCCCCCAGGATTCACCGGCATCCCGCTCAACAGTAACGTGGTGGAACCATCAATGCCTGCTGTTAATAGGTTAGAGAATGTGACGTGGGGTGTGTTCCCTGTTTGAGTCACTGTTATATTTTGAAGATATTAAATCTTAGTAAAAAAAAATTTTTTAATAGTCTTAATGTTACAGAGCCAGTATTGGAGAGAATGTTGATAAAATGCCATAATAATAATAATAATACAAGATAACATTAAGAATTGTTTCTTGAGCAGCAAATCAGTATGTTAGAATGATTTCTGAAGGATCATGTGACACTAAAGAATGGAGAAATGATGCTGAAAATTCTGCTTTACATCAATGGAATAAATTGCATTTAAAAAAAAATCAGTTTGACAAAAGATAATTGTTTAAAAAAAAAAAAATTCTCATTAAGCATTGTTTTCTTTCAGAGGGACACCTGATGTTGGATCCTACCTCATACCTGAACATTTCCAGCAGAGAAACATGGACCTTATTCAGTCTATTAAGAATTTTCTTCAAAATGATGAAACCAAGTTCAATGAGTTCAAAAACCATTCAGGCCAATTTAGACAGGTACCCATCAAACCAAGATCATTTCAGTTATCTTTTTTTATCCAGTGTCATCATATGGTAGATGCTATTACTCCTGCACAATATATTCCATTGATCTCTACTATTTGTCCTGTATAGGATATTAATAAACTCTCTTTTCTCTTGAGCAGGGTTTAATACCTGCTGTCCGGTACTACAAAAGCTGCCAAGAGCTGTTGGGAGAGAATTTCAACAGGGTCTTCAACGAGCTGCTGGTTCTCCTCCCAGACACTCGCAAGCAACAGGAGCTCCTCACTGCCCACGGAGACTTCAAGGCTCTTGAGAAACAGCAGCAAGACTCCAAGCCCAAAAAAAACAAAAAGAAAGCCTGGCAGACAGGCACCACCAGCAACCACCTGGAGCTGGACTGCCAAGTGTGTCCCACCTGTAAGCAGGTGCTGGCTCTGAAAGACTTCAACACCCATAAAACCCTGCACATCGGCGATGATGACTTCCCCTCTTTACAGGCCATAAGCAAGATCATCAGCTAGCTGCCAGCAGACGCACATCCACAGCTCTCTTGTGACACACGACCTGGTGCTTCACCAGGATAATGGCAAGACGCTTGAAGGAAGAGGGATTGTCTGAGCTGCAATGTAAACTGGTTTGAAGAGAAACTGGTTTAATCTACTTGAAAGCTTCTCCACCAGTTCATCTTTTCATCAGGTTTTTCCAGAGCTGTTGGCATGGTCATTTGTTTTATTAAATTGTAAGGTTGGCTGCCTTTGAAAAAGAACCTATTTATTTCAGAATACTTCTGCCGTTCAGTTGAACTATTGTTTTCATTTCTTTTTATGAACTCCACAGAACAGAAAATTAAAATGGTTAATATATAGCATTTCACAGTAAGCTACAGTGATCTGTCAACTGATTTTTGACAAATTAACATTTTTGGATGTTTGTTTGTGTAAATCATTTGCAATTAAAAAATCAAGCCAGGAAAACGAAATGCACGGCTCTGTACTCTATGGCCCACGTGATTGTCTTTACACAATTAAATCAGTGCGAGGGACATTTTGACAGGTTGGCAGATGGGATCAGATTACAAAATGTTTTATCTCAAATACCAAATTAGTATAGATGGATTATTCAAGAAATTATTTTGGTTATATTTTTGTTAAATTCCGTTGTTCTTGTGACTCTTAAATATATCTTCACACTCCTACAGAGATATGGCCACCTTTTCTCATTTTATCTTTCAGGAACTGGTATTTGTGTCATTGCCCTGCAGTCAACTATTTGCAATGTGTCAGGACATATCTGCAGAATAAATGCTGGTCGAACATTATAAACCCTTAGATCAAATTATTTGAGTTCCAGTCTTTGTACTTCATCACTTTCTTTTGTGCAACATACTCGAATCTATTAACTACATTTTCATTTATCAGACGCTTTTATCCAAAGTGACTTGCAGTGTATTCAGGCTGAGGAAATCAAACCCACAACCTTTTGTGCAGGTTAACGCAATGCTCTACCACTGAGCTACAGGAACAGGAGATAAAAGGAGATATTAGGCCATTAGGGACTGAAGATGTAAGTGATCATTCACTTTCATTTTTCCATTCAGTAAAAATGAAAGAGACTTTCTGCCAAACAGGAGAAAGAAATTACACGTTTAAGGAACATGAGGTTGATCTGGTGAGATTTAAATAAGCTGTGGTGTTCTGGATAGTTAGATTGGATCTTAAGGTGTTAATTTTTTACAAAATCAAGTTTTTCTTTTTACAATTTGTAACTAAATAACATTGAGATATCCCAGAAATAAGAGAAAATGTGCTGAAAATTTACTTAAACTCAGTTAGTTTCTTCATTGGAACAGATCTGGAGAAATTTAGCATTACATCATTTGCTCACCAGTGGATCTTCTGCAGTGAATGGGCGCCGAAAGAATGAGAGAAATACAGTATTATAGATTGACAACTTGCATTTTAACTATATCTTTAAATGTACAGCTTTTCGAATCACAAGTTGTTAATTTACAATTGGAGACATGTAAATTACTTGTGTATATGATTGTGATGTTTTTATCAGCTGTTTGGACTCTCCTTCAGGCGGCACCCATTCACTGCAGAGGATTCCATTGTTGAGCATGTCATGTAATGCTGAATTTCTGTTCCCATGAAGAAACAAACTCCTCTACATCTTGGTTGGTGAGTAATTTAGAGCAAATGTTTTTGTGTGTACTATTCCTTTAAATGTATAAATTTCATAATGTTAAAAGGTGTGTCTTTCGGAACCGAATGATCTCATAATGGTGTGTGAGAGTCATTAAAAAGGCACATTTCAGGTTATCCACTCATGAAAAACATCTTTATTTTCATAATGTCTGACAACTGCAGGCTGAAGAAATTCTGACTGACAACGACAAATCTTTTTTGTACATCTTTCAATCACAAGTTGGGATATATTGCCTACAGATACAGTATGTTATATGTATTTTAAAAGAGTCATGGACAAGGCATTTTTACTGATGCAAATTTTGCACTGTCTTTCAGTGGGGTACAAATGCAAAAACTAAAGGCTTTTAATTTCACATCTTTTCTTCATCTTTAATAATTTTGTAGAGGTGCAAATTTTGATCCAGCAAAACATACCTCAGTGAATCACTCCCAAACTCTCCCATGATATTGGTCCATGAAGCATTTTAACAGGAGTGCAGAGTTAAGTACAGGAAACACAAGACCCTGACCACTTTCACAAACATACTCCATTTACACGTATTGAAGTACAGTCACTATCATCTGTGAATGCTGCCCTATCTCTGAACACCGAAACATTACCAAAATCTACCACATATCAGACAAAGCACTGATGATGGTCACCAAACAGCTTTTTTTTTCGAACAACAGCCAACTGATGAATATCTGGGGGTGTCCAAAACAAATCATTTTGCAAACCACTGGCATATGCTGTTCAAAATTTGGAAGTTGGTAAGATTTTTTTTAAAGAGTTTCTTTGCTCAAGGCTGCATTTATTTGATCAAAGATACACTAAAAACAGTAATATTGTGAAATAATATAATAATTTGAAATAACTTTTTGTATTTTAATATATTCTATACTGATATTCCTGTAATGCAAAGCTGAATTCTCAGCATCATTACTCCAGTCTTCAGTGTCACATGATCCTTATCATTCATATATACTGATTTGCGGATCAAGAAACGTGTTGTTATCAATGTTGAAAACAGTTGAACTGGTTAATATTTTTTCAGGGTTTTCTGGTGAATATAGAGTTCAAAAGAACATTTCTCAAATATAAATATGTTGTAACCTTACATGTCTTTACTGTCAAATTTGATCAATTGAATGTATCCTTGATGAATAAAAGCATTAATTTCTTTTCAAATCTGACTTTTGAATGGCATTGTATTTGAATTTACTTCTTGTGTCTAATGTTGAAAACATACCAGTTGGTGTCATTGTCCAAGTTTGTAAATCAATTCATAAAGTATTTTAAATGCCAGTTTAACTTTTTTCAAATGATTATGACTGTATTCCTCCAAATTCCACAAAAAATGGCCACTAATTGTGGCTCTGATAAATAAATAAATACAAATATTTGTTTGAAATCGTTTTAGTGGGATTCAGTTAATCTTTATATTTTGATACAGTCTGAAATACTCATGCACTGTAAACTACAAAAATCCTTCCAAAGTAAAATCTGGCTTTATGTCTTAACACGTTTAGTAAATCAAACACTGAATAAACTCCTTTTCTACACACATTTGATGCATAAGACACCCTTATCTACAGCGAAACTCCACCCTTTTTTAGGAAGACCACCTAGCTTTTAGTTGGAGAACATTTAAATGTGTCAAACGTTTTGGTGATTCCATGTTTCAGATATTGCACTTATATACAGTACCCAACAGCATTATGGAAACTGAATATATAAAGGTATTGTTTGTGATGCATGGCACTTCATAACTCTCTAAATATAATACATGCAACATAACCTTTTTCATTTTTAGACGACACTAACAACCCTCAAAGGGTTTCATTCCAGCTGATAAATAAACATTTAATATTTCCGAACGAAAGTGAAATCACAATCAACATAATCTTGTACAGAAGTTCACAGAACGGTACTAGCTATAAACATTGTCACACCACGTCAGTTTGGAGAGCAGAGCCAGCCATCCACACTGACTCTGACACACCAGTGACTTTTGCTAGGCACCGTTTCAGTAAATTGGCACCTGGTAGGTTGGGGCGTTGGTTGGAGGTTGGCGTAGGTTGGAGTCCAGGTTTTCGGTGAAGGGTGGGCTCTGGTATGTGTCGTTGGGCTCGGTGCTTGTGACGGTGGGGTAGGGCTGGACGGGCGGTTTGCCATCCAGTTCTTCTGTGGTGAAGAGGCTCATGTCGGTCCCGAGCATGTACTTCTGCACTGCTCTTACAGTCAAACCAACCTGAAATACAAAGAGGAAGCAAATGACAGTCACGCATTAGTATCAAACTCTTTTTAAAAAGAACTACTCTTAAATCTGACAACTTTAAATACCTGTTTTAATATACATTTAAATATAATTCATTCCTGTGTTGCAAAGCTGAATTTTTAGCATCATTACTGTGTCACTGTGTCACTTGATACTTCAGAAATCATTGTAATATACTGATTTGCTGCTCAAGAAAGATATCTTATGATCAATGTCTTCATTACACGCAACATGGACTTTTGTTTTTCCATTCCGTTGTTTCATCAGTGTTACCCTGTGTGTTGGATTAAAGATCTTCTTAACCTTCATCTTCATGCATTTATTTACAACGCAACATGACCGTATTCTTTCATGAATAGAAACTTCAAAAGAACAGCATTTCATTGAAATTGAAATATTTCGTAATATTATACATTTCTTTATTCGTTTCTCGCATTTGACCAAATGTGTCCTCGCTGAATAAAGGTAAAATTATACACAATATAATTTATACAAATAAACGTTAAAAAAATCGTACATACCGCAAACCTTTGAATGGTAGTGTATCATATTTCCAAACAATATTATTATAAATTAATAAATTATTCTTAATGGTAGTGCATGCGTGTTTGTTTGTATTTCTAAACCTGAATCACTGATGTAACAATAACTAAGAATCAAGACAAGATATGCATTTCGCTGTAAGAAACAGCCTAGGTTTTTCACTGTTTCATTCATCTCAAGACACGCCACCAAACACTATTCTCATCCTCATTCACGGCAGCAAGGGAAAAGGAAGTAATTCTGTTATATGTTCCCATGTCCCCTGAGGGCTGAAACCAGTATGTAGAACAAGCTAATGTCGATGAGATAATGCACTGAAATGGACCGGTACTCTGGGTATCCTGCCATTTCAGCTCTCGATTTGAAAAAGAATGACGGTAACTCTAATAAAATGAAAATAAAATGTTTTTTCATTTCTGTTTAGAGATAGTTCTGCTTATTTACCCAGGTGAAGATGGAGAAGAAGGAGAAGGTAATGGCAGCTCTGGCAGCATCCGCTCCCTGATTCAAGGGCAGCTCATCTGGGGTGGTGCGCTGCCATTGGTTGGCCAAGAAGCAGAAACAAACAAACCACAAAAATGCCCAGAAACCTGTAGTCATGCACCCAATACAACAACAAGAATATATTAGAGTAATAATGTCAGTGTAGTTTACTATACTGCCCCCATGTTCACTTAAATATACAAAAACATCTTATGTAGAGATCATGAATCATTGCCCCATCCCTTGAACAATTCACAGCTTAAAAATAGCAGTCGCAGAGAGAGTCTCTGTCTGTTTTAGCATGCTGGTATTGTTTACCTGAAAACCCAATGTCCAGCATCACTGCCTTCTTCCGGTCTTTAATACTGCTGATTTGTTGGAACTTCATGTCAAAGATAATGAAGAAAATGCATGCTAGAAATGCTATGAGCCCAATGGTGGTTCCGTAGTTGCAGGCATTGTTGTTCTTGTTGAAAACACAATAGAGCCTCTCACTGCCATGGTTGATGTAGCCTTCGTTTATTATGGATCCAAACACTACCATTGAGAAGATCTGCAGGGAAACGATACACTTGTTTCAATGCATTTCTTCTTCATGGTAGCACTGTTAGCACATTGAGAGGAAAAAAATTACTTGAATGAATTTAGCAAATGGCTGCAATATAACAAAGAGTGAAAAATTTAAGGGAGTCTGAATACTTTCCGTACCCACTGTATTTTTCAGGTGTAAATTGTTATAAAAAAAACTAATCTATCTATCTATCTATATATATATATATATTTCAATTACAAAATGAAATAGAAACATAAACTTACACAGAAAAAAAATCCACTGTTCAATAAGCATAATGTACCCTGATAGACAATAACTATTGTAAATCAACATTTCCACTTGTAGGGCCAACTATTGCCCTGTACTCAGAAAAAAGGGTGCAAACTGTTATTGAGGCGGTACCTTTTCAAAAGCAGGCTATACTTTTACAGTACTAATATGTAACTTTAATATTATTTTTTATTTTATTATTATTATTATGTATTTTATTATTATATTTTTTAAGCCTGTTTTTATAAGAAAGAAAAGCCTTCGGCTGAAAGAGAAAGCTACAATGGTCCACGTGATGTGTTTGTCTGACGCAAATAAAATCAAAAGGAAGTAACAGTACAAGCGCCTATAGTAATGCGTCAACCAATCAGAATCGAGACACCGGTCATATAGAAGCAGACTGTGGCTGTGGCTCAAAACCTAGTGGGCTGCCTAAGTATACAGCATTTCTTAGCAACACAAAGAACACATGCGATGCTCGAAATGAGGCAGTTCGCTATGCTTTGGGACACACTATAATGATGTTCTTACTGAAAAACCTAATTGCATAATAGAGAAACGTTCATCCATGGCATCAGGTCGACTCGTTTTATTGCTTTAATATAGGTAAATAAATAGCCTATATTTAAAATATTATTTCTTGTTTTGAAGTCACGCCCAGTGATAGACCGATGCATCCAAATAACACATAATAATACATAACACATAATGGTATTACAAACGAGTTCATCGCACCATAATAAACCAAACAACAAAAAGATTCCAGAATGAGCGCGTGTATTTATAGCTATACACGCTTTTATGTTATTATTCTAGAAGGAATCACGGTAACCTCTCGTCATCAGAGGCAAATATGCTTCATGACATCAACACGTCAATATTTCCAATATAACCGAAAAGTAATCTTTGATTTCACAAATACACGGATATCTATATGGAGCGTCATTTTCCCCAGTGACCTCATTTAATTATTAAAAAGGCGCGATGAAAATGTTATGATTACGTCCTGGGTTTTTCTCGCAGATCACATTTGTCTCTTCTAGGCTGATATCATCATTTGTAGGTAAATAAATGTCTTACCCATGATAATATTCTGAGGATGGTCTGCGGCTGTTGGATAAAGGCAATCGGGTCGAACGCAGCCCCTGCTCTCCCAGCACCAAATGAACCCACTCCGTCCATTTTCCTCCTACTGTTATTCAGGCTCTGGGCTGTGGGTCGAGGCAGGCACACACACACACACACACACACACACGCCCCACTGCCTGTCAGAAGCGTGCGCAATCTCTCTGTGCTTCTGTGTATTACATCAACACCATCTACCGACTACCTCACGACCTCACTCAGCTGGCAGACTGCTAACTTCACGGAGCAAGGCTTAACTTCAAAAACAAATGGAACATTTTAGGGAGGCATGCAGAATATTGAGTCAAGGAAAGGGTGCTATTTGAGGACAATACTTCCATAACCAAACCAATATCACATCAAAATGATAGTTAATCCAAAATATATACTTTCTTTTTTCAGTGGAACACAAAAGATGATATTTTTAAAGTGCAATATAATGAAAGTCAATAAGGACACAAAATAAAATGTTGAAGAATATTAGTGTCCAAACAACATCCAATGTGCTTCAGGTTTGGAACAACATTGTTTTGATTATCACAACATGCTTCATATGAATGAGTGCAATTCTAAGACAGTGATGTACTCTGGCATTATCATTCTCCGCTGCGATTTTATAGTCTTACAGCAAATAATAATGCATAAATAAAAATGACTTTTTTATTATAAGGAAAGCAATGTGTGAAGACATACTTACAGCCTATCCTTACCACATTTGTTAACGGCAAATAAGCATGCAAATGAATTGTGTTTTGGTTGTTTTAAGAAGCCTATCTTGATGCAGTTAAACATGATCAACAATTACCCCTTTTTGAATATGAATAATTTATTGAGACATCTAAACCATTGCTCTTCAACTGGGAAACCACAGCACACTTCCAAGGGGACCGTGAGATAGCTTAAAAATATTTAAAACAACACAAACAGCATTACTTTTTCACTGGAGAAAAAAAGCAATATTATGTACAGAGAACTATTTTATCTGGTAAAAACATCTTAATGATGAATGTGTTTATTACAAACATGTCTTTTGCTTCACAAGACATTATTTGAATGTCTGGATTGGTGTGGATTATTTGTTTATGATTATGTTTTTATCAGTTGCTTGAACTCTCATTCTGACGGCACCCATTCACTGCAGAAGATCCATTGGTGACCAAGTGATGTAATGCTACATTTCTCCCAATCTGTTCTAATAAAACAAACTCATCTACTGTACATCCTTGATGGCCTGAGGGTGAGTACATTTTCAGAAAAATAAATAGTGAATTGTTCATTTAATTGGCATTCCAAAAAAATAAAAATATTTTTTAGAAAACAAGCAGATTTGTCTTTATAACAGGACTGTCAGAAATATCTTGGGTAATATGCAGTTTATTTCCTTGTAGTTCAAAAAGTTGAGAATCACTGCTCTAAACATAAGAATTTTTGTTTTCAGCTGTTGCACATATTTTTTTTACAAAGTTCATCCTGTTGCTCTGAGCTAATCATGTGAGAGCTCAATAATACAAAACAATATGGGCCATAACACCATACTCTCATAGACAACAAACACTCTTGATTAAAAGCACAATTCAAACAACTGTATATGAATAAATCATTCTATCAATTAGTGCAAAGTCGACATCTATCAACATCTCCTGAGTAGCACCTTCAAAAAGGTCAGGTCCACAGAATCTGTGCGGCTGAATTTTGCTCATGTTCATGATTGTGTTGGAGGTTTTCAGTCACAAGATCCATCTTTCCAGCCATCTCGCCATCGCTCATCCACCTTGCTGCAGTCAAACTCTGGCTTGCCTAATCGGATGTTAATGTTATTATGGAGATGACAGAGCCACTGTGAGAGGTTGTGCCGACTGCTAGCATCTGGTTGATTCGTTTTCAATCTGATAAGAAACAAGATCATTGAAACATATGCTGCCACACACAAATTGTAAACACTGCAATGCTTCTGCTGAAAGCTAAACATAAAAACCGCAACAATAAATGATGACAACCTTGATCTCAGGTCCTCTGCACACTCATCACATGGGAAAACCTTTGAGAAGAGGTTGATGAACTGTGTCATCTCCCCCTGTTGTTCTGTGGTCGGTGCATCTGGATAATATGCAGCCATAGTGTGAAGAAAAGACCATGAGCTCCTGCCCAGTTCCTCTCTGTCGAGAGGGCATTCAACAGGTTTAGCCTCCTCCATCGGCCTGCTCTCCTGTTCAAAATACCACATGACTGGTTACTGTCATAGCACAACAGTATTGTGCTAAAGCCATTTACATTTATACATGAGGTATACATGTGTTCCCTAGGAATCAAACATATGACTCTGGATTGATGCAGTTATCTGGCAGCTGAGCTATAGCTCTTGAAAAGTTACCATAACTATGATTGGGGTCTTTGTTGTGAAACACAATATTCAGCTTTTTTCTGTTCAATATATTTTTCTTAACAGAAACTAAGAGTATTGACTGATTAGTGTACATCTTTACAAACAATAATGAAACATGCTTTCAGTTTACATCTTTTTTTTGTTTGTTTGTTTAGCATTTTAATTTACATTAGTGCTATATATTATTATAATATTAATGATAATTACATTAATAATGTATTAAGGTAAATACTTTAAAGTCCCCCATAAATATTGCAAATTCATACTAATTATTTTTGGGGGTATTCACACACACACACACATACACATACACACACATATATATATATATATATATATATATATATATATATATATATATATATATGCACACACACACACACACACGCATACACATGCATGCATACACGCACACACACACAGTTAATACCATTTAGTGTTATTACAGTAAAACTACAGAACAATGCAGCAACGTTGAGTTTATTTGATTAATTGTTTATTTTATTCTAATTGTGTTTTCACATATATTTGACTTATCTTGACTTCCTAGACTTAAAATCGCAGTTTGTCTGTCAGGTCGTCTGTTCACCTGCACTGAGACTAAGGACGTCTGTTTCTGCAGCTTCATCCATGATTTAAAATCCGTACACGCGCGGCACGGTTTCTTTTTCGGCTCTCCGGTAGCGCTTTGATCTTTGCTCGTGCTTTCCTCGGCTGGTCTGCCAGCCACGGTGAACGGGAAACCCTCCACACCCGCGCTGTTCAGCGTTGAGGATCGCGACCCAGCAGCAGCTGCCATGTTTAAAATGGTTATGTACTACAATAGTTGCCAGATCCCCGAAGAAAATTAAATCCGTATCAAATCGAGCTTAAATCGAACTAAAGCTTAAAACAGGCGATTCCCATAGTAAAAATACATATTTCACTCTGTGCGCTGAACACATTTTATATCGTACACGGTCTGTTTTCATATATTATATCATCTTACCTTAATATTAACAGCTAGTGAACAAAATTATTAGGAGGTCTTAACTAACGTTACTTGAAAATAACTATAAGATCTTGTTCTGATGCCACTCTTCTCCTTGGTTTTTGCCTTACATTTCTGCACACAGTCTCCTTAACCGTACAGCACAGTTTTATTATGGGAAATATACATTGTACAGACTACATTCACATTTATTCATTTAGCCGACGCTTTTATCCAAAGCGACTTACAGATGAAGACAGTGGAAGCAATCAGACAGAGTGCAATATTTAAATAGAAGCAAGTTTAATATTTTGCTGTAAAACCACGGACTTGGCAACCCTGTGTATTTCCGAGGTGATCGAATCGGTATTTTGATCCGGATCTTCTGATTGAGCATGATTAGTTAAGCGGTTCACACAACTGATCTAAATTATCATAAACAGCGATAGGTGTCTTGACGTGGCTTTATAAGAACGAAAATGACGACATAATTATGTCCTCATGTAAAAGAATCATTAAACCGATTCTTTGAAACGAACTGTTCGATGGAATCGATTCGTAGAAATTAGTCATAATTTAAATCTAACCACTGTGTGTCATAGGAACGTTTGTTGTTGATTATGTGTTGGATTTATGTCAATTATCCACAGTATGTCAACAACGGGTAAACATACTATAACAGTTATTTCACACACACACAAAAAAATCAGTATTGTATTAAAATCTATGTTCAGGATCAAATATGAAAGAATTGGTTTCACATCGGAGCAATTTCTCCGCAGCGCTGTCAGCCAGCGGGTGGTGACGTCACATGCAGTCCACGCAGAGTCTGCCTTAAATTGTAATTATCAAAATATTCAACTCTATAAATACACATATGACCGTATCTAATACTTTATGAAGAGTGACCTTTACAAGTAGCCATTTGCCATGGTATTACATGACAGCTCAATCTGCAATAGTGTTTGATAAGTTTGCTAGAAGTAGCTTAGCTAAGTACTGACAAGCAGAGAGCAGATGACTGACATGCTTTCTTTCACACTGCTGTAATGTTCACAGGCTTCACATAAGACATATATCACACCTGACTGACAATGGGGATTCTGGACAAGATCGCAGAGATAGAGAGAGAGATCTCTCGAACACAGAAGAACAAAGGTAAGCCACGATCCTGCGTTAAATGTCCCTCATGGGCCTTTTGTCGCTTTGTATCCGTTTACTCTTCTTCAGTTAAATCCGGAGTACTTCCAAATTTGTTTTGCAGCAACTGAGTACCATCTGGGTTTATTGAAAGCCAAGCTAGCCAAGTACAGAGCCCAGCTCATGGAGCCCTCGAAGTCATCTGGAGCCAAAGGTGAAGGCTTTGATGTGATGAAGTCTGGGGATGCGAGAGTGGCTCTGATCGGGTTCCCCTCAGTTGGCAAGGTACAAATGACAACATCTGCCTGGTGTTTGTGTTGGCCAAGAGGTGATCTAATCAGAAAACATTACAAAAAATTAGTTTCTCACTAATAAAGTAAAATAAGTACCTTTCAGACTAGTAAATTATGCATTGTCAGTCATTTAATAAAGAAATAGATAATTGTCTTTCATTTATTTTGGGCCTGTCACTTTTTGGAGTATTGTCACATTTATTAATGATAATATCTTGCAAGATAGAGCCATAATTGTAGATAGAGACATTATTCTAGGACAGTATGCACCTGACTTTACTGAAGACAATGCTAGCTTTTTTTATACATTTATCTTCTTTGCAAATTTTATATCCACAAATATGTTCAACAGCAACAAACCAAATTTTCTTAAAAAAAAAGAAAGAAAAGAAAGCAAGTAGAATGACTTCACTGCCTTTAATTTGTATATTTTAATTGATGTATAAATTCATTTCTTGGCTTCATGTTTTTTTTTTTTACTTTCTCCTCCTATTTGTCTTTTCCTGTCTTTTGCAAATTATTAACTCTTATTTTTCTCTGTATTCTATTAACAAGGGGTGTATTGTTAAATTTTTTGTAGTATACACAAAAAAAGACATTCTCTAATTTGTTTATTTATTTTTATTTTTTTGCAGTCTACGTTTCTTAGCTTAATGACATCAACAGAAAGTGAAGCAGCTTCGTATGAATTCACCACCTTGACCTGCATTCCCGGAGTCATTGAGGTATTATTATTCCAAAATATTTTTATTTTCTCTCTGTTTTTGTTCTAATCTTATTTCTGTTATTGGGTGAGTCATGGCCTAATGGTTAGAGAGTTTGACTCCTAACCCTAAGGTTGTGGGTTCGAGTCTCGGGCCGGCAATACCACGACTGAGGTGCCCTTGAGCAAAGCACCGAACCCCCAACTGCTCCCATGCCACAGCATAAATAGCTGCCCACTGTTCCGGGTGTGTGTTCACGGTGTGTGCGCATTCACAGTGTGTGTGTGTGTGTGCACTTTGGATGGGTTAAATGCAGAGCCTGAATTCTGAGTATGGGTCACCATACTTGGCTGTATGTCATGTCAAATTTGTTTATTTATTTTATGGCTGTTGTTATTATAATAATTATAATATCCAACATGATTTTGGTTTCTTTTCATTATTAAAAAAAAAAAAAATTCTAGTACAAAGGTGCCAACATACAGCTGCTGGATTTGCCTGGTATCATTGAGGGGGCTGCACAAGGTATGTTCATTTGTGTTTTGAAGAGTTATGTACATTTGTATGTGTCTTTTTGCATATTAAAAGGGCCCTTTGTGTTTTTGATTTTGATTTAAAGGTAAGGGCAGAGGTAGACAGGTCATTGCTGTGGCCAGAACTGCAGATGTGGTCATCATGATGTTGGATGCGACTAAAGGAGATGTTCAGAGGTGAGTTGGAGCAGTCGAGAATGTTTGCACTGTTTGCACTATTGGTTTGTTTGACGATTGTTGTTTTATTGTATTTTTTAGGGAACTTCTGGAAAAAGAGCTTGAATCTGTTGGCATCAGACTCAACTGCCCCAAACCAAATATCTATTTTAAGGTTAGTGTTTTAGGTAAATTGCAAAGGCAATAAATTTTTATTAGGTAGAAGCTGCTATCGTTATGCTAACCTTTAGTGAAGCACGGTTCTGTGATCAGCAGTAAATCTGCATCCGAAGGCCAGAGGGCCCTCTCGCGTGGAAACTTCAAATACACCCCTCAGAAGAAATCCATAAAATCCTGAATAAACAGAAGATTTAACCAGAGCCACTGGAAGGCAAGCCTGGAACATTTAGCCAAAAAAGTGTAATGGCTAAAGCTAATGCTTCCGGTCTGGCAGTACATGGGAAAGGGGGCCAAAGGCTGTTGTCTTTTTTTGTGTTCTTTCTTAATGGATGTCAATGGAGGAGAGGCTTTACTACGCTGAATAAACAGCTTTTTGAGGAAACAGCTTATCATTTAATGAATCGACAGCCTATCAGCTAATCTCCAACATGTTTTACACTAAGAAATACTTTTGGATTGAACTATTTTAAAGATTTTACACTGGAAAAAATGGCATTTTAAAGGAGAAGTCACTGACTTTGCAACAGGTGAGATACAGTTTAAGGCATTCTCATTCATTCCTACGGTATCCGTAAACGGCGATTGAGTGTCGCACAACTCTGACTGAAACTCAGTGACATCAAGGCTGTAATGTGATTGGTTATTAAGGCACATGTGATCCAAGTTAACTGTTACGCATTCTCCAATAGTAATTAATACAGACCCTCGTATCTCCTTATATTAAGACAACCTCTGATTGAACTGCTTTCATTGATTTAACGTGACTAATAAACACAAAACTACAACAATATATGGTTTTATCAGAGTTTGTCTTATTATAATTTTTATTATAATAAAGTATATAATAATGCAAATCTAGTCCACATAGCCTTTATCACTGCTTAGAATACAATGAATGTTTTGTGCCTTATTCTGTGTAATAAACCACATCATCTCACAGAAGGATTTACTTCAAACACTTGACTGACTTTATGAAGTGAGTTTAGAGTAAAAATATGTTATTAAATGTGGTATTTAACGTGCTTTCAGAGCCGTAGTTCACTGAGAAGCTATGCAAACAGCTTTCATGATCGCATAACATTTTCTTTGATTTCATTATCGCACGATTGAATGGTCTGCGATTATGAATGCGATTTTGCATGGCTTGTCAGTGAACTATGGCTCTGTGTAGTGAATGCTGCTCCATCTGAAAGTATGTGATGGAGATTTACTACTAACTGCAGAACCAGCTTTACTGACAAGATGCACATGACAATTGCATTCGATTAATCGTGCATCCCTAGTTGTAGTATTTTTTGCTGTTATAAGCTGTTTTCGTCACCTTGTTTTTATGAGCATTTTGAAGTATCACATCAGACATGAGTGTTGGAAATGGCAAATAAAAAAATCATTTAATTAGCAAAAACATTTTTATGTTCACTTGAGATGGTTTTTGACTTGTGTGAAAAAGGGTTAATGTGAATAATTTAAGATGGAAATGTGAATTTTGTGAGTAAATTCCTCCATGTGTATCAAAAAAGTCTGAAATGTTGTTATGGTCATTCTTAAATGCACGAGTAAAGTCTGTTGTTAAAGTATTTCTGTATAATTGCCTCCCAGAAATGTTTGACACGATTGTGTTCCCAAACAGCAGGCATCCATCTCCGAAAGCAATGAGCTCATTTATTGTGTTTCACAAGTAATTTATTATATATGAAAATGATTATATTCAGAGGTTTCTCCTACTTTTCTTAGTGATCGTTAGTGCCAGTTTATCAGGAAGTTACAGTTTTGTTCTCTTTGACTCTTTGGATGGAAATGCATTTTACATTAATATTTTTAAGTGTCGTTCATTCATTAATTTTACACTATTTTACTCTCATCAAAACAGATTTTTTTTTCATGAAAAATAACGTATGACAAAAAAAAAACATAACAGATTTTCTAAGATTAAAAAAAAAGATGTGTACCACCATTCAAAAGTTTAAGGTTAATAAGAATTTTTTTTTTGAATGAAATGTAAACCGTTATTCAGTCAAAAGTGACAGTAAAGACATGTATAATGTTACGGAAGATTTATATTTAAAATAAATGCTCTTCTTTTAAACTTTGTATCCATCAAATAATTTTTTTTTATCCCATTTATTTTCATAATAAAATATTTTATGTAAGAATAAATTGACAATAATAAGAATTGTTTCTTGAGCATGATTTCTGAAAGATCATGCATCAAATAAATGCAGCCTGAGTGAGCATAAGATACTTTCCATTAACATTAAAGACCCTGTGTATAAACAAACATAATGATTAACCTACATAGAGCACTAAATGTGAAAATACCCATTTAAAAATGACCTCCTGAAATAACAGCATATAATGAGAGGTATTAGCTACATTTAGAGACTGTTATTCCTCTTGCATATTTGAATGCTTACATGTGAAACATCTGTTTTTCAGCCTAAAAAAGGTGGTGGCCTATCGTACAATTCAACGGTTCCCCTCACACACTGCTCTGAGAAGCTTGTTCAGCTCATTCTTCACGAGTACAGTATCCTTTAACCTTGTTTATTCACCATTTCGTTTCCCTCTAATAATGACCGACACAGGAACCTTAACATGACTGCAGAAATCTTCAACGCTGAGGTGTTGTTCAGAGAGGACAGCACTCCTGATGAATTTATTGATGTCATTGTGGGCAACAGAGTATACATGCCTTGCTTATATGTGAGTGAATTTTTTCAATTCAAGAAATATCCTGATGTAGAGATCCTCAGTTTTAAATATACGTCAGCAAATTGAACATGAGATATAATGAATCTCTGTCTTATTACAGGTGTACAACAAAGTGGATCAGATTTCTATAGAGGAAGTGGATCGTCTTGCCCATAGAGCTAACAGTGTAGTGATCAGCTGTGGCATGAAGCTGAATCTAGATTATCTCCTTGAGCAGTTATGGGAATATCTGGCTCTGATCTGCTTATACACTAAGAAGAGAGGAGGTAAGCTTTTTTTGGTCCTCCAAAACCATAATTTAGGGTGTTTTCACTCAAAAACAGTGGTTCTCAACTTTTTTGACTCTTAATAAGGTCTCCTGTTATCCACCACAATATTCAAAGACCGCCATATAAGATGATATATTTATGATATTTCTGGTTTCTGCTCTATAACAAAGCTGCATGTCTTGTATTAAAACAATTAATTGGCCATTCATTTTTTAAGCATTTTAACTGAGATTGGAGTATTTTAATTTGTCAATAATTTTTTGAAGGGATAGTTTACCCAAAAAAGAAAATTCTGTCATTAATTCAGAATCAACTTTATTCGCCACATGTGCGCAAACACAAGGCATTTGTTGTGGTTTTTAAGAAGCATCACAATCCATTTTAAATGTAAATCGTAATTTAAATTTGTGAAGGAACATTTCTGAGATTGTCATCAATCAATCAATTCTCAAACTGCATTTGTTAGAATTTTTGTAATTAGTGTTTTTATCCCCCCAGCTCTTACTGTTTTATTTTTCTTGTTGTTAAGAACGGCCAGATTTCGGTGACCCTATAATCATGAGACGAGGAGCATCAGTTGAACATGTGGTATGTGCCTGTTTCATTGTCCTGTCCATCCATCCATCTGTCCGTCCTTCCGTCCGATTCATCATTGTGCTTCTTATTTCTTCCAGTGTCACAGAATCCACAGGACATTAGCTAGCCAGTTCAAGTATGCACTTGTCTGGGTAAGATCTTTCTTCACCTGAAGAGAAATATTCTTTTGCTTTTGTTCCATGTTTTTCCCCCTTTTCTTAAATTACTGCTGTCTTTTTGGATTACAGGGAACAAGCACAAAGTACAGCCCTCAGAGAGTAGGACTGACGCACATCATGGAACATGAGGATGTCATTCAGATTGTGAAGAAATAAAATCTAGTCTTCAGATCCACTACACTACAGTATCAGTAGAACATTTGATACATACATAAATACATACTTAACAGAACATTTAATGTTGACTACTGCAGTGTTTCCTGGAACTTCATGGACAAACCTGTGATCAACAATTAAAAAGGGATTATTTTATGAAAATCATCTCCCTGACAAAACCCATTCTAGTACATAATATTCAGATCTTTGTCTTATTTTTACCTTTCATAATATGAAAAGGGGTTGTTTCTTAATAAACCTAATTGTACATGAACAGTGTTTGAGAATGTAAAATCAAAATGCAGTTTAAATCTGGAAATAAACGAAGTTTGAGGATAAAGGGAAGTCGTGGCCTAATGGTTAGAGGGTTGGACTCCCAATCGAAGGGTTATGGGTTCTAGTCTCGGGCCGGACGGAATTGTGGGTGGGGGGAGTGCATGTACAGTTCTCTCTCCACCTTCAATACCACGACTTAGGTGCCCTTGAGCAAGGCACTGAACCCCCAACTGCTCCCCGGGCGCCGCAGCATAAATGGCTGCCCACTGCTCCGGGTGTGTGCTCACAGTGTGTGTGTGTGTTCACTGCTCTGTGTGTGTGCATTTCGGATGGGTTAAATGCAGAGCACAAATTCTGAGTATGGGTCACCATACTTGGCTGAATGTCACTTCACTTTCACTTTCACTTTCAAAGAACTTTAATATTCTGCATTTTTATAGGGTACTAACAAAATGTACATTGATCATGTGAACTTTTTTGTACAGACGTTTAACTAGATAGTTTAGGATACATTAAAAACAGCAAATTAATGTAAGAATTACCAGAGTCAGAAGAACATGTAGATGGATTCTACTGAGCTGAGGATAGTTCAAGAAGATATATCTCATGTTCCTCAAAGGAGCAGCAGATTGTTGAACTTCAGTACTCTGCAGTTCTCACATTGTGCCTTGGTCATTCATCATCTTTACAGTGTTTTGGTCACTCATTTAGATCAATAATGGTTTGGTGCATCAGTAATAACCCGGCTGGAGAGAGTTGATGAGGTGATGTTTTACTGCACATATATCCATGGGTCATTGACACATTTACTCATACTTTCATTTACCCTGCTGAGAGAGTTTTAAATGTAGAGTTTCCAGCGTAAAACTTTCATTTATGCATTATTGTTTGATAAAGTATGGTTATATGGTGAGGACTTTGTCTCTATATGATTACAGGACACCATTAAGTTCAGCTCACAACTTATTCAACATGGGCGGTGACTCGGAAACACTCGGGAACTGTTAGCTTTTTCTGTATTCAGCTGAAAACCTAGAGCGACCTAATCTATTACAGAAAAGTAGTATGATAGATTACATGAAATATGCGTGCTGGCACTCGGGCTGTACAACACAACAGACAAGTGCGGAGTGGGGAATTATCAAGTCGTTGGAAGGCTGTTCCACTTCAGGTTCAATGGGTTTTTGTGTAATTAGCCCACATTTCAAAGCGCTATAATGATGAGCAGGATGGCAAAAAACTGTTTTTGAATAACTTGAGGAGTAACGTTTCTACGCTGCTTTGAATGAGCTCGCCTCGGATGGGAAGATAATGGTGCTCAGGCCATATGGTTCAGTGTGTGTGTGTGTGTGTGTGTGTGTGTGTGTGTGTATGGGGGCTTCAGCACTCCATTCTGAGTCATTTACTGCTTATGATGAGGAAGCTTCTGTAGAATTGAGCAAATGTGTTTTACTGCTAGGACAGTCAAGTGAAATAAAATACTTTATCTTTCTTTAAGATTTAAGAAGTTAGTTGGCTAAAGGTGTTTACTTTATTCTTGGTCACAGCAACGAAACAGAACACACACACACAAACACTAAACTATTAATATATTTTACCGTATGAGGATAATGGTGAAATATACATATATTTTGTTCAAAATGTTGTTGGTATATGTAGTATGAAAAATATGAAATATGAAAAATAGTTTTATGAGTTTTTTTAGGTGTTCTTTCAAACAGCATTGTGTACTTATATTTTTTCATATCTGTAAACTTACACTGTACATTATACTGTACATTGTATACACAGTTGCTTAATTTTGAAGTGGAAATCATTGAGGAGGAGTGGGACATGAATTTCACGAATTTCACATACGACGGTCATCTCTCGTGTTCCCCAATGAGCTTGCTGCTCCCTGCTGATTTACCTGTATAATTTCAGGGAAAATTTAAAAAAATGATACCCTAAAACATATTACACTAACGTTTGAGAACCACAAAGAGTCCATTTTGAACAAACATTTTGTTTTTAAGCACTTTATTGAAAAGCATGCTGTCTTTCTCTATAATACATGACAACTGCTTTGTCATAATGACATTCATAGATTTTAAAGTGTGACTTAATTGTTTGAGTGTCTAAACCTTTTTTGCAGCCACTGCATACTGTGTTTCACATGAGCTGACATTGACACTGTTTGAGATAAACTGGACTCGAGGATGTTGACAGGAAGAGTCAGTGACTCACCTCTAGGCCTTACACAGCGTCCAGGCAGACCTAACGTTAAGGTCCCACACAAAGTATCAACATACTGTTAGTGAAGGATTTATTATTACATAATTTTCCATCCAAATGCCAAGACTGTTCAATTTGATAGCAAGCACAAGACACCAAAAGAAAGCCGCAAATGACGTATAAGCCCCGAATCCCTCAGATAGTATAACATGCCATTGGATGATGCCAAGTTGATAATGGCGGTCAGCAGGCCATATCACTGTGGTAACCAGTGTAACCCAGTCAGAGAAAACCATGGACAGAAACAAACATCAAGGCAGACATCAGCCTGCCATCACAGACTGTGTGTTACAGTCTTTAATGTGTAGCATAACCATCCAACCCTCTGCAGGGGTGCCACCAAGAGGTCTGATACAGTATTAGACCCTGTGTAACCACTCCACCACATTTACATTCAACTTAATTCTTGAGCAGGAATTACAGCATCTCCAAAACCTAAAAGGCTACTGTGAATACACTGTGATCAAAAGGACTGTCTAAAAAAACAAACAAACAAAAAAATACTATACTCTAAAAATACTCTATAGTGCAACAGTGCTCACCTACTTTTTCAGCAGCATTAGTGTAAGAAGTATATTCCCATTATTTTTTTTCCCTCATAAGGGTTTTGAATAAGGCTTTGTTATAGGTTACATAAGTTACATTGTTGAAAGTTATAAGCTAGGAAACAAGCCATGAATTACAACAATTATAAAATAAAAAACTTGAAAGTTGAAGATTGTGTAGCTTTAATAAAAAAAAAAAAAATACAGTCCTTTGAAGCATTGTGAAGGGCATAATCAAATAAAACATTTCAAAATTAATTAAAAACTACTGATTCAAAGATAAAGAATATTTAACATTCGTTGCAAAATATGCCTATTGTGCCTATAAATATTGAAATACTTTGAGAGCTAGGGAAACTGACTCATTATTTGTCATTCGCAGTGCTTCACAGGAATGGGTGGTTGCTAAAAGAGGGCTATTTGCTTGTCATGATTGTCTGATTGGTGGAAATTTCTCATGGGTAATGTCGTCTTCATCAGAAATTCGACAGTTGAGCATGAATGGTTGTAATATGACTGTCTTTAAATGTTTATAAGTTATTGCTCAAAATCAATTCCCCTATAAAGAATATACATGGGATTTTTGCTTATGGAACTCCACTGTTGCACTCTATAAACTAAAGAACATCTTAGTTTATATCTAGCATATGGTGTAATTATGGTATTACCAACAGAGTTTAACTCGACCTTGTTAACTAGCCAAACCTTGACCTTCTGTATCAGACAAACCTGCCTTAAAACCATACCACTGTTTAAATGTTTACGTTATTAAAAAGTGTTCCTGTAGCTCAACTGGTAGAGCACTGCGCTAGCAAGCAAGCAAGCGCAAGGTTCACATGATATGTAAAAATTGATAGCCTGAATGCCCTGTAAGTCGCTTTGGATAAAAGTGTCTACTAAATGCATATATATATATATATATGTAGCATGTATTTGTAGCTAATAATATTTTGTTAGATTAATAAGATATATATACGCATATATATGCATATATGCAAATGCAAATGCATATATATATATATATATATATATATATATATATATATATATATATATATGCATTTGCATTTGCATATATGCATATATATGCGTATATATATCTTATTAATCTAACAAAATATTATTAGCTACAAATACATGCTACATATATATGCTCCTATTTCAGTCTAATTACTTCTGTCAATTCCTGAAAACACAAGGCCCAGTAAAATCTCTCAGACGTGTCAATTAAAACAAATAGAGAGCTTATTCAAATGACTGTTCTTATTCAAACCTGAGTTTGAAACTATCCCAAGTTTCCACACCAACAAAAGGAAAAGTTCCAGCATTCTTTGTCCAATACAGTTTCTTGAAATGAAGAAGCATCCAGGGTTTTTAAAAGAACAAGATGTTTCCTTATGAACTCCCAATTGTTTCCATTTCACATATTTTCCATCTGAGGTATCTAGAGTTGATTCTCAACCTTCCTTTGATGGACACCATCAGCATATGTGTATCTGTTTCAGCATCTTTCCTCACATCAAAGCCAGCTCAGCTCATCCTTCACACAGTTCAGCCTTTGTCTCAGTTGGTCTTGGATAGAGCCAGTGCTCATCAATGTTCACAGTTCCATTGCCATGTTGAAATGTGCTAAGTCATTAAGAGTACTATTCATGCCTGCTACTGTGACATGTCTGAGGCCTCTTAAAATAATCTAGCTAATTCTTTTCTTTAGAGAATCAGCTAATTCCTTGTAAAAGGAGAGGACCATACTCAAGTCATTTAGCTTTGTCCAACTGAATTGCATGGCAATCTCATGCTACCAGGCTTTTCTTATCTGATGAAACCATTAAACCCCTGCTCTCAGACACCGACACCAGAATTTTATCCCGCTAAGGGACAGATATATCCAAGTAAAGTGAATGAGAAGGAGAATTCTTCTACAACAACGTTAAACTATTTAAGGAATTGTTTTTTTATTTAAAGGCCTTGATGTCATCAGTTGAAAGGAATTAGTATTGTCTTTCACAGATGCCGGGGTGTGTTTACATCTACTGACACTAGCACTGTAGGCTGCTCCTCTGAAGAGCCATATCAGTTTCACTTTCCGATAGTGCCTTAGCAACATTTCATCTCAAAGAGATCAGCGACATTTGAATAAAGCTGATTTCCAGTAAAGGTGGTGTGTTTTAATACAACAGAACATTTAAGTTGATCCTTTTCAGAAACTTTGCTACAAGTATTTCAGATTATTCTGTAATCAATGCATCACTACAATGCATTACCTACAATGCATTTCCATATGCTATATTTCACTTAGACATAAATGGTGTAACCGTGGTGTTTGTATGTATCAAGCAGAAGGAAAGCAGGCTTGGCATCTGCTTTCAAGCAGTCTGAAGCTTTCAACTTCCTCCGGGAAAGTTTACCAGTATTCCTTGTTGTTCGTTTTTTGGTTTCGTCTTTCTAGTTGTTTCCATTTTTTGGCCTTGTAACCTGTAATCTTCTAACACTAATATTTCACAACCTACACACTCCTAAAAATTTAGTTCATATAAGTCTATCATGCTCTCAGTGTCCAGTGGATGCCGAAAATGATTGACAGGCAGAACTCCCTTTACAAGCCTTCTGATTGGCTAAATCTGACTGCAGCCCATTTTATTTGACTATTTACAGAGGCTATAGGGCCGTCACAGATATCATCATGATATGACATTAATGTTGATTATGTTTTTCAGCAAATAGGATACATTTCTGCATAAAATTTCTGTGACAAGGCAAACTTCCAAGAATTTGATAAAGATAAATAAGAATGGAAATTAGAGCAAAGGGGGTTTAATAATAAAAAAAAATGAAGGGGTGATGAATTAAAGACTACAAAGAAAAAAGAAATATGGAATTAAAAAAGAGAGAGAAATGAACATTCATATGTATTAGTTTTAGCATTAGTGTCATAAAAAGTTCCAGGCAGACATTCAGAGAGTTTCATCCTTACAGATGAAATGGGAAATGGGTTCTTCAGATATTATTGTCCTACTACTGAGCACTAAAGTAGTCAAATTATGGTAATTTTCCCTTTCAAAAAACAGAGATGGTGTTGACAAGATCCTGTATCCCCTTCTGTTCAGCTGGCTAACAGACAGAATAAATAGGCAGGTTTATCCTCGGAATGAAGCATCCTTGATTTCTATCTCCATCCTTGATATCTGTGGATTTGAGGTATGCTGCTGTAACTTGTTTGCTCACCCAGTGAAAGGGTTTGCTTAGACTCTACATTACAGTAAAATTTTGATTTCGTTCGACTGAATCTTTTTTGTGCTTTGTAGGACCTTACCTTCATCAGCTTTGAACAGCTTTGCATAAATTATGCAGTTGAGTACCTTCCATACTTTTTTTAACAGGGTCATTTTCAAAGAAGAACAAGTAAGCTGTCTTTATTCAGTCTCATCCTCTGAGAACTGTAGATGAGTAAATTGCCTGTGGTATGCATCTGTTAAAAGATTTTCTTTTGAATTTTCAAGGATAATGAATATGAATGTTCATAAAAATGCCCCTTCCTGAATTAACTATCAAGCATTATGTTGAAAAGTTCACGTGTCAGGTAGTTTAAATTATCATTTAAACTACTTGCATTTGAATTATCAAAAATATGAATTATTCCCTAATAAAGTATTAGTGGAGAAATGGTCCGAACCTTCTGTGATGCTTCACAGGTTGATACATTTCTTGATAAGGATTACGGTCAAGTTCACCAGGATGTTCTTGACCTTTTTATTCAGAGCAAAAACAAGGTAAGAGAAATTATTTAGCCATCATTTGCTAGGAATTAAATTACCCTTATAAACGGAACCTTATCTTATTCTGGTTTTAGATGGTTGCATGGGCAACGCAGAGGCCCTCAACCAACAGAAATCCTATGTTGGGAAGAACAGCACAGTAATGCAGCGACATCAGGCCTCAACGCTGGCGGCCAAGTTCCAACTATCCCTCATTGAGCTCATTTAAAATATGTAGAGGTAGACCACCTAACTGAAAAGTGCTTTACGCTGTCTACATGAATCTCTTGTTGACTTTGATTGGCTTCAGATCCATGTATGTTATTTATCACCAAGTACTTTCTTCTAGTTTGTACAAATAGGGCCAACCCAGAGGCCTCAAACAGACGCCTCCTGTCAATAGTGAAAACTGTGTCATCATGTTGAGGAAGCTTTGTCCTGTTAGACCAGGAATATTTCAAGTCATTGTCAGCAAGGTGAGCATGATTCTGATAGGTGCACTTGTCATTTTTCACCTCTCAGGATGCATCCAAAATGGTGTTCTTTCCTACTATGTAGTAGGCGTAAAACAAATGTGAAAAGAGTAGTACCAGATGTCTGAATTCACAATATTCATAAAAGTACCTGGATGATTTACTGCTTCCAGAGAAATTTTGATCTGCACATCTGATAAACACTTTAACTCAACTCAACTTTATTTATAGCACCAATAAAAACAATGATTGTTGACCAAGGTGCCGTTCAGTCAATCAAATATCAACAACATTAACACTCAGAACAACATCAATTACAGCACAGAACAGAGCTAACACCACACAATTAACTACAGTTAAAAAAAAAGAGAACATAGATTGTTTTTGAGTTTGGCTGTGAACGCATTCAGTGTAGAGGTAGTTCTAATAGAACCCTTAGGCTGTTCCTGAGTTTCGGAGCAGCAACAGCAAAGGCTCAGTCACCTCTTGATTTCAATTTAGCCAGAGGAACGTTTAATAATCTTGGTTGGAAGACCTAAAAGTCCTTCCAGTGATTGTGAGCAGATAATAAATCAGACAGATATACAGGAGTTAACTCATTCAGAGCTTTAAAAACCAGCAGCAGGACTTTAAAATCAATTATTTTGTGAATTGGGAGCCAATACATAGATATTAATACTGGGGTAATGTGCTCTCGTTTATGCACACCATTAAGGAGCCTAGCAGCAGCATTTTGAACCATTTGAAGTCGATTAAGAGATAAAGGGAATTACAGTAATTGAGTCTTGTTGAAATTAAAGCATGAATGACTCTTTAAAAGTCCTTGACTTTTGAAAATGATAGATGTGGGTATCATCTGTGTAAAAATGGAAGGAGACACCATGTTTCCTAAAAATGGACCCTTGGGGAAGCATGTACAAAGAGAACAAGACTGGAGTGAGAATAGAGCCTTGAGGGACACCACACATAAGGGGAGCTGCATCTGAAGTAGATACACCAACACTAACAGAGAACCTTCTACTGTTAAAATAGGTTTGAAGCCATTTGAGAGCATTACCATGAATGAATTACCCACCCAGTGCTCCAAATGAGAAATCAAAACTCAATCAATCTAACAACACTGGCAGATCTGGCAGAATCTAGAGTCAGTAAAATATAATTCAGAACTTTAAGTGAAGTGAAGTGACATACAACCAAGCCAAGTGACCCACACTCAGAATTCGTGCTCTGCATTTAATCCATCCAAAATGCATACATACAGCAGTGAACACACACACACACACACACACACACACACACACACACACACACACACCCGGAGCAGTGGGCAGTCATTTATACTGCGGCACCCGGGGAGCAGTTGGGGGTTCGGTGCTTTTTATCCAAAGCGACCTACAGTGCATTCAGGCTATCAATTATTTTACATATCATGTGTTCCCGGGTAATCTAACCCCCAACCTTGCTCTAACAATTGAGCTACAGGAACACTAACTAACTAACTTGTTATGTTAAGATATTTGTCTCTGTTGTAGCCATAAGTCAGTGTGATTTCAACTTTTTAGCATTGCTATTTATTTCACTTTGTAGATTTCACTTTAGGTTTATGGGTGACCCACAGCTAAATGGTGCTCAGGAGAATTTATTTGGAAAACTACATCATCCAGAAGGGGCTTACCAACCCTGGCTTGTGGGATGAAATCTTATGTCAAATTGCCAATCAGGTTTGGAGAAACACCAATCCAGATAACTCAGAAAGAAGGCTGGCTCCCGCTGCTAGTGTGCATGAATGCATTTGCACCATCAACCAAAATGGAGAAATACCTTCTGAAGTAAGCAACACACCAATATTTACAATGATTTTGTCACAACTACATTTGAGCCTCCTGTCTATGTAAAGTGCTTTGAGTGCCTAGAAAAGCGCTTTATAAATGTAATGAATTATTATTATTATTAAGTATATTTTTGCAATGTTATTGAACTAATATTTTGTCCTCAATATGAACTTGGACAGGACTCTGGAAGTGGATTTGATTCAGACTACATATGTTTAATATTTTTTAATGTTACTTAAAATAAATATAAACACAATGTTTTATTTCAGCAACATTTCTCATTTTCGTTTAGTTTAACTTGAAGTACTCAAATAACTTAAACTAAATAAACTAAAACGAATTAATAAAAACAAATAAAAACTATATATGAAAAACAGAATAACAAGAACAGAAAATATAAAAATGTAATCTAATTAAAAAAATATGAATAATATATGTAATAGGAGATGATGTGGTGCTGTGCATTAATTGTGCTCTCTCTCTCGCATTACGACTCAGACTCTGTTGTAGCTGTGTGTAATTACATTACAGATGACAGAACACTGTTGAGTTTCCACAAGGGAGACATCATATGCTTGCAGAAAATGGAAGGCCTAGATGCAGATGAGACTGCTTTAAACCAAATGTGGCCATGAAGAGATGACAATGCTCTTCACATTTTTTAAAAATGTTTTTTGAAAAATGTAATTGTTTTTTAACACATTTTAGAATTTTATTTATTCCTGTGATCCTTCAGAAATCATTATAATATGCTAAAATGCTGCATAATAAAACCTGTCTTTCTTCCTTAAGCATGATGGTTTAGTCTACTCTTAAAATGTCATTCTGCTGTCACACACACACACACTTTCACACACCAGGTCTTGTAACTTGTAAGTTTGGGACCATTCATGGGCGATCTGGGGTTTTTCCTGTGGAGTTTGTTCAGCCAGTGGCTGCTCTTGAATTTATTAACATTCCTGTGGACAAGAAAGAGGAACCCAAGAATAAGCAGGGTCACGTGACCACATCAGCATGAACTCATGAGCCCATAAACTCGACCGCACAATTGAGGTATATGTGTGTTTAACAAGCATGTAGTCTGAAATTCTGATTTACATGTACCAAATATCCTTCTGAGGGCCGTTGTGTTGCTGCATTTCACCTCTAGGTGGCGTCCCCTGTCAGTGAGTATGCAGAGTACACAGACAGCACTGATATGGACATCGATGAGGATCTTGCATGACAGCCAGTACAACATGGTGGAATTTGCAAGGAAATATTTCAGAGGGGCCCAGAGAAAAAATGGGTCATTTTTGATTATGTCATAAGGGAAATTGTGAGCTCAGGTTCTCACAGTTACATAGTTGAATTAAAAGAAAATGTGTTATTGAAATATTGACATGCTTATATTTTGCAGTGAGGGAGCTATCAGAAATGGTGAAATTATCCAAGGTATAGAATGCATACCATACTTTCACTTTTAAACGTTCATAAGAATAGTTAATTTAAAATATATAATCTGCCATTATTTACTTTGTGATTTACAGTGGCATCAGAGGCTTGGAATATCTGAACACCTTTTATATTATTATTATTATTGTTATTACTACTAGGCCTACTAGTTTTACTACTATTGAAAAAAGATTGATTTGGAATTACAGGAGAGGGAGTAAATGATTACAATTTTTTTTTTTTTTTTGGTTAACTATTCCTATAAGTTTAGAGCCCATGAAGCAATAACTTAAAAGTTTCAATATTTTGTCTCCAGTTCAAGAGTCCCTAATCAAGTTCACTGATGAAAACATGAAAAAAGTAGCTGCAGAGATTTTTCTTGGTAAGCAGAATGTTCAGTGTGAACTTATTAAGAGACATATATATATATTTTTACTGTCATCTATTAAAATATAATGTGTAGTATGTAATACAACTGAAATATTTCTTATCTTGCAGCTATAATGAAATTTACGGGAGACAACCCATATGAAAGGCCAGACGGAGCAGGAGGTCATCAGCACTATCCTAAGAGTATGCAGCTCTTCAAAAAGCACAACGAGAACTCCCATCATGAATTATTAAGATAACCAGACAGGAATGTGCTAAATATCTTCATTGCCACTGCAGTATGCAATATGAATAATCTCTGTTGCAGCTGTAATAAGAGATGAAGCGTACTGTCATGTCCTCAAGCAGATCAGTGGGAACACCAGCTCCAAGACATATGAGTCTGCTTCTTCTGAATGAGAAAACCATGGAGGGCTCATTTTAATGTCATAAGATGATCTAGAGCTGTCAGAGGGGCTGCAGGCTCCTGTACATCCTCACTGCATACAAGTGTTTAGAGGCAACCTTACCTGCTGAAGGAGCTCCAAGACATCTGTGCACTTTCAGGGTATACTGCTGTGTTAAGTTACAGTTACACAGATCAAACAGATGAATACTGACTGATGATTACACAAACATGTTGACTCTATGATATTTATTGCAACTTGATCAACAATGTAATTCATTCAGTAGGAGCAATGTGATTTTAATTCACTTTTGTTACTTTGGAGGTGGCTTTGGATGCCATTGAAGAGCTGTGCTATAAGATGGGTCTGCATAAACTTTGAGCCTTTGATGAATATGCTATATATGTGGTCACAAACAGAGGTGAGACGGCAAAAAAAGGAAAATCTAAATCTATTATCAGATTGTTTGTAGTAGCTGATATGGTAGTTCACGTATCTCAGGAAAGGAAAGGGCCATTTTAATGTAAAAGAATAGTTCACCCTAAGATTAAATGTAGCTACTCAGGCCATCCAAGAGTAATTTGTTTCTTCATTGGATCAGATTTGGAGAAATTTTGCATGACTTGACTTGCTCCCTAAGGGATTCTCTGCAGTGAATGGGTGCCGTCAGAATGAAAGTCCAAATAGCTGATAAAAACATCACATTATTCAACATAATGTGACATTCCTTTCATGTATTGTGCTGCTTTTTGCACAAGTTACAAAGATCTGAGGCATTTGTTCTCATTTTGACCTAAATTTTCTCTGTTCAGTCTATTAATCTGATCTTCATTCATATTTTATAGGTGTTCGCTGACTACTTGAATGTCCCACGGGGAAAAACCAGTGAGCTGCAGCTTCAGCAAGTGTCAAAACTGGCAGCTCTTTAACATCATGCCAAGGACTTGATCTACTTGCCCACCTTGTAATGCAATTAATCTGACTGACACCATACTGAATTTACCAAGCAGATAAAGAACTGACTTGTTATGTATCAATGAAAAGCTTAAAAGATGTCACATTTACTCCACTTTACAATTACAAATTACAATTGCACTTCGTACAGTATGTGTGAATAGATTACTATGTATTTTAGTCCTTATACATATTTAAATGATTATTATAACATACCTTTCAAAGGTTTGGGGTCTGTAAGACTTTTTATTTAATACTTTTATTCATTAAGGAAGCATTAAATTGAGCAATTGAAAGTAAAGACATTTATAATGTTACAAAAGATTTAAATGTTTCAAATAAATACTATTCTTTTGAACTTTTTGTTTATAAGACAATTCTGAAAAATGTGGTATCCTCAGAAATACTAATATTCAGCAGAACAACTGTTTTCAACACTGATTATAAGAAGAAATGTTTAAGCAGCAGATCAGCACATCAGAATGATTTCTGAAGGATCATGTGACACTGAAGACTGAAAATTCAGCTTCGCAACACAGGACTGAATTACAGTTTAACATAATATTAAAACAGAAGGCAGTCATTTTAAATTTTATATTACAATATAACATTATTAATGTATTTTCAATCAAATAAATGCAGTCTTGAGTATAAGAGACTTCTTTTCAAAAACGTTAAAAGATTTTCCCAACCATAGACTTTGAACAGTAGAATGTGATATACATTAAGCTTGCCATTATTCTGCTCTCCTAATCAGACTGATATTTGCTATTTTCTTCAAGCAGAAACTTGAGGGAATGAGGGAAAAATTTGTCACTTTGAAGAGAGCTTTTCTCATATTAATTACTGTGCCACTAATTGTATAAAGGTAAATTCACAGTTGTAAAAACACTGTTGTGTTTGTTGTAACTGTTCAGTTGCCCCCTGATGGAGAACAGCACCTAGCTTATATCCTTGAGGGGATGTAAGTTACCTTTTCTATAGACTAACATTCTATAGATAAACATGGTGACCCAGCACATGCAGTCCCTCACTCCACATCAGGCCAAAGCACAATTTCTAGGTGAGATGCTGACTTAGGAGAACAGCCAATGTGAAGACGCACAGCCTTTTATTTGAAACACTGATTGCTGTGCTTGTGTTTCTGTTTCAGGCTCATGTTTGGCTCATCATTCTTCTACCTACAGAGCAGCAGTAATAGTGCTATCGACACCACATGCATACTGACTGTCAATCAAATGCTCTGAACTTACTAAGAAAAGATACTCATGTAAGTTTAAACACTTTATTTACTAACAGCACGTGTAAAAATAAACTCATGAGTCTTTTTAGGCTGTATTTCTAAAACTGCAGCATATTTTTTTAATAATAGCTGACCAAAAAAAAATCACAGTTCTGTCACAATTTAGAAAGTCATATGTTTGAAATGACTTGAGGGTGAGTAAGTAGATCTCTTATGCTCATCGAGGCTGCATTTATTTAATACAAAAATACAGTAAAACAGTAATATTGTGAATTCTTTTTGTAAATAACCATTTTTTTCATTGGTATATTTTCAAAAGTAATTTATTTCTATAATGTCGAAGCTGAATCATTACTCCAATCTTCAATGTCACATGATCCTTCGGAAATCATTTTAATATGATTTATTGCTTAAGAAACATTTACTATTATCAACATTATTATTATTGTATGTTTGTTCTAGATACAGATTTAAATGACAGGGTTAGAAGTTTTTTGTTGCTTAATTTATACAAATAAAATATGCATTTATTCCATGATTAGTTATGCAGTCTGCTTTGACACTGCTAAAGTGTCCATTATATTGTATATTTACAAGGATTTCAAATTTATCTGCATTTGTTTCTGTGATACTATATAACATGGTCACATATCGACTTCACAGCTGTTTTCAATGTTCTTCAGGAGCCGATGGTGAAGTTTCTGCTGAAGGAGGTCCAGTCCACCCGTACACAGAGGCCCACAGCTGGCTCCAGTTATGTTGAAAGCTACCTGTCTATTACTGATAGTGCAACATGTATGTTTATAATTTCAAAACCAAGTTCCAGGATTGGCTTGTTATTTACAATAATTTTACATGCATTCCATTAGAATTGTGAGTTATTCTCTTAAATACTGATTTGCACTAAGACTATTATGTTTTAAATATTTATATATTGTTTGTGTCATGTTGATGTGAATGAGAAACAAAATATATGCACAACAAATGCAGGTTTAATATGGAGTCTTTATTCTAAATAATAATAATAATAATAAATCACAACTGACCTGTGTTTTTCCCAAATGTGTATTATTTATTTACATTAGATGCACAGTTTGAGGAATCATGAAACATTGTTAATACATAGAATAATATTAACATAACACTGTGAAATGTTTGTAAGAAAATGTGTTCATTCATGTGACCAAAAAAAGTTATGATCAGCATTATTATTTTTTTGATAAAACTAAAACTATTAAACACATTTTTTTTCATTGAAATAAATTAAAATGAAAAACAATTAAATTAAATTAAATTAAATTAAATTAAATTAAATTAAATTAAATTAAATATATATATTTTTCACCCTAAAAAAACATTAAAAAGTGAAATAAAACTAAACTTTATAAAAATAATTTAAACCTAAATAGTAATGTTTAAAAATATCAATAATAATAATAATATTAATAATATATATATAAATAATACTAAAATAGCATGATTTGATTGGGTGGTTTCTCCATGCAATGAAACTGAATTGCTGCCAGGCAAACGTGTAAGTAAAAACTAATCCAGCGGACTCCTGATCCGTGTTTTCCACACGCATGATGTTCGTGGGCGTGGTTTGGTGAATTGGTCACAGATTCTTGGCTTCTGATTGGCTCTCTTAAGACGTGGTTCATGTGAACTTGCCCTGTGGTCAAACTGCATAAACACACAGCTGAAAACTTGCACGGCTTGAGGAGTGGATACAAAAGAATCTGGAGCTCGCATGAAGGATCACATTGTTTCTCTGCACCGATACACACCGAACGGAATTGATATCAATCTGAGACGGCGCGGGCTGATATTTCTCTGATTCGGCTTCAGGATGATGAAGTTTAGGTTCAGACGGCAGGGAAACGACCCTCATCGAGAGAAAATCAAACAGGATCTGTTTGCATTCAGTAAGGTATGTGGGATCACTGTAGCGTTGGGTTTCCTCTCTATCTCTGACTGTCTCTCTCGCATGCATGCGGTTTCGAGGTGCACTGAAATCGATTAAAGAACATTTAATTCAAGCAAATGTATTCACAAATGATTTATTGTGAACGTGTTCTGTTTCAGTAATTCCTCTTTATTAACATGCCGTTTCTAATATGGCAATGTTTTAGAACTTTCAAGGCAAGATATGACAATATAAGCGCACGAAAGTTGCTTGAAACCGTTTTGCTTTATATATAGGGCTTTATATAAGGGTTAGTGCACAGTTACACTTTTATAGCATCAAGAAAAATGTGTTTGCGTGTAATATTCATCTTCATCAATGGAGCTCATTAAATCATATTGGGCGTGTTGTCTATTGTGAGTGACCTCTGAAGTTTTCTCGTGTTTGTAACTTTAACCGTTACGAACAACTGACAGTTGACTGACTAATAAACATTTTCTATATATTATGTATATATGTATAATTTTTTTAAGCTCAATGAGCATTTAATTTAGTTAAACATGAATAACTAATGTTTGTTCTTGAGCCTTGAATGCGTCCTGCAGTGGTGCTGGCAGTTGCAGAGTGAGGATTTGTAGAGCTCTCTGTAATGAGGCTGCTCTTAAATCATAATGAACATGTTACTGCTCTCCTGCCAAAAACATAGAAAGAGTTGGATCGTAGGCTTTTTACTGATGGCCAAACTCTGGCAGTATTACAGCACAATCAGACATTTCTACCCCTTCTCTTCAGTGTAAAACAAAACAGGAGGATGTGAGAGATAGTGTATTATGCATGTTTTTACAGCATTAAAGTCCTCGCTTTTGTTCATTTCTCAAATGCTGCTGATGACATTTATCCACAGATGGTTTGGGAAAAACAGAGCGGCGGTGTGAAATGAAGGTGTGTGTGTCATGTTGATGAAGCGTCATGACTGTGTGTAATGTTACAGGAAGGTCCTGTTATTTATCATGTCACACTTTGAAAAGAGATCTGCATCACTTGGCCATCTTCAAGCCTGGTTTGGCTTAAATTGGTGTGTTGATTTAGAGAGACGTTTTTAAAATTGCCCAAAAACACATTTCTGTAAAGGACTTTTGATAGCCTTGAAGATGAATTTGACATTGTCTGTCAGATCTACTAAATTTCCTGCCTTGTTATTTTTTGTTGTAAAAACAAGGAAATCCCCTTCCTGACAAGACTGCACTAAATAGATCTACTGCATTGTTATTGTAACATCAGGGCTCATTAGAGGTCAGTGAAGTACCAACTGGTTTCTTTTTTAAGCTCAGCAGAAAAAGAGGGATTTCAAATGTCTTTATGATGTACATTACATGTGAGTTTAAGTTGTGAATGTGTGATTTCCAATTCTCTTCTTTTTACTCAGACAGTTGAGCATGGATTCCCAAACCAGCCAAGTGCTTTGGCCTATGATCCCAAACTGCAGCTTATGGCCATTGGAACTAAATCAGGGGCCATCAAAATGTATCCTTTTGTGAGTGCTTTATTCAAATGGATCTAATTATTTAGTTTATCTGCAAATCGTTTTGCAGTACTGTTCAAATGTTTGGGGTCAGTAAAGCACAGTAAAGACGTTTACATTGGTACAAAAAAAGTTGATTTCAAATAATTCCTGTGCAGAATTCTCCATTCAGCAAAGAATCTTAAGTGTATCACAGTTTCCACAAAAATATGAAGCAGCACTACTGTTATAATAAGAAATGCTATTCGAGCAGCAGATCAGCTGAAAATTTAGCTTTGCATCACAGGAATAAATTACACATTGATTGAAATAGAAAAGTTGTTTTAAATTGCAATACTAATATTTTGCAATGTCACTGTTTTTATTGTGTTTTTGATCAAATAAATGCAGCCTTGCTGAGCAAAAAAAAGTTAATTCAAAAACATGAAAACATCTTAATGATCCCAAACACTTGAACAAGTTTGTGCACATCTTCTCCGTAGTTTATCTTCCCCATTCAAATAATAATTTAAAAATTAAAAGAATGGGAATTAAGTTGAAAACATTTTTGATTAAATAAACTTAAGATTTTTAAATGAAGATTATAACAATTTTGTAAGTACTAGCCCCGTTTGAGTAGATTACAGTCATTTTTTGTGTGTCCAAACTTTTGTGATAACCACTGGCATTTTATGTTAACACCAGCTTCTTAAGCGTTATATTAAACTTTTTATATCCTTCATAAAATGTTGAGAAAGATTTGATCCTTTTGATTTAGATCAATGATACAATGCAGTGAGTCAATGTCCTAATTTACGGTTCACTGATTCTGATGAATTACTCTGGATGTATGACTCTGTTGTGTTGAAGACGTGAGTCATCTGCGTTTGTACACAATGTGACTCATTACATGTTGTGCTAGTCCTCTAAAACGTGGTACTTTGAAAATAAACCTTTTTAAATTGTTATAATTATAGTCGAAACTGTCGAGGCCTGAATGTTTGAGTCTGTTGTGGGTCGAAGGAATGTTTAGGAGGATACTATCAGAATAAAGTTTCGGAGACTCCTTTGGTGAGCTGTAATTATCTAGTCCTCCTGGACTGGACCGGTCAGACAGGCCAAGTATCATAGAATACATCCAACATTCTTTCACAGTCATGCTTGCTTTTTTTCTGTGATGGAAGCTGAGATACAGGCAAGATCAGTGATACTATGGTGATTGAGATGCACAGTACAGGTCTTTGAGCTTTGGGAGGCTGGTAGTGTCAGGCACAGCCCAGCTGAAAGATGCTCAATCCACAGCCTTGATGCACTCAGGGGGGGAGGGGCGCTAGCTGTGGGACGGCCTGATCTGACAACCTGCCACTCACCAGATCTTAGCGAATATCTGTCAACACTTAGAAGCTAATGCCTCGTCCATCAGACAAGACTCATGATGGAGAGAGGACAGGGACTGGTCGGTGTAAATAAAGGAGCTGTTCTGAGATTGAGTAATGAGAAGTTTGGCTTTGAAAGCATTTCCTCTGTTTGGGAGTTGAAGGGAGTGTAGGGAGTGATCAAAGTTTGATTTATAAAGTCTGACTAAATTTTTTTACAAACTAGATGTCTTTTGAATAACATTTGGGAATATAGTATTAGTTTAGTGTTGGCGAATTTCTCTCTTCTGTCATTAAGAGTTCTCTTTGAGAGACTTAAAAGCTCTGTTCAGGCGTTTTCTCATTTTTTAATGAAGGAAGCTAGATGACTTGGTGTCACACTAGCTTTTTTTATGAACAATTCTGCACAATGTATTTAAACATGGTGCAGTTATGCTAGAGAATAATCAAATTAGCCAAAATATTTAATAAACCAAGGGATCCCAAAGCTTTTTATGTTAGGACCCAGCTAGAGAGCTATGATCAATCTCAAGATCCACTGAAGAAGTTTAAGAGTGAAAAATGAAGGGAAAACTAAAGTTAATTAACTTTTAACTTTAAATGTAAGTTCTTTTTTTATTATTCATATCATAAGGTTTATAGAAAGCTATGGAAATAATGATAAACCAGAAAAAAGACAACTTTGTGGTACACAGATAAAGAGAAAATATAATTTTGCTTTCTTGATGGCGCTGCAAGAGTAGCTTTATGGCTTACAGTGGGTATAGAAAAGAATCACCCCCTTTTAAAATAATCACATTTTGTTGCTTTGCTGCCTGAAAGGAAGACGGACACAGTTTTTGTTTTATCCAGCTCTGTTTACTCGGTGCAACTAAAAAAAAAATCCAAGTGAAAGCTATAATACAAACAAAACTAAACTAAAAAACAGAATCACTGAGTTGAAAAAAGGATCACCCTCTTGTGTCAGTATTTTGTTTAATCAGCTTCTGCTTTAATTATAGTCTTTTGGGATATGTCTTTACTAACTTGTGATTCTTCTCTATACCCACTGTATATTAAACGAATAAATCATTGACATGGAACTTGCAGGTTATTAAGGGAGTCATATGTTGGTTCAGTAGCTGGATTTTAGTGAGTTCATTCAAATAAGGGTTCGTCAGAATGATTGCAGATCAGTGAATCCTGAATCTTTTTCAGTGCTTCGTTAAAGTTACTTCTATTCTAACACTTTGCGTTAACCACAAATTGAAAACCGTTGTAATTAACGTTCATGGAATCCGTGGGAGATGTGTACTGCATTGTGAAATGAAGGTCTTTCCAGTTCTATGAAAATATGCTGAATTGTATGCGTGTTGATTCCATGTCAGCCTGCTTACAGTATGTCTCTAAAGCTGCACTTCTGGCTGAAATTTATAAAGTGTAAGGGAGACTCTTTCCCCATGGGTCATGCTTAAACTTGTGCCGAATCAATAGCCAGATCCTGCTAGATGAAAAGCTAGCAAGATCTTTATGAACAACTTATAAATTGATCCCAGCATACAGTCATCCAGTATTTTATCAGTTCCTGCGGTGTTATTTGATTAAGCTGTCAGTGCTTTCTTCATTAGTTAGAGAAAACTGGAATGCTGCTGTGGTTTGATAAGCTCCATTTTATCTGGATTGGTTCCAGCTCCAGATGTGTGGTTTGCACATCAAAGGCTGGATCAAAGCCCTGGTCATCTCGATGTCAGACGCCAGAACGGCCCAGTCTGAAGTGCGTCTGATCAAGGGTGCTGTCATCGGAGTTTGTCCAGCACAAACTTTGCAGTGTAATGTCCAGATAGATATTAGTTAGCCATTTGAGGGTTTGGGGGCAGCAATTCCTGTTTAAGAAAATAATGGAAGTAAGGTGGAAAACTGTTGTGAAATTAAGCAGCCTAATTTTTATGCCATTACTGCTACAGACTTTTTCAACATAAATTTTAAAAACCAACCATTGTTTTTTCTGAGCATATTTATCTTTTTTTTTTTTTTTTTACATTTGCTGATCTTTTCAAGGCTTTCGTCTTAAAGAGATGCTTACATTTGCCTTTTGTTTATTGGCCTCAGTTTGGTGAACATTGGATATAATAGGAGCCCGTCTGATCATAAATGTGTCTCCGCTGCCACCACAAATTGAGGCGCAGGGGTGGGGACTAAAGAGGAGGACAGACGTGGGGGTTTTAGCAAGGCGAAGTGGAAAGTAATGAGACTGCTGGGATAGAGGAGCTGTTGGAAGTGCCGGGTTCACTCCTGAAGAATTCATGTGTCTGTGCCATAAGTTCACCCTCTGCTGTAAGAGGACATTCCTCTGCACTTTTGTTGCTGGTCCTCATCTCAAAGACGTCTTTTGAAATGGTTTCCGGGGCCACTGCTGGAGCAGGCTTGTAATCAGGATGTGCTTCAGATTTTAGTAGCGACAGCTTTGGTGATTGACCATGTCTGTCGGGCTGAGCCATGTAACGGTCAGAAATGCTTCTGTTGTCGCTTGTGGTTGTGCTGAAATGAGGTGCAGTCATTACTATGGCATCCCCCTCATTTGCTTAGTGAGCATTAGAGCCCATTATCCTAATCTAACAGGCGCCATTTATACTTTAATAGAGATTTAACAGAGATGCATTCATTTAAATTTCCACAGTCCTCGGATTTGTATGAATCATATGGATGGCTTGTTTGTTTCAGTGTGAGAATGGCTCATTTTTAATGAAAGGTAATGAATTTGCCAGTATGTTTATTTCTTCAAACAACAGCTGTAAAGTATTAAATGGTTTGTGTGCCAGAAGGGAATTATTAGTCATGAATTTTGTGGAATCTAATTTACAAGAGGAGGAGCAGTACATCTACTTCCCAGTGTTAACTGACCCTTCACAAAGACAAAGTTACTTTTGCTTAGTTACTGTTGCTACGTCTGACAAGCCATTGTGCACTCACGCCACACATCATCTTCTCACACAGTGAAAAATACTTTGTGGAGGAAAGAGGAAACTGGCAATGCGCTGACAGACAAGACATAGCCAGTTACTTTTATGAAACAAAGTCTCAGCTTTCAAATTCTTTTATTTTTTTCAATGAGATTCAAACATTTTATATATAAAATACAAATACTTTACTAATTATTATAGCACAAAATAATTGTGAATGAACATCAGAAGATATTTTTCAACTGCAGAAAAGCATCAATACGCACCACTTCAAAGTCCACTGACGTTAGGTCAGGTCACCTGTCAATCAAAATATATAAACCATACCTCTTATATTGACCTGTTTATTGACACAGTCTTTTGCAATGTAGACTAATATTTGCAAACTACTCACCTTTACCCTATGCAACTGCTGAGGTGGACCGTATGAATAATGTAAACTCTTAATATTGCATGCATGCCAAATAAATACAAGCGGCTTTCACATGTGAAACAAGCCCAGGGCTGTCACGACTAGTACCAAAACAACACTGGTGGGAGTACTAACTGACTAATCGGCATAACTCTTTTCTTGCCTCCTAATTTGACTCCTTTATTTGTAATTGGTATTAATCATCTGCCAAGAATATTACTAAATGTACTCGTTCTTTCACATGCATTAATGTCTGAAGTTGCTCTCCCGTGTTTGTTATGCTGCTAATGTGCTGTGACTTTAAAAGAGCGTTATTATCCGTTATCATTATCATGGAGATAAAAAAAATGTGTAGAACCAGTCACACACACAATGCTCAGAATAGCACTTCCGTGATATAATTTTTGGTAGATCTTCAAAATGTCAGTCATCTTTCCTATCATCGGTTGTCTTCTCAATCAAGCGATGAGTGGATCTGTATGCATTGAGTCTTATCCTAGAGTGCTAGCTACTGTATCCGTTTTCCCCTCCCAGCGGCATTACTGCAGCTCTCTGATCTGAGCCAGGAAGTTAGCCTCTTTGCCACTGCAAACACTCAAACATTTGTCTGCTCTAGAGGCATAACCTTATCACAACTTTTTAGTTTGGCAGATTGCCTTATGAAAGACTGATGCTTTTACATTTCTCATTCTCACATAGGGATGTCCTCTCTTCTGACTGAACACAGCTGAGGAAACACTCCAACGCCTCTTCATCGGTTCATTCATACAGTAACTGCTCTATCTTTTGCTGGAGCCGTTTCTTCCCAATGGTTTTAGATTGTGCTGCAGAGGGAAGCTTAAATGTCGCTTTGCATATCTTTTCTCTCATGTGTCTCAACCTAAAGCCATTAGTATTCTGTTGTGAGCCTCACGGACACACACAGGGAGCTCAAAATCAGTCCCCTTCCCCCCATGTAGTGCACTTCAGTGACCGCTAAGCTATCTATAGACCTTTGGAAACTCAAATCGTGAAGAAGACTCATTTGAATTCTGTTTAATGCTCATTGCTGCCAAACCTTTCTACTTAAAGGGCGTCCATTTATTTGTGAATTGTGGCAAGTTACTGGATGGGAAAAGGTTTGCTTGTGGCTTCTTTTATAAGGACCTTCGCCTGTTTTGGAAATTAGCAGAACAGACGCAGGACTCCCAGTCATCTAATCAGTTGTGACATGAACTGAAAATGACCGTGCACAATGGGTAACGCAAAGTTCACGTTTCAGTCTTTCTTACTAAAACTGCATTTTCTAGAAATGTTTACCAGGCCAAAGTTCAGCTGGAGCTGCAGTATGTCAAAAGTTTCATCGTTTGCTTTTTTTCTTCTTCTTTTTAGAAGGAATCTCAAATTGCATTTATTGCATCTCAAAGCAGATGATACTTTAAGCAGGGTTCATATGAAAACATTTGTCGTTTTGGATCTCAAAAATGGTGGATGCTACATTTTAGTGTAAACCGTATGGCTTTGGTCCATCATTCAATGACTCATTCAACAGGCATCAGTTGTAATAGATTTTTTGTTTTCTTTAGAGAAAACCCCCATAATTACTTGGGTTTGTCTATTCAATATAGGACAACGTATGTTTACGGCATTAGAATTTAGACACAATGTCTGCTGTTTGTCACTATTCAGACCGTGAAATTGCATTATCCTTTGCCAACTTGTTTTTAGCGCTTGAGTGAGTAATTGCCAAGCATTGTTGGGAGTATGTCGAGAGGAGATAGCCAGTGTAGCCCCTCCAAGAGTGTGTTTGGTTTATGTTGTGAGAGCACTCTGGGGCCCTGGAAGGGAGTTCTGATTGTTACATGAATTTGACATGTTAATACTCTTTTGTGCTAATGGAGAGGATGGAGAGTAGCTATAGTGTGGTTAAATATTTATGTTATTTGGATCATGATGAATGAAGTTATTTATTTCAGAGGTGTAGTTTCCCTTGTGAAAAAGTGTGCTTAATTGGATTGAATGTGCTCTTGTAGTGTAAAAATAAAGTATTAAAATTGTACTACATGGAGATAAGATAATATTAATTAAATTAAAGGCCACTTAAGTGTACTTGGAGTATACTTTTCATGACCATGTTTTCTTTTTTTTTTTTCACACTTAAGTACATTGTTAAAAACTGTCCTTTGTTGGAATGTAACACTTTCCTCAACTCACATTGCAAAACATTTCACAATACAAATTTCTCCTGACAAAATGAGATTTAAGAAAAATTCTGAATGTAAATTTATTATTAATAAAACTAAATTTTAAGAGTTTAATTCGTATATACACACACACCTCCAACTTGTATCGCGATTAGATTAACATCTCAACCGTCTTGAATTGTCACATTTTAATCTATTTTCAACTGGCTCGTGGTTCATCGTTACTTCCCTAGCACTTTGCAATGAGTTTTCATTGAAAGTACCTTTTAAATAGTTAGTTTAATCTTTTGTTGTGCTTTAAAATAAGTTAATATGTTGACAAACATACTAAAGCACATGTAAAGTATTTATAAGTTGAATTGTTATTTTAAACTACATTTAAAGTTAATGTTTGGCAACGTCTTCAGCCATACAAGCCTTAGCCAAAATGACATTAAAAGTATATTTTGGTTTTCCATAGATGGGGTCAAAAGAGGCAGCTAATTTGTATTTCATATGTTTAAACCATAATACTTTTTATTTACTTTAAGTTAAGTGTGTGAATAAAGTTTAGTTTAATTTTTTTTTGTTTTGTTCTAGGAAGCTAGTCTCACAAGGGTTATGCATAAATACATTTGTCAAATAAATGTTACCCTTGTTATTCTAAACTCCTTGACATTATGTTGTAGATAAGATGTTTTGAAAAAAAAAATCTCCTATTTGTTTTCTTTTTCTAGACCATGAAAGTTTATCTCTTAACTGAACATCTGCTCCGGTATATCGGACATCCAGATTAGCAATTTAAAAGTGAACATTTTTCGGTTTGTGTTGACTAGGATCTCTTTCTGTTTGCATTACTGTAAATTCTGTCATCTTTGGCAATAATATTGCTAACCTGGGTCAAATAAATTTGCATTGCTGAATCTTATAGCCATCTAATGGTATTTTAGACTTTCATGGTTTACTTAAATGTGTTTTTAAAATGTTTTTGAGGTGATTTGGATGCCTTCACTAGCTTGTTCTTTGTGTCTTGACAATATCAGGTTCTGTTTTGAGTGTCTGCTTGTTACTTCCAGTGGAAACCCTAGTATTCATGTGAGACCTGGAGCTGAAGGAAATGAATTCTGAATGCAGAATTCGGAGCATTTCTGAAAGACCCTATGAGTGTGGATGTGAAGGTCTCTTAAATTAGATTGTGAAGCACACAAGCATGCAAGACGAGGACAGTATTTCCTGTGTGAAATGAGTTGCAATGTATCTTTAAAAAAAAATTCACCCACAAACAGGAAATCACTTTTTTTTTTCTCCATGTCAACAAACAAAAAACATTCTGTGCCCTGCTCAAAGTGCAGCCTGCGTACCCACGAGACCAGACACATCAGAGCGTGGTGTGGGACAAGACCTGATGGGCGATTGTGGGTCTGGATGGGTAGACGCTCATGTGCAGGAGAATAAAATGATTCGTGGGACTCCTGCAAAATAGAATTATGCAAACATAAAATATCTAATAACAGCATTGCAGCATTGAGCAATGTAGCCAATCACAGACACAAATATGAAAAATCAGTCCCGTGCAGGTCTCTGGTGCAGCCATCCCGTGGTTTGAAATTTCTCCACACCATTAGCAATGCTAGTTGGAGAGTTGGCTCAAAAAGTAGAGTTTAATCATGGTACAGTATATTGACTGTAAGGGGAGTTTTTGATGGGATGAAATGACAGGGCCTCTCTGTTCATGTTAATGACCTGTGGAGTAATCAGAGATGAGTGCGAGAGAATTTTACAGATGTTTTTGCTTCCCACACTCAACACAGAGACCCTGCACTCCCAGCATGCTTCACACACCTTTCTGTGCTCTATGGTTGGCCCCTTCTTTGGTGATACTATTGGTACTATAATGTTATTTTTTTTTTTGTAACCTCACTTTCCCTTTTCTCCCTTTTGATCATCTCCACCACTTCTTTCTCTATCTTGACCATTTTCTCTGCCCATTGTGCAGGAGCATGATGTAATCCTTGAGAACGGAGTGGAGCGGATCGAAGGGACACATCTTACTTCACTGTCATTCTGTGGATATCTCCACTGCAGATTCATTCATATTGTGTATCGCTCCATAGTTAAGAGGTTGTTGAGGTTTTTTTTAGTTCTTCTTTAGCTTAAGTGGTATAACATAGTCATGAGTTTGATTCCCAGGGAATACAAGACCTGATAAAAGCATCTGCCGAATGCGTTGAAATGACTGAGAATTGTTTTTTTTTACCTTCATGATAATAAGAATGAAAGTCCTGTGAAAAGAAAGCTGTATTCCTTGAATGCATTTACATGTACAAAATAATTCACTAACATGACCTTTCATGTTGTCGGGTTCTTAAATAAATATAATTGGTGTTTCCCAGCTTTTAAAAATTTCATTGTTTAGTGTTTTTTTTTTTATTTGTGGCATATGAGTCCCTTCTGCAAATAACAGTTTGCCTGTTAGTGTGTGACATAATAATAGAGATGCTGCCATGGCAACCAAGGTGACTTCAGAACGGAGCAGTTCGTCTGGGGTGCCGTTTCAAGAGCCTGGGTGTGGAAGACCTCATGGGTTTGATTAGGCAGCTGCTGAATTGGCTCTGAGCGCTGTGTGTGAGGTGGCACGGTGACGTGAGGCAGTGCCACACAGGCTGAGCTTTTGTTCTGGACCCAGCAGAGCTGACGGTGTGTCCTGTGCTCCTCTCGCACCATGACTGCATCTCTTCTCATTAGTCTGAGTCAGACGTATCTACCCTGCCTCACGATGAAGTATGTAGAGAGAAGTGGCCTGTGTTCAGAATCATGATGTCCAGTCCATTTGGATCAGTAAAAACAATGACTTGTGTCAAAATAACAGAAATGTGTGCATTAAAGTGTTGGTTTATTATTAAATATTACATTGAAATAGAAATATATGAAGAGAAAAAAACATTTTGGCTTGCAGGTTATTCCTCAAGGTCAGGGCATTGAATTGTGGAATATGGTATTTAACACAGTGTTGGTTTGTAAACTGCTCATTTTCACCAGTGTGGTGGTCATCTTGGTAAAAGCATGCTTTGCGTGCTTAAATGGTATGCCATTCCAGCCAAACCCGTGCTATTTTTATTTTATTTTATTTTTTTTAAACTTATTTATTTTTTAAGATTTTACTTTACTTTTACTTAAATGTTTTCACCAAGGCCTGCTGAAGGTATTCTGAGGATGTCTCTTTCTTCCTGCAGAGTTTGGATTGTATTATGTGAATCAGATTTGACCTAGATATCCACTCTTTTGTTATGAGTGGAAGGCTGTGTAGTTTCATAATGAAAAGCAGACTATAATAGCCGTCCAGAAATCATCCGAGCAACAGTCTCTTCAAGAAAAGCACAATAGACTTTGCCAACTGCTGTTGATGTCAAACTGAAAAAGAGAAGTGGGAGTTTTCTCCTCATTCTGGAGACATTTATAATCCGATTGAGTGTGGGCCAGACGTTTTGATTTTATTTTGGCTCCGTTCTTAGTATTTAGTTCAGTGGGCTGTTTAATGAGCATTATATGACTGTAATTAATTCCCTCAGAGAATCCTCCATTTCATGAGTTTAAGTCATTTCTCAGTGTTCACAATCACATTTAGCTTCGATTGGCTTGATTTCCCTCAACTTGATTGCCCAAGAATGAAAGTATGGGCCTGCAAGATATTGTGATCTTTTGGAGCTAAGGTGTTGCAATGCGTGTCTTAAGTAGAACTGCAACTAATCTGTAAAATCAGTAATGAAAATAATCTAATAAATGACATTTTATGATTCGTCTCATGTTACACAAATTACCATTTAGCAAAAACCTTGTCATAACAGCAATAAAGTGATTCAACACCTGGGTTGCCATAAACTATTAAGAGAGGACACGCATGTCCCTTAAAACAGAAAAAGAGACTTTAAGAAAGTATACATTTGTTCAAGTAAATTTACTTTACTGTAAAAGCAATGTGATGTAGTAAAGTCATTTACTTTGTTATAACATTTTAGGTTTTAAACTGCATTTATCCACCGTGTGTAGAAAGTATTTATAAAGACTTTATTGGAAGAGCATAAGAATGAATACTTGATCATTAAAAAAAAATCCACTCAATAATCAATTATGAAAGCCTAGTCCGAAGATTTTTCCATTGAGGTAGTATGTTTCCAAATCAGATGGGAACCCTTTAAAATATTCCTTGACTTGGCATTAAGATATGGTGCTCCTGGGGTGGAGATGACTGGACTTCATAAAGACATTGCTGCCGTCACTCAGATACATTTCCTCTATGGACAGGTAAGACCATGTTTCAATCATTGTAGCTTATTAGGTGTTGGTGTGTGTGTGTGTGTGTGTGTGTTATTGAAGTCGTAGAGGTCTTTTATTTTGAAAGGTACCATTTGAACAGTTGTGTCTTTAAACCATATGAGTTTTTCTGTTTATAGGGGAGGATACTTTCTTTGTTGGATGATAACACCATTCACCTTTGGGAGATTGTGCAGAGAGAAAACCGCTCGCATTTAGCAGAGGTTCATAGCTTCAACCTGCCTGGCAGGCCAGGAATCGAGAGCACCGGGTAAGGTTTTGTTCCTTATTCTGGTTGCATTTCCCCAAGTTTGCTTAGTGATGCCCTTTATTGTCTTGTCAAACCATGACCTTTATGTTGCTTCCTTCTGTTGTGTAGTGCGACACATGTGACCGTCATGCTGTTGAAGCTGAGTTGTGATCTTCTTGCTCTGGGCACTGAAGGTGGCGGGGTGCACTTTCTGGAACTGCCCACCCTCACCTTACTGAACAAGTCTTTGTTCCAGGATGAGATCATGCAGAGGTGAGAGGTGCCCTTTATTCTTGTGATGGCAAAGCAGATTTTTCAGCATCATTACTCCGTCTTCAGTGTCACATGATCCTTCAGAAATCATTCTAAAATGATGATTTGCTGTTCAAGAAACATTTCTCATCATTATCTGGAAACAGTTGTGCTGCTTGATATTCTCGTGGAAACTGTGATACACTTTTTCGCGATTCTTCCAATAGAAAGTTCACAAGAACAGAATTTATTTAGAAATATTGCAAAGTAAAAGTATTGTCTAGTATAATGCTAAACCTGTCTTCTACAACAACTCTGAAAAGTATTATCTCAATGTCTTAGGGGAAAGTGAGGATTTTTTTTTCTTTTTTATAAAATAAAGATGGCCGGGCAGACAGATTCCAAGCACTTACCTCATAAAATAAACATTTAGGGACTTTCACCCCATCATTGCATGAGGTTAAATGAAGCTGCAGCAAGACCTCTTGTTTATTTTCTTTCCGTCCTTTGGCCCTGTCTGAGGTGCCTTTGTCACACTTCTCTCATACACTTTGAACTAGGAATGAATCGACCATCCTGATTGGCTGCAAGCTCTTTAGCTCTTTTTGCCCCCAGCTATGGCGGTCTGTTCCTCTGTCAGTAGGATATATGCAGCTTGAGCTTTAACTGTCCCACTGCCAAGGCACTGACTTCACACCGCCACAGCTAGACATTTGAGCTTCAAAAAGGCCTGGATCCCGGTGATCTTAGGAGATCTTTAAGCCACTGCTGTCCATTTATCATTGCATGAATATTTATAAATATTTAATACACGTTTTGTTTAAAAGAAACCTGTTTTTCTTAATTTCTGTAATTTCTGCTGGAAATCACACTAACTATTCATCTTGCTCTTTAAAGACGTTATTTAACTCTGGGATAAATTACAGCTTTCGCAGTGTGCTCTTTTGCAGATATAGCCTGGGCGGTTAAATGTGGACTTTATCTGCTTCTGAGAGACCTCGAACTGCTCATTAACTGAGCACAATTTGGGGTAATGGGCATCCTTTCTGAGCCACTGGTAATAAGTATGTGTCAGCCAGGAAACTACTGAACAAAATGCTTTTGTACGAAGTGCCAAATCTCTTGGGCCCCAGCCGAGGAGTCGTATAAAACGGGGGATGTGAGCTTTGCACACTCATCTCTGGGAATCAGCAGGATCTGGAATGCTATAATAAACTCTGTGGCTCAGTAGAAAAAAAACATTATTGTGTTTTGTGGTGATTTGTTTTTCTTTAAGACATGGGGGCATCTAGATTGACATTGTAAAGGAGTTTTAATGTCTTCAGAGTACTTCATATTATAATTATAAATGGTGTGCTTGTAAGCACGAAACCTAACATGCATCCACTGTGGTGTGGCCATCCTCTGCTAACCTCACTGAAGACTAGTTCGGAAAACTATTTTACAATATCATTCTTGTAAATTAAGGGTTCCTACATTCATGAAAAACCTGAGTATATTAAATTTTTATTATTTATTTTATAGTAATAATAATATAATAATAATAATAATAATAGTACTTATTATTATTATTATTATTATCATCATCATCATCATCATCATCTTCTTCATCTTTGAAATCATTTAACATTTAAAATATTTAATTGTATTTTTTAAATCTAATTTAACATTTAAAAATGTAAAATATATGATGTAATTAAATGATTGTATGGTGATGGTTGTTTTATTTATTAATTTTATCAAAACATATGCTCCGATTTGTCTTTGTAATTGGAGTTATTGCCCTATAGCCTTGTTCTGCGCATTTTCAGTTTTTATACCATTTTAATTTAAGAAATCTAAAATTGTGTGATCTTCCTTTTAACTTTGACAATGCTCAAAGTTCTGACTCTATATTTGGGAGGATTCTTGCAATTTCAATGTTGCCATACTAATTCATCATCATCATCATCATCATCATCATCATCATCATATACTGATTTATAAACTGCAGTATATCTTTCAGGAAGTGCAAATCTGTTTTTCTGTTTCTTCAATTTTCTTGAAAACCCCTTCTGTTGTTTGTGTGAAATGTAGTTTCTTGTGGCTGTTCTCACCCGAAGCCAAGCCACCAAACATCTACTCCAGTCCTTCTTTTCCAAGTGCCTTCCTCTTTTCCTCTTTCCCTTCATGGCCGCGTCTCATCCCGACTCTGTGGGTGTACCATGCACATTCCAGCTCTTGAATCCATGCCACCGCCACAGAGGAATCCCGGATTGTTGCTTTTGATTGGTCATCATTTATCCGGCTTTCAAACTGAATTTAAACATGTCAGCGTCTGCTGTGTTACTTTTGCATTGGAGCCATTGATTTTAAATGTTTGAGTTGTTTATTGAACTTTTGTGTTTTCTTTCCATTCACCACGTTAGACTTTACAAACATGAATCAAGAGTAATTGTTACCAAATGTTCGATACGTTGTTCTCAATGTTTAGAGCTTGGTTAGTTCATGACTCATTGAACCCTGAGACCTGCACATTTTTCCATGCGAAATGCTTTTCCACACAAAATCTACGTTTGATTCTTTTGAGAAAAAAAAAAGTGCTGACTGAAGTAGAGGTTTTCTGTAACCTCTGATGTGTACTTCAGTAGCGCTCTGTGTTTAGGGAGTTAAGTAGTGTGTACTCCGATTTGGGTTTTTCACCAAATAGAAGTGCACTTGAGCGGCACTACAAAGACAATAAATCTTCCAAATGTTCCTTGGTGCAGCATACATAGTGCTTGGTTTTGTCATCTGTCTGTAGGTTTTCTGAATCTTCAGAATACCTTGAATAAAAGATTGCTATTCGTCATTCACGTGTCTGGTTATTCCCCTTTTCAGTGTTCCAGAGGAGTACAAGTGTGGAAAATCATTGGGGCCTGTGGAGTCCCTGCAGGAACATCCGCAAGACCCTGATAAAATCCTCATTGGTTACAGCAGAGGTCTGGTTGTACTCTGGGACCTCAACAGTCGGCATGTAGTCAACCTCTTCCTGGGAAAGCAGGTGGGTTTGTGTGTGAGTTGGTTTGATGTTTCTTGAATGGTTTTCAACACTCTTTTGGGCTTGTGTGGTTGAAAGGCATTCAATTGAAAGAGAAACACAGACATCAGTGTTTTAAGGTCTGTAAATCTCAAATTATTGCACTGTGCACAAAGTGATCAGATCAAGAGATCCGTCCGTGATTCATAAAAACTCCATCTTTAAATCATCGGTGCTTGATGTGAAGATGTCCAGATGGTTTAACTCAAACCTTTTGACTTCCTTTCATCGTCTTTGGTCCTTCTTTGATGCTGTGTTTTGTGTGGGACTGTCACTCTTGCAGCAGCTGGAGAGTTTGGTCTGGGAACGGTCCGGGAACAGCTTTGTTAGTTCCCATAGTGATGGCGGATACATGGTGTGGACTGTCAGCAGCAGCAATCCCTGCACCCTTGACCCCGTCTCATCCACAATACCATATGGTGAGCCGAAACATATGCCAATTACACACCCTTCGCTTTTTCTCTTTGGCTCTCACACACACAGATTGTTTGTTTACACAGTAAGCTTGTTTACATGTGCAATCATAATGGTTAAGTTACATTTTCCCTTTGTCTGTCCATGTCATATCATCCAAAATCATACAAAAGTTTGGGCTCAGATTTGTTTTTATTCAGCAAGGATTCTTTTATTCAGCAAGGATGCATTACATGGAGCAAACCGTGATAGTAAAGACGTTCATTTCAGATTAATGCATTTCTTTTGAACATTGTATAGCCCAGAGGATCCTGAAAAAAAATAATTATTAGCTTCCCCAAAAATATTAAGCAGCACAATTGTTTTCAGCACTGATAATAAGAAATGTTTCTCGTGCAGGAAATGAGGATATTAGGATGATTCCTGAAGGATCTTTTGACACCGTAGAAAAAAAGTTTTGCATTACAGGAATAATTTATTTTTTAAATATACTCAAAAAGAATATGGCTCTTTCACATTGTAATAATATTTCACAGTATTACTGTTTTTATTTTTAGATAAAGCGTTTGTCGGTGTAAGTGATAAAGTAAGAAAAGTCTTACTAACTCAATTTTTTGAGGCTTATTGTTTTCTGATTAATGTAAAAACATGTTTGACAGCCAAGTTACAATCGCATGGTCCAGCTGTACAATGTAAATAAGACGAATGCATTTATATTTACAAAAGACTAGCTATTGTTGTATTCCGACTGAAATCAAACGTTTAACATTCTTGTAAATGCACTTCATGGTTAGGGCTGTTTTTTTTTACGGAGGTATAGTAATTCCAGTAGCCATTAGCTCATAGTCGGCTGGTCATGCTGTAATGTTTGCTTAACTTGCACAATGTCAGGAAATGTTGTTCTATACCAAAGCTTTGAGTCCGTTCGACTTCTGTAATAGGCCATTAAAATCCTTCTCCAGACTTATTAAAGGGACCGTAAACCTCAAATGCACCCTTCACTATTAGCTGATGGTTTGTTGACACAAACCGCTTGGAGGATCTGCGGATATTTTCCAATTTTTAACATGTCCTCTGCCAAGATTTCCGTAGTTTTGGTGGTTTCTCTTCAACTCAGTTTGTCGTTCTGTTTTCTTCATTTGCGTTATTCATCTCAGGCCCCTTTCCCTGCAAAGCCGTGAACAAGATCCTGTGGAGGACAACAGAGTCACGGTGCGTGCGGTGATGTTTGAGAAATGAAATCCCATGATGGCATGTTTTCGTTCTCTCAGGAGGGTCTCCTCTGTGTCTGTAGAGCTCCTCTAGTGTTGTTTAGTGGCGGTATGCCCAGAGCCAGCTATGGAGACAGACACTGCTTGACCATCCTCCAGGACAGCAGCCACGTCACCCTGGACTTCACCTCGCGTGTCATAGACTTCTTCACCATTCACTGCACCGACAAAGACAAGGGTGAGCAGGCCACCCATGGGTGTTTAAAGTGTTTAAAGATTTGAGACGGGTGGGTGGTTTGAACTAAAACTTAAGTTATTTTATTTCACTGTAATAGTATCTGTCATAATACTACCATAGGATATACATCATAATGTCCAGACCTATAGGTTAAAACTCTTACACGGGGCAATCACTAACTACCACTGTTTACCCTTGATCGGGGCACTTGGACCCTGGTTGATTCTGTGGAGCTGTTCCTGTAAAAGTGCATGCGTGTGCTAAATGTTTATTTTTATTTCCTGTGCATGGACTCCAGTTATTTTTGTGCCTCCCAGAATTTGATGACCCATCAGCGCTTGTGGTTCTTTTGGAAGAGGAGTTGGTAGTGATTGATCTTCAGATGGCTGGCTGGCCCACTGTCCCTGCTCCCTATCTGGCTCCTCTGCACTCCTCTGCCATCACCTGTTCATGTCACATCTCAAATGTGCCTCCCAAACTGTGGGAGAGAGTGATCTGTGCGGGCCAGCAGCAGTGTCCTCTGCAGAACTATGAGGTGGCGGAAAAGACTCCATACACAAACCCAAAACTAGCACCTTTTTTACACATGTGCTCTGTTGGTTTAACAGGAAATTGGGCAGAATTAAATATTTCAAAATCAACTCGCAAATTCTGGAGAATGTGTAAAATTGTGTGTTTACATTTTCGTAACTGACATATAATTGGCTTTCATGCTTTTACATGTGTATCGTTTCTTTCTTTCACTTCTGCAGAAAACTAAACATTTGCATTTAGTATAACATCTGTTATGTGTATAACATTAACATCCATAAAACAAGCACCAACCTTCATTTTTGTTGTTACTGATATATAAATGAATTGATTTAATATGGAACGCTCATACGGTATTTTTAGATTTTATAGCTTAGGCTTTTTATGAAATGTATTTTATTTAACAACCACCAATAAAACACAAACCAGCATCAAAGTTCTTATTTAATGTTATTTCATTAGAGATGTACATTTTGCCAGATGTTTTTTTTTTTTTTTTTTTTCGTTGAAGTGGCCGTGCCGAGTACGCTTTTAAAAAAATTCTTGTGTGTTTTGACAGAATTGGCCAATATGTGGAGGGAAAAACTTAGCACCTGATCCAAAGCAGAAAGAGCTTCTGTTGACTGGGTGAGATTTTTATTTTATTTTATTTATTTATTTGTTTACTAATTGGATATCACAGTTAAGTTATTCTAACAGCTGCTTACAATTTTCTTCAATTGTTTTGATAAAGCGTCCCACAGTTGTCATGATGATGCGTGCCTATATTTGTTTTGTTTTTTTCAGTCATGAGGATGGTACAGTGCGTTTCTGGGATGCGTCAGGAGTGTCGCTCAGACCGCTGTACAAGCTGAGCACAGCCAACATCTTTCAGACGGACTGCGACCACAACGACAGCCTGACGCAGGCCGGGGAGGAGGAATGGCCTCCTTTTAGAAAGGTCCGGGATTTATGGGAGATCTGATGATTTTATTTTCACTTTTAAAAACAAAGCTTAAATCACATCATCAGAACACAGTGTTATTTTATTTTACAGTGTTGTTTTCTTTCACAACAAGGGCAGCTTTAGCAAGTTTCTTCACCTCTCCCCTTTCTTTTTTTGTTTTTCTAATCCACCTTTTCCTCTTCATCAGCTTCTCCATGAAACACCAACTGCAGTCTGGCATGTGGCCCACTTTAGCATATGGGATTCACACTGGAGTCGATTCCTGTGCACCTTAATTAAAAGCAGACTGTCTGTCTGTTGACTAAAATGCTTTGATTACGTCTGCTGAAGATGAAGCACATTGCTGCTCTGGATGGCACTGCTGCATGCTCTTGTTTTACAATTATAATTTTTTTTCTCCACATAACATGCACATTCCTCTTTTCTTTGATCTAGTCTTTGTCCGCAGCTGTTTGGCCGGGATCAGATGTTGTTGAGGGTCAATGTTTCTAGAGGGGAATGAGATTGCATTATATTGTTCATAATGTGTGTGGACCTATATAGCTGATGGTTTTTCTTTGAAGCTGTATAGATGGGATTTGATTTTCTGTTTGCATGTGGAAGATATTTTGTCTTTGTTACAATTAGAATGGACTTTATTTGCTTGGGTTTGTTTCCGTACTATTTTTTTTTTCCTCATAAAAGTGATATTGCAACTCTAATTGTGCAGCCTTAAGAATCACTGAAGAAGAATAACAATCAGTGTTTGCTTTTCATTTATTTCCAGGTGGGCTGTTTTGATCCATATAGTGATGATCCCAGACTAGGAATCCAGAAGATCAGCATCTGTAAATACAGCGGAAAACTTGTGGTGGCTGGAACTGCCGGACAAGTAGGTTTTTAATGATTAATGCAAATAAATTTTGAGTTCGGTAGTTAGTTAAGCAGCTTTGCTGTGTGCAGCATTCTAACAACAATGAAGCCTCTGAACATTTTTACTGTGAAACATTGATTTATCCCATTACCTTTGGGAAAGCCAGTGCCATTCAAATATGGCCTAATAATGTTGTCTAGATGGGCAGCTCACTATGTTTTCAAATGGCTATTGTCTTCACAAAAATAAATGTTAGTAAGGTTATTTCCTATACTCTGTTCACAGGTTATAGTTCTGGTTCTTAGCGATGAGAAGTCCGATCACATGATTGATGTGGCCACGGTGGACCTGCTCCAGGACCGAGAGGGTTTCACGTGGAAGGGTCATGACCGGCTGCCTCCTAAGAGCGGCTCAGTAGTGTTTGCTCCTGGATTCCAGCCGGTTGTCCTGGTGCAGTGCATGCCCCCCGCGGCCGTTACTGCAGTAACCCTGCACGCAGAGTGGAACCTCATTGCCTTTGGCACCAGTCATGGCTTTGGCCTCTTTGACTACCATCGGCGAAGTCCAGTGCTGGCGAGGTAACTCACGGGGCCATCCGAAGCTGCTGTGTTCTGCTGGTTCAGGAGCATCAAATTGAAAGAGATCGATCTCATTTGCTTTGAAGATATTTTAGTTATCTGAATCGGCTCGTCCCATACTCAGAATTTGTGCTATGCATTTAACCCATCCAAAGTGCACATACACAGAGCAGTGCACACACACACGGAGCAGTGGGCAGCCATTTATGCTGCGGCGCCCGGGGAGCAGTTGGGGGTTCGATGCCTTGCTCAAGGGCACCTAAATGGTGGTATTGAGGGTGGAGAGAGAACTGTACATGCATTCCCCCCACCCACAATTCCTGCCGGCCCGAGACTCAAACTCACAACCCTTCGATTGCCAGTTCGACTCTCTAACCATTTTTAAATGAACAATTAATAATGACGAAGGTAATAAGCACACGATTATCTCAATACGCGTCTCATCTGAAGCTGCGTTTCCAACTATATGTTACAAATATTTCAGGACACAAACATTAAACAAGAAAATGGAAATGTATTGCATGTGAATCCAGTTAATTGTTATTACAAAATATTCTTGCACACTCTGCATCTGCCTCTTGAATGTGTTTATGATAACCAACCTAATAAAAATCCTTAATGTTATTAGCGACAACAATACTAATATAATATAATGATGTTAATTATAATACATTTTATTAAAATTATAATCATTTATTATTAAATTAATCTAAATTGATTCATTATTATTATGTAAACTGTAATATAAAGTGAATTCAATATTTAATAAGTGATAATTAAGTGAGATAAAGTATTTTTTTATAGTAATAACTATATAAAATAACTAATAAAAATCTGACTTTTTAAAAAAAGGTTTAAATAAAAAGGTTTTTTATAAAGGTTATAAAGGTTTTTTTTTCCATTAGGTGCACTCTACACCCCAATGACTCTCTGGCTATGGAGGGTCCGCTGTCTCGAGTGAAGTCTCTGAAGAAATCCCTGCGCCAGTCCTTCAGAAGAATCCGGAAGAGCAGAGTCTCAGGAAAGAAGCGTGCTGTGGTTTATAGTCCCACTAATAAAGTGAGTGTCTGGAAATCTCACGTACATGCATTACAATCTCCCAGGTTTTTGTCGGTCCAGGCTATGATACCGTGGTTTGTGAGTCTGTTGATTATCAGTTTCCTGTAAGATGCTCATCTCATTTCGTCAGGTGAAGGAGGCTAACGCTCAGCTGGCGGAGCATGACGCTGAGGTGACGCCTGTGCAGAGACGGATTGAGCCCCGCTCTGCAGACGACTCTCTGTCTGGAGTGGTGCGCTGCCTCTGCTTTGCTGACACTTTCCTCAGAGATGGTGAGACTTGTGGGGGAAAAGGTTTCAAATATGGCTCAGTATGCAAGTTTGAATACTTAATTGTGTTTTGTTTTGTTTGTGTTTTTTGGCAGTTTTTGTACAACTGATGTGAAATTACGATTCAATGCTATATCAGATCCATCTGTTAAATTAAAACCAACTGGGATGTTGAAAATGTTTTCAGATATACTGAACTTTTTTTCAATAGAGATTATTTGTGAATTATTATTTATAGCCCTAGTTTTAATATTTTTATTTTTAATTATCAGTCTGATATCAGATCAGCAAAAGCAATATTTCTGTCGATCTAATCTAAATCTAAATCGAAGTTTTGTCTGTGCTGTGTGAAATGTGTGGGCTGATGTGTATATTGTTTAACCTGGCTGAAGGCTGCTACACTCGCCCACGTTTGCATGTTGAAGTGATTTATGCTGTCGCTCTATATTACGATGTCGGGGTCACAAGCGTGAGGACGCCCCGTTTCCCTTATCTTCAAATATATGACCTCGTGACTCCGACTCTTGAACAATAGTGATAAGATCGTGATTGGGGAGAGCTGAATTTTCCATGAGGGAGTTCTGAACAAAGTAGTATTGTTTTATTAGTGCAATATATTTAAATGATTCACAGTAATAGGGGTAATAATTTTGCATTTGTACTGTGTGGTTCTGGGTGTGAGTGCTTTGTTATTGGATCATAGTAATAGCTCCGGTTAGGTCACTATTGTCTGAAATGGCTGTGCTCACTGAATAGGGAAAACAAAACAAAAATGTGCTCACACAAAATACTTAGGCCACCAAATCAGGTCATGCAGAATGGCACAGACAAGGTGATAAGCTGAATCAGATGTTAGGTAACAGATCCAGAACTTCAGTTTAGGGCGGACACAAAGAGCAGAACTGGGAATGTTAATGAATGAATGTTAATGCTCTTAATATAACTGATGACATGCCCATACATGCTTAGTCTGTTTAGCTTGCTCTTGCCTCTTGTTACACTGCGTTTTAGTACTTGAGTTAAATTTAATAATTTTTATTGTCCACATCAATAGTAGAGGCTGAAAGATGAATTATAAAACATAGTCCTGTAATTAAATGTTAACTTTTTTGCACTTGCCAGATGTTAAACTAAATGGTTCATAATCTGTTAACACTTGAATATTGGGATGAACATGTTAATGTTTATGCCCTGCATGTAACAGTATTATCATCTCAGTTTTTGCTTTTTAAAAAAGGATAACAAATGAGGATTTGTAAAAGTAAGACCAGATCTATGAAACTGGCATTATATCATGCATGTATTTTGTAAATGAGTCTCTCCAGGATGTCAACGTTTATTGTTCTAGATGAATGCCACCTCATTGAAAGCATTGTTTTTCCTCTGCTACTCAGGAACGCATCATGGACCTACAATGTGGGCCGGCACGAACTCTGGCTCCGTGTACGCATACGCTCTGGACGTCCCCTCGCAGGAGAAGTTCTCTGAGCAGAGCGTGGAGGCGCTGCTGGGGAAGGAGATCCAGCTCATGCACCGAGCTCCAGTGGTGTCCATCGCTGTGCTGGATGGCCGAGGGAACCCTCTGCCGGAGCCGTACGAAGTCTCCAGAGATCTGGCCAAGGCCCCAGACATGCAGGGCAGCCACTCTGTTCTTATTGCTTCTGAGGAGCAGTTTAAGGTTGGGATATTTACAACATCAAACAAACAAAAAACAAAAAAACTGGATCATTAGATTTATTAGAAGTAAACAACCTTTCTTTTGCTTTCTGTAGGTTTTCACGCTGCCCAAAGTAAGCGCGAAGACCAAGTTCAAGTTGACCGCCCATGAAGGCTGTCGAGTACGAAAGGTGGCGCTGTCGAACTTCACCAGCGTCAGCTCTGAAGAGTACTCTGAGAACGCTCTTGTGTGCCTTACCAATCTGGGTGATATCCACGTGTTCAGCGTGCCAGCACTGAGACCGCAAGTACACTACGACTGCATCCGCAAGGAAGACATCAGTGGCATTGCTTCCTGCGTGTTCACCAAGACTGGACAAGGTTAGTAGTTCGTTCTCAAACAGCATGCCAATCATTTCTAGCTTTGAGCTTTTTCACATGAATGAGATTCAACTATGTTTCTTTCAATATTATTAGGATTCTACCTGATTTCGCCTTCGGAGTACGAGCGCTTCTCGCTGTCAGCTCGTGTGATCACAGAGCCGCTGTGCCGAGTGGATGTGGAGCGCCCTCACGATCTCTCTGCTCACAGGTAAACCAGAGAGATTTCTCAGATCAGTTTAACAGTGTTCTTACCAGGTGCAGTGCAGAGTTTTAAGAGACTTGCCTGTCAAGTCTGAATGTGAGATTCCCGGGTATCATCACGGCCACTGCCAATTAAATGATATTTGATGTTCAATATGCAATTATGTTGAGCAGGTTTTTGGATCAAGTGAGATTTTACTGATGGTGGAGCTACTCAAGCAATTTCATAAAACATCATCCTACGGGTGAAATGTATATAGTAACCTAGATTTATTACTCATTTCATTTTTTTTTTTCTACTTTGGTTTTGGATAACAGGAAACTAATTTGCTTTTTACACTGATTTTAAAATTTTTGTAAAAGTGACAGTTGGCAGTAGGGATGTCCAGAGCCAATCTCAAGGATCGGGATCAGGGCTGATTAAGTAATTTTTAACTGTCGATTTATTTGCCATCACGCCGGTGTCATGCAATAAGAGGTGATATGCACTTTCATGCACTAGTCCCCAACATCCCCATTAAAAGGAAAAAAAATCCTTAAGAGTGACACGCAATGACAGATCAGGTCATACGCATTCAAGATTCAGTGTTTAGTCTATTTGCTGTGCACTTTGTGTCATCAATCCGTCTACAGTAATGATGTTGCAACTAATCTGCTTACTGTACATATAAAACACAAGTTTATATCAGTGGTCCCATATTAATAATTGTGACTACACAAAGTCTATCATTGGTAAATGTAAACATGTTACAATGTCTTTACAGTGTGTGCATATATAGAGTGATTGTGTGTGTATACTGTATGTGTATATTTGTGTGTGTGTGTGTGTTTGTGTGTGTGTGTATATATATATATATATATATATATATATATATATATATATATATATATATATATATATATATATATATATATATATATATATATATATACAACATTTATAGAATACTACATACTTAATGAATCAAAAGTGACAGTAAAGACTTTTATAATGTTACAAAATATTTATTTTTAAAATTAACGCTGCTCTTTTGCATTTTATATTCAAAGAATTCTGAAGAAATTATGGTTTCCATGAAAAAATTAAGCTGTTTTTAACATAATAATAAATGTTTCTTAAGCAGCAGTTTGCTATATTAGAATTCAGCTTTACATCACAGGAATGAATTACATTTTAAAATCATAAAAATAAAAAAATATTTTAAATTATACAATTATTATACGATGTGACGTTTTTTACTATATTATTTTTATCAAATAAATGCAGCCTTGGTAAGCAGAAGAGACAACAAAAAAGACACTTTTAAATGGTAGTGTACAGATGGGAAATTACGGCGGATGATCATGTTGAAGAAATGAATCATGTCCCAGATATTTTGGGAGAATAATAATTCTGCATTTTCAGCACATTTCAATCTTGTTTTCGTGGTTCCAGCACGACGCTCCCACCACAGGCTAATGGAACACACAAGACACAAGCAGAGAGCAAGGCTGTTGAAACTGAAGGTAACCGTTCTGCAAAAGTCTTGACAGATGGAAAATAAATGTCATTCTTCACCCAACTAGCTGAAATTACCAGCCTTTGTGCGGTTTTATTTGACTGGAAATGGGAATTTCTCAGACTGAAGTCTAATCTATGTACTTGATGTTTAATGTCTCATACAGCATACATTTTTTCTAAAAGTATGATCTCTCCCCTTTTGTGATAATACAAATCACACTGTCAAACCTCAGGAAACATGTTGTATTTCATGAAATGCACATGAAATGCAATGAGTTTGTTGCTTAGGCTGAAATTTTTCTTTTTATATATCTCCTTTAAGGGGCTTGTATATATCTCCTTTATATTCTCTCAGGGCTCTTGTATGAAATGCGGAGTGCCTTGTCCTCGTCTGTCCTGGATTCTCCAAACAGCAGTGCTGACATCACTCTGGACACCACTGGCGAGCTCACCGTTGAGGACGTCAAAGACTTCTTAATGTGAGCGCTCTTTACTTCTGCATTCTGGTCTATTAGAGGCGAGTTTATTTTGGGATCCCCTCAATGTTTTGCTTCTTTAGGACTGTGGATGAAGCTGAGAATAACTTCAGGAACATCACTGAAGAAGACGGGAGGCCTTCTGGAATTCTCATCAACTGAGGCGAGCCAGCAGACAGCTGGAGGTGAGGAACATTTACAGCAGAAGCAGACTGTGGTCTGTGAAGAGCAGACAGGGGATTGGTGACTGGATGCAGGAGGAGGTGTGCCTGACTGACTGAGGACATGTGCAGATCTGTTCTAGACAAAAATTAATTGGGATGTGCACTTTTTGTTGGTCTATTTAGTGTTGAGGAGGAACAAAATCTACTTTTGGTAGGCTACCACACTACATTTATCAGTAGTGTGACAATAGTTCAGTTGTTTTCAGTTGTTTTCAATTGTCCTCAGTGTGAAAAAAATGATGTCAAAATCATACAGTCACAGATTTTTCTGAAGAATAGTTTGTTTAACTGTTCAGAACAAACAAGGGACTCATGAACAACCATCACAAAGCAGAAAGACAGTTGTGGATCATCAGGTAACAGCACAAAGTATTAAGAACAAAGGGTAATAATAAATTATTATAAATATATTATTTATAATTATAAAATAACTTTTGAATGGGGTTATTTTAATAATCTCAGCTATTTTTTGTTTTGTGGACTAAATGTAAACATCTTTTATGTACAATATCTTAAGCAGGAGTCAGGACAATACTAAATTAAAAAATGGCTTAGTAAAGGATGGTTAAGGTAGGCAAAGAGACAAACCCGTGGTGCTTCCAGGCATCTTCTGTATTTTATTGCCAGAGATTTGTTTGTTGAGAGAATTCTTCCCCTTCCTCCTCCTTTGTGACTTTCTAGATGCCACAGTAGTTTCTAGTTTGCTAATTACTGATGTCAATTTATGCTTTACTTGCCAGACAAAGAGAAGGCTTAAACTAAATATATATGAAGAGCTTGACGGAATGCACTCTTGTGATTTTTGCAGTCCGTATCCTGCAAGCTGATTCTCAGTAGGACATCCGCCTCTCATCCTCCTCCTTTAAGCCCAAGGCATTATTATCTGAACTGCTACTTAACCTCAGTCATTTTACATGCTTTATTTGCACTTTACCTCTCTGCCTCCTTGTGGACATGTTTGGCAGTGCAGAGTGGTTTGATTATAAAATCAAACCGTGTGTTTGTAACTGCCTTAGTATTTAAGCCTTAAAGATGATGTTGTTTTTCAGGAGCAGTTATGGACTCTTCAGCTGAACTCGCTTCTTCTGATTGGGTCTTGACTGAGCTGTTTGTGACTTCGGAAGTTGCACCAAACATTGTTCATGAAGTTTGCACCAAACATTGTTCATGAAGTTTTTACAATGGGAATGTTGCACTTTTTTCCCTGTGCCAAAAGACTGAATGATTAACTCTGCTATCCTCTTTTTTTTTCACCTTTCCTCCAGTTTCCCCTTTCCTTTTTTTTTTTTTGCTGACATCCATTGGTTCCATTTCAGGGGCCATAAAATGGTACATTTGAGAGGTGACTTTTAAAGGGATCGGGCAATAAAACAGCCGAGATGTTGCACAATGTCTGTACGCAGATGGGGGGGCTACTTGCACTGAGCCCTGGACGTTTTTCTTCGTAGTTTGTCTTTTAACATTCCTCTTGTCACGTCATCTGCCTTCTCACTGTGTGCCGTTTAGTTTATGCTAAATCAAATCAAAATGTCTAGTATATAATTGGCCTCCTTAGTTGATTTCCTAGAATACATAGCTGCTACTGTTCATCAATCTCTAAGGGTTTTGGGGGTTACCATCTGCACCATCTTTAGGGGGGGAATGAAGTGCCCTGCTCATATATGAAGGTATAACTGTTTGCTTTTTTCCCCTCCTGACAGCCTTTTCAACAATATCTATGATAATGTGATGGTTTGTATCCACAAATCAGGAGTCTATTGAAAAGTTCAAGTTATGGACCCTGTGGGTTTGATTCAGATATATTCCTTTCATTCAGTCATCTTTATTATCATTATTTTTAAATAATGTCCCTTAACCACTTGCCGTTGTAAGTAAATTCTGGCAGTTAACTGTGAAGTGTGTATTTTGAAGGAACATCGCCGCAGTAATTCTAACCAGTTTGTTTTTGCTACAGTATTAACACGGTATGAACGAGCGAATGACTTTTTTTCTAATTACACAGTATTATTAAGAATAATTTTATATGGCTTATAAGGGTTGGTATTTTGTATTTTATACATATTTCACTAGCATTTATGTAACTAGGCATTTCTAGCACTGCATTTTGTGTGGCAATTATTGACAGTTGTGTAATATTACATAATATTATAAACATTTATTGTAGCTAATCGAGGGAAGGAATCAATGAGGGAACAGGACGAGTGTTGCACAGACATATCTGAATAAGACACAACTGGCTCCTTGGGTCAGATAATGCAGATGTTAGTCAGTTTGCTTTTAGAATTAAAGTATGGCATTTAAAGTAATAGCTTCTATTTACATTGTAATTACAAAGAAAACTGCACATTAATATTTTTGCTTGGTATTGACACATTTTCTCCCTGCATATTCAGTTTTTTTGTTTTGTTGGTAACATGTCAGAAGGACCTCACTAATTGTAGTTGTTTAATTTTTGTTTGTATATTTGCTTTACATAACCTTTACTCTCCATCCAGAACCTATCCTGTGAACATGTATTTAATTTGTATTTTTTCTTGTGTAGAATTTTAATTTGAGATATAGCAATGCTAATCTTAAATGTTAATAAAGTATTTACTCCACATTTTATTGCATCTTCAGTGTGGTCTGTACTCAAATTAGTAAAATCAAATGCCTGGATTTCCTGGTATTGTGTGTAGGCAAAAAAAAAAAAAAAAGATTCTACAGATTTTCTCATTCTACAGAACTGATGACTGAACCTTGCAAAAGCACTTTTTCCCCATTACTTTAATGCATAAAAATAAACCAATTTTAACTTTGTTGTACAATATTTAACTAGAACAGATTCTAAAGAATTAATTAAAAAAATGTTTTAATGCATTTTGGGACTGCCTTTGATGCGGTGTTAGAATTTGGCCAAAAAGAGGTATTTTAACAGTTGATAGTATTGGGTAACTTTCTGGAACAGACTTCAAACAAGCTGTGTCTCATCTCGGAGGAGGCCACATTTGTCAGTTTGCATACATCATTGAAGTGGACTTATTTAAGAAAAAAATAATATTAAAAATATTGACTCTTATTCCTTGTGAAGTGCAAAATACTGTAATTCTTTTCTTTCTTTGCAATCTAACGGTTTCTTTTTTTTTAATGAGACCACCTCAATAATGTACGCAGCTGACAAAATGCAACCTCCGAAAGATGCCATTTCTGAAATGAGATGCAGCCATGAAGGACTTTCAGCAACTTATAAACAACCGTATGAGTTATGCTGGTACATGGAGGTCTGTAGATAACCAAGGTCAATTTAAACCGTTAACAACCTTATTTGAAAAAAACGCCAGATTAAAATAAATAAATAATTAATTATGAATTATCTGGTGTCTGGAAAAAACTAAAACCTGTGCTTACTCTTCTGAAGAACACAGAGAGCTGCATAAAGATGGTTACAGACCTTTTTCCGGTCGACTGTGCTGGAAGCCCATCTCTGAATCTCCTTGCAGTAATACTGCACTCTGCAGTCACTGCTCAGGTGTGAGAAAGCCTCTTGTGCTCTGGCTTCAGACGGACTGATAGCGCTCTAGAAATACCAAGGGCTTGGATTTGTACTGATCCATTAAAACCTTCTTCTTCTCTTCCAAAGTTCAGTCTGGTTCTCCCAGCTGCTGGCTTTTCACTGGACTCCCAATGGCTGCTTTAGCCGCGATCATCGAACTGAGACAGCTGGATGGCTCATCCTGAGCAGAACAAGGAAGAGCCACATGGTTAGAATCATGTATAGAATTATACTGCACATATGAGCTGAACACAGTGACACCTCACCTTCTGATTCGGAGAGCTGCTTGTTGTGTTTAGGGCTTCCTTGACATCTGTCTCAGAAGGACATCTGTCTTGAGCAGCAGGTTTATTGGAGCTGTCAGATGTGTTAGGTTCAGTGCACGATTTCTCCCCACAATGCTGCCTTCTGCTTTAGAGAGCAGTGTCAACAGAGATTCAAGAGTTTAGTATCATTTGCTAATTGTAAAAAATGACTAGATATTATCTGCATCTACAGTGGAAAAACTAGCATTTTGTTTACTGTCACTTTTCACTCTCTTTCTATTTTTTCTATTTATAAGTCGTGATGAAAGATTGGTTTTAAGGAAAAGGTGGGAGTTTAAGCAGACTAAATGACTGGATTAGCCTTCAATACGAGACGTCTGTCATTTCACTGACAGGTCGAGATATTTGGACTAAAAAAAATACACATATGCATGGATATATATCATTCACAATAAGATCAATAACAAGCATTTAGAAAATAGTTTGGGTGAATTTCCATTTCATAACTTTACTTAATAAAGTTTAGGTTGTGTGCTACAAATAAACCACATCTCTCTCTCTCTCTCAATTACAGTCATTTTCTCTATTAACCTCTAATCTTCTGTTTTGTTTGTCAGTAAGGGACTATCTTTGCACCTTGTTTAAGTACATAAAGCATTAAAATGTATTCACGTAGCTTGAGTGGGCACAATTCAAACTCATTTGTCTGACAGCATATGGCAGACCATGCAAATGTGCTTCTCATCTCTGGCTCGTCCCACAGCTGCTCATGTATTCATCCTCCTGGGGTATTACACACGACTCGATTTCTCCTCACATTGCTGTCTTCTACTTCAGATTGCTGTTTTTGCGCTAACTGTTGAAATATTACCGTGATGTTTTATTCCGCTAAACACACCAACGCTAATTCGAAATCATACTAAATGTGTAACTAATACTGCAGTAAGCCGTTACCATTCTTGGGTAAATTTGTAGTAGTGGGATATGTGACAGACAGTCGCACCAATTATTTAATGTAATCATTCTACATTTGTCCTGTATTCAAAACAACAACCCGAGAACGGTGTTTTACGTTCTGACTGTCAGTATATCCCATAGGTATATCCACACTAGTTTCATGTGGAACATTTTCAATTGAAAGTTCAGTTTATTCCAACGTGTGCAAGTTCACCATTGTCCAGTAGATGGCATGCTGCTACTGCGCTTGATTAGTCAGAACCCGACAACCAAAAATACTTTTTACAGCGACAGCTTTCAGAATCATCTTTGGGCATCATCATTTTAAAATTAGCTGCATCTTATAACTGAGCATTGATTATCAGGTAAGTAGTGGATAACGCCCCAAAAACCATATTCATATTTGTCGCCAAAAAAATCCAGTGTTGCTAATAAATCTAGCCTACTTGGTTATTTCATATTGCTTTGTCATAATTTTAAAATAAATACTCTAGGAATATGAACAACAGATTTCGGTCACCTCACAGCGCTTTAGTGTGATTTTAGAAAGCTTTTTGCACGAGTTTTATGGGACTTGGTACTTTTTTATCTGTTGTGATGCTTGACAGCTTTCAATAGTGTGCCACTGTGCCTCATCTTACTTTACCTTCAATGATTGCAGAATAGCAAAGTAAACTAATTCTTAAAAAATTTCATTTTTTATTCCTTAGAGGTGGAAACATACTGATTCGCATTCTCGTTTATTTTAATGGCAGTTGCTTGGCTGGAGCAGGATCCCCCCAGAAGTAGATAGGCCTACATAATTCCGAATCTGCCATCTTTAATCATGGGCTCAGTTCTGCCGCCAAGTTTAATGAATCAGCATCCTCCTGAGACATAAATACCATAATAATAATAATAATAATAATAATAATAATAATAATGACTAAACCCCTCATTAGTGACTGGGCACTTTAATTTTAAATATTTTCATTCGGCAAAATGTTGTTTACTTCAATTTTACATTTACTTCCATAAGAATACTCAGCCACTATGGAATAAATTGCAATATAATAAAACTAAAGAAACAAAGAAATATTTTGCCAGATGGTTTTACTACATTTACCTGGGTCTTCATTTGGGATCCTGATATTGCATATTTGCATACAGATTAAATGTGGGATTCAAACATTCCTTTGTTACTGATCATATCCACTTGTTAAATCATGATGTATGGAATTCTGCTTTTGAGTCCAAGTCTCTACTTGTTTCAGTTGAGAATATTATCTCACAAGCTGTATATGAACACTATTATTCATATCACACATTTACGCTAAGCTTTATATGCTACAGTCCCTAGGTTCACAGACTCCTGGACATCAGTATTTTAACCATTCATAAAAGATGAATTACTGTCTGGCCATCCGAGATTTCATCATGGAGATAAAGTTTAAGCTACACTATTTGAAAGCTGCTGGGTCTGAACTGGCTTTGCTTCTGACTTTATACTCTCATTATCTCTGTTTGTTTACCCCATGTTATAAACAAAGGACAAATTGATTGAAAAAAAAAAACAGTTTAGGGACAGTTTAATATATTAAAATAATATTGAACTGTCTATATAAACTTAAAAAACAAACTACACATCTTCCTTTTGCTATCTGTAGACAGGTAATATCCATCAGATTGTGGTCATTACAATAAAAGGTAATACAATGTAAAAATATGATTGTAAATACAGTAGCTTTCCAAACACCACTTCTTTATCAGCCAAGTCATATCAAAAGCAAAAAGAAAAGGCAGTTTGCATTAATAAATAAGTTTTAGCTGCAATAACAAAAGAAAAGACAAATGACTATCATCATGAAAGTTGAGGAAAATGCTTTGATTATTTATTGAAGGATTAAGGACATTAGGCTGCTTAATGGCAAAAGCTCATATTAAAAAATAAATAATTAAAAACAAAAACCCAGCTAAGAATGTGATTAAGTGATTAAACACTTTAAGCAGTTATATACTTCTCCATCCATACAGCTCTATCATTTTTTCAATAGCAATTTAAAAAAAACCTCTCAACAATCCTCTTGCAAAAAACATGGATCTAGGACCATAAGATACATGAAACACTACACACATTTGTCTCAAAGTCCAATATTAGATTGATGTCTGATTATGTCATCAGAGTCCATACTTTCAGTTGTAATCATCCATGATTTTTTGCTTACAACTAAACCTCTTGCACTCATCTCAACATAGACTACCATAAAATATTGCATCAGACAACAAGTGGCTTTACTCATTTCTACAGAGTAATACCTTGTAATTACATCTCAGTGCAATTAGATGCAAGTCTACAAATGGAAAATATCTGAAAATGTAAATATCAAAAACTTGAAAAACATCCAGATGTTTGTATTTCTAAATCTCTCAATAACATGCAACTAATTTGCCCTCTCCATCTTTTGAGGTGAATCATAAATGGAGAAAAAAAATTGAATTAGCACAGCACAGAAGCTGCATCAACTATTTTAAATCTCAGGTGATACATTGTTATTACTGGATATGTAGCTATGTGAGTTATATCATTTAAAGAGCAGGATTCGCAGGCTGTGTTTACTGGTTATTTGCCAAAAACCTCATGGCTTAGTATAACTATACATAAATCATAAATCACATTGATCACTTCTAAAAAAAAAATCAAAACATAACTTTGTGTTCCTTTCATTAAATAGGTGTCTTATTGTTTCACAAGGGCACAAACCAGAGGTGCCATTTCAAAGCAGAAAAGATATAAAAAATAAAAATAGATCAGACATGTACTGATATAAACTCCCTTATACCTGGAATGCACTACATGATTTTTGCCCCAATTTTCAGTCTAGAGGAAGTTGACGCTAGTTGCCGAAAGTCAGAGCCAGTCTGCAGATTTGAATTGACAGATTCCATAGAAAATCGCATAGTGTATCGCAGGCTTTAAAAGTCATGTAGTGTATTCCAGCCTTTAGTCTTTGACAGTTCTAAAGTTTGAACATCAGGAGAAACAGAACAAGGTCACATTTACATTTTAATCAGTCTGTCCTTCACATGCAACTTGTGCCATAGCCAAGGGCCACAGAATGTTAAAATAGGTTATGTCGTGGTTAAACTAGGTTATAATGTAGAGTGTAGCAGAAATCTTAATATACATTTTGAGATGAACCTGAGTATGGTAAAGGGTTGTGTATGTGAGATGCACGTTACTGGCTATGCTTGTTTAAAAAGTGTGTAACCTAACTGGGTAAACTTACAGAAACATTTATAGTGTATTGCACTCAGGCTACAGATCATTTGTAGTTTGGTTCTCATTGGATCTATATAATACGACACACCCCGTCCTCCCAATAGAAAAATAAAAATCATCTCAATATCAGTAGGCCTAAACAGACTAGAATTGATCCCACAGCTATTTGATTAAAAAATGTACATTCACAAGAAGACAACAGAAGACAATTCATAATTGATATGTGCAAAAACATTATAGATCTCTATAAAAAATATGTGCATATGAATAGAGCTTGTTTCTCCACTAATACAATATGTTCTCTATTTACACATTATGAGTCAATAAAATACATAACATGTACAGTTCTTATTAGTTCTTTTAATCGGTATACTCTGTCTCTACAGAAAACATTACCAATGCTCATGACAAAGAGAGGAAAGACTGACAAAAATGATACAGATGATACATAACACTACACATCCTGAACTCAAATCAATGTGATTGAGCACTGGGATCAAAATTAGAACCACTGTTCCATTTGGAAACCTGAAATTGCATATCCCATGTTCAACACTTTGCCCGATCACAGTCTGATCAATCGCTGTTCCCTGCTAGGATCGGCTGCCATTCCTGGCTGGCTTTCATGATGATATTACATTGGAAAAGAAACAAAGAAAACTTTGGCTACAGAAAGAGGTCGATGTCCCCTGCTCAAGTAGTTGTCGCACCCTTGAGTGTGGATGGTAAAATTTGGCTAAAGTCCCTCATTGGGCTGTCCTGTTTACAGAGCTGAAGTCCGTGGATTCTTCATATCGGTTATCAAAGGGGGACGCCTGCATGCTTTCACACAAAATGCCTGCCAGACCGCCCATTGGGGTGGGGTGTGGCATTGACAGATACTCTGCACAGTGAGAGGGGTGTCGCTCTACTTTGATGAGCGGCTGGGTAGACAGCTGGTTCTCAAGCAAATCCAGAGAGTCCCGCTGCAGGGCTAGGTCATAGGATGGCGTCCTCCTCCGTAGTAACATGCTGCTCTCCGAAAGCTTTTTCATGGATGCAAGAGAAGCGGGAACCTCCATTTCAAATGGGGGCTCGATGGAGATACATGGAGGGCTCATCTTTTTCTTACGGGGAATGTGCAACGACTGTCCACGCATCGGAACGTGCCTCTTCTCACTAAGTTCTTGACCAAACAGCCCATCATCTACTAAAGAGCAAATCTCAATCGAGTGCCTACGATGGTCATCTGTACCATAGGGTTTTTCCAGAAAACCTTCAGTGTCCTCGGTGAAGCACTTTTTTGGGTCTTCGATGCTTAAGTTGGCAGCACTGCTGCAGTTCTTCACAGGGACGGGAAGCAGCATCCCTGAGGTGGTATAAGGAGACAGGGAGTGACTTCGGGCTTCTGCCTGAACCCCTACCCACAGCCGTGCTGTACTGTTTATGTGACGGACCTCCTCGTCGTTCAGATCAGTGGATTCAAACAAGGAGCCACTGGGGCTGGTGCTTCTGCTGCTGCTGGCCAGGCTAGTAGGTCGAGAAAGGATACTGTGCTGTCTATGGGGCTGTTGAAAGGTGCAGACACTGGGAGCATGTCCACATTGGGGCATCCCAGGAACATGCAGCTTGAAGCCACCTGTTGTTATCCCTGCCTGTCTGTCGGGATGGTCTTTGGAGTCAGAACTTTGCACATTGATGGAGTCATTTTTAATTGCCTCCTGAAAGAATAAACATAGGACAATGTGAACATGTGGCCTGCAAGCACTGAACAACAGTGAAGCACTAAATACGGACGGGACGAGCGAGAGTATACCTGTCTGCATAAAGTCCTGCCTATGCTGTGGGTTGGAGAGGGCATGGGAGGGGGAATCTTGGGGAGGTAGTTCAACTGGGAATGGGGAGGAACACCAGGGACCTGGAGTAGGGAATGACTTTCGCATGGCTGGGAATGGACTGAGGTGATAGAGCCTACAGGAAAGGTTAATGAAGACTTTTCATAAGTTTTTTCCCCCTTTTGAGAACAGTACTTATTAATACAGAAAGTCATGTACTCTGATTCCTTATACCTAATTCAAGGTACCCTTGACTGGTTTCCACTTCTTCTAGGGGATAAGGAGCACTGGCTGGCCTCACAGGGCGAAACATGTAGCTGTCATTTGGCAAAGAGTGCATCCTTGACACTGACATTTTCCGTGGAGAGAGCAAATTCTCCTGTGTTCTTTGTATCCCCATATCCTGCGGAAGAGAAATGTATTCTTCTGCTTTTGTGCTTTTACCCTCACACATAAACTCACAAACCTATAAACACCTAGAGCCAAGCTTGCCAGGTTTATTCACCAGCTCACTGCAGCTGACAAAGCAAATACACTCCTTGCCTGAGCAGCCCATGAGGGGTGACAAATGTTCCTGGCCTCCCCACAGAGCCTCACTTCTCACTGTCCACATCCCCTCAGCATATTTTCTGTGTATTGTGACAACTCAGCGCCCAATAAAACACAAATGCAATTCTCTTGCCCGCAGCTAACTCGGGTTGCTCCTTATAAGAGTTAATGGTGCTCAATAAGTGCAAAACTAAACTGAGAACAAATGGTATGATGTTTCGTACACTATGACCAGTTCATAACACCACCTTCTCTTGTCAAGGACCCACAAATATGATGATCCTCTACTAAAAGAACTATAATATTTTCATGAATTAAAAAATATATTAAGTGTTACAGTATACCCTTGCACTCTGTTGCAGCCCCCTAGAGTTCCCCAGATCCAAGTTTGAAAACCTTTCAATATTCAATTACCATGCATGGCTTAACTAAAATCATTCTTTCTTTTCAACACTGTTTAATAATGATTTCTGAGATATACCTGTCCAGGTGAATCTGGGTGTGCTCCTACATAAGTTGCCCTTCCTTCTGGCCCTGAAGAACTCCCTGCTGAAACGTTGCTGTGACGCCGAGCCATTTCCATCTCCATCTCAATCTCAGCGTCCATTTCAGCATCTTCTTTGGCCTCCTTATTGCTCTCCTCCAGGTGTTTCATCAGTACGGCCACCACCACGTTAACCAGCACAAACTGAGCCATTAGCACAAAGGTGACAAAGTAGATGGGGGAAACCTTGGGGAGATAAGTGAGGCAGTGCTTGTCTTCCGGAAGGCACTCTCGCAGAGTGTCCTGCACATATGCAATGCATTAATGATTAAAACTGCACCACCAAAATACTCTAAATGCAATGAGAAAAAGAACAATGAAAAGTCTCCCCTGTAGTACCTTCATTATGCCATTCCAGTTGTCCCCCGTTGATATTCTGAATAACGTTAAAAAGGCCATTCCAAAGTTCTCAAACGTAGCATGTCTGCTTAATCCTTCACAAGGGTTATTGTCAGTGCACTCTAGATAAAAATATAGGTAAATTATATTTTGACAACAGTCATATACTTTTTATACACAAAAAGCATAGCTAGACTATCACTGAATGTGTTGCTAAAAGTGGATATAACCTGACAGAGTTCCCTGTATTACCATTAAAGAAGCAAATGAGCTGTTACCCCCAGATATGTCTGACACAATAATTAGCACTGATTTTAAAGTTGAAGGCTAATGAAAGTAATTAGAGAGCTTTCCCTTTAAGAGAAAGCATAGTCCTGTCATTTGTGTTCCAGAGGCCTCTCACATGGATATAACTTATAAGTAGCATAGAAATGTCTTTTTGAGCCTAGAGGCTATCCTCTTGCAATTGCAAGAGCAAGAGCCATGAAGCATTTTCGGGACAAATTGAAGCATTTCTGACCAAAAATGAGAGTGGCAGCTAAGGTAGAGCAAAGCTGTGAAATGGAGCGCTCAGTATGAACAGTGAGCAGGATTGCAGCACTGACCTAGTTTCCCAAAAAGCTCCACGCCAAGTGCCGCATAAATGAAGAAGAGGAGCATAAACAGCAAACCCAGATTTCCCACCTAAAGAGAGGAAGTGCATTATCACAGTATGTTATTAAACAATCAATCACGGGGAGAAGAACTGTGTTATAGATACTTTATCTCCAACTTTTTCTCTTTCCTCCCCCTTGTCTTACATATCCACACAAAGACAAAAACAAATGCAACTGTGCAGTACATCTATATCTCTTTAAAAGCAAAATAACACATACACAGCATACTGAATGCACTGTAGAACTGCTTTGTCAGGTAATGTTTTGTCTCTGATATACTGTACAGTATAAATTATAGTTACTTTATTATTCTCTGTAACACTTTAGGTTAGGGACTTAATTCTCGCTGTTAACTAGTTACTTATTTGCATGCATATTACTACCATATTATAGCTGTTTATTAGTACTTATAAAGCACTTATTCTGCAAAAGCATATTCTACATCCTTAATCCTTCCCAATACTCAACAACTAGCATACTAACAGTTAATAAGCAGTAACTGGGACTTTAATAAGGCAAAGTCATAGTTAATAGTTAGTTAATAGTGGGAATTGGACCTTAAAATCAAGTGTGACCTAAATAATTTTATTAAAAAAAAAATATTATTATTAAACACATGAATGAATGTAAAAACACCACATTAGTTACCTGTGGTAAAGCTTGCATAACTGTGTCCAGTAGGGCTCTCATGCCTGTAGCCATCTTCAAAAGCTTCAGTACTGTGGGCAAAAGCACAAAGAGGCACAAATCAAATCCCAGGCTATTTCTAATAGAACATGCAACTTTTTTGTTAACCAGCTAGAAAACTAAAGTACCTCTGGCTATTCTCAGCACCCTCATAATGCGTATGATGGTGGGGTTGATTGGCAGCGCTGCATTCATCTTGATCTCCTCCAGAGTGATGCCCATGATAGAGAGCAGGACTATGGCTAGATCCAGCTGGTTCCATCTGCCAGCAAGTTACAACATCATACAGTTAAAATACAGCATCCAGCAACGAGCGTCGTTTAGCTAATCGGTTTTAGAACATTAGGCAAGCTGAGCAAATAAACCATAGACAGATTTATGAGCGTATTGCAAACAGAACAACATAGTGTCGATTGCACCTGTACATGTGCTAATGTGGGATTAATGATAAACAACAGGGATCATGACTCCTTTTAATTTAGCTGCATTCAATGAACTGAAACTAATGATTCATCCCGTTCCCTAAGCATGATATGACATCAGACGCAACATTTTAAAACATGACTTAATCACACTGTCACGCTTAATTACAAAAGTGTTTTACAATGTGTTGGAGAGGTTAGTGAAATGGCCCTGCAATAATATATATATATATATAATCAAATTAAGGATTCAAATGCTTGATTACGTCCTAACCAAACGCAATGCAATATGATTCAAGCAACAAGCAATTTTTCTGTCCACACCAGATGCAACCTGGCCATGTGATGCAACAAAATCATTCAGTCAATCACTGCCAATCAGAAGAGCATATGCAAGCTCACGGTCCTGCGCTTTCAACAAATACATCTGAGTGACTGATACAGTCTTTGTTATGGAAGACAGTTGGCTTACATTGAGTTTTAACATTTATGTTTCCTTTCATTTGTTTTCAAGATTATTATTATCCATTGTCGCTTTCAGTGTGGTAATAAAGGTCACAAAAATGGTATTCAAACTCACCCTTTTTAACATTAAATTAAGCACATAATCAGTACTTCAGATTATCATTGTCATGTGCATATGTTGTTCCAGCCATGATGTCGCAAATAAAAATAGAAACCATTTCTAAAATAGAATTTACTGTCGCTCGTTGCATATCGCTTTCACGCCGGTTAGGACAAAAACTCTGATTAACATGGAAAACAGTCTGATTCCAATTTTAGCTATATTTATAATATTGCCAAAAGAAGTTAAGCATAAGAGTAAGTTAGATTGACATAATCCACCTTTTAATCACTCACACCCTCATTATATTTATATTTTTGATGTACATTCTTCTCTAATTAGGCTAAATGATTTATTCTGTCTGATCTAAGTAACAGTTAGTCACGCTTTGATCTCATGTCTTTGTTGGCTTGAATAATCAATAATCAGTGCAGACCATCTCTGAATGAAGATAAAACATATATTTTGCTGTACACTAAGCTGATGGGGTTTTTAATTAACTTTATCTGGTTAAGCACTTGCAAATTACAGCATGATGCAGACATCTAAGAACACAAGTATACCCAATACACAAGAGAGTGTGAGATAAGGGACAAGGTCACCAAGAGGTTGGGGACCGACAAGATTCCCCATAGACCTTCTTAACGAGACTTTAATATCAGGATTAGAATTAGAATAAGAAGGCTAAGTTAAAAATAAATTGGTAATGAGAATGTAATGGATATAGCAAGTTTAATACCCTTATACCATCTAAAGTGCACACTAATAAACACTTGTGAATACTGCTTGAAATATGTAAACTCATAATATCAATATAAAATGGATTTTATTTCCAGAGACTTCTTCAGTGCAGTATATTGCATACAAATAATGTTAATCTTATTTACAGTGTATTTACATTTACATTAGACAGCGCCATATAGTAGGTCCCAATACCTGTCTTTGAAGAATCTCCGAAATCCAAATGCCACAAGCTTGAGCAAAGCCTCAATTATGAAGATGATGGTAAAGACATAGTTGCAGTATTTCAGTGACTCTTCAAGGTACTGTGTGAGATAGAAACAATGATTTCAGCAGTTTCCGTGCTGTACAATTTAAAGTAAAGTAATATGTTGTCAATTAAACCACATTAAAGAATGCATAAATGTATTTGCATTCTATAAAAATATCAAACTAGGAGCCAGATTCATGAAAATCTTAAGAAAAAGTTCTTGAGATAATGTAAAATTGGTTTTGGATGTTGGTTTATGTTCATGGTTTCATGTCTTTTATGTATTTATTATTATCATTTATTTCCCATAGTCATGGTTTCTGTCATGTCATGCGTTTCCCTTGCCCTAATGTGATATAGCTATTCATTCCTTTGTTCTATGTGCTTTTAACTTTATTCTGAAGAGTTTTATTCAAATAATGTTTTGTGAATCCGGCTCCAGGTGTCATTTATTTTAAAGAAGGAGCATAAACTATTTTCAGGCTGAATGTTTCACAAAAAAGTTTGTTACTGTAGTTTTCAAATGATGAAATGCAACTTTATGCAACTGTACTGTAGGTCACTAGGTTAAACAAATCAAGATTCAAAGGGTTCATAGACTCACAGGAGGCTGATTGAAATGCTCAATAGACATAGTGACCACATTGATGCAGATGATGCCGGTGATGAAGAGATCCAGGTAGTGGTTGGTACACAGTGTGTGGATGTAGAGCCGGATTGGAGAGTAATCGGCATAGTACGGTCTCTGCTGGGCCTCTGTTGATAGGGTCATACAGACAGACAGCAAAGAAGAGTCAGTGCAGGGTTAACACAAATAAGCCAAATCACTGATGCAGAGGAAAAAGGCACTGGGTGCGAGGGGACGACTGCTGCAGAGAGGACCAGTAATTTATCTCCCCAGCATTGAGATAATATTGCAACATTATTCATTCAAAGTCCTCTCATGCAACACTTGTGCCTTCATGGGTTTCAAGCATGCTGCTTTGGTGAACATGCCGTTGTAAACATGGCAGTATGTGGGAGAACATATGAAAGGACTTCTGTGAGTAGCACAAGTTACAGAGACATATTATTGAGTGTTTTTAAGGAGAGCTTAGAGGTGACTGTTTATCGATTAGTTGTAATGCGTGTGATATACTGGACATGACAGCAACCATAAAATTTATTTGAGTTTGAATCCATCTTTCTGAGTCTGCCATAAAAGCATGTTTACAGGTAAATAACATTTGCCAAGAGAGAAGCCTTTGAGCTACTGAATATCTGAGCATGCAGCTACAGCACAACCATTACATGTAACATCTCTCCCTAGCAGACACCACACTCAAGGCCAGCATAATAGTTGCACATAATATAAAGTGCACACAGAAACAGTCTATCTTTTAATATGATGGGATAACGGCAGGCCCAGATGGAATCTGTTGACGTTTTCAACATTTTCTGATCTGAATGAATTCTGCAGGATCTTAAAAGAGTTTTGTACTCTTAGTGAAAGTTGAAAGCTTTATTAGCATTTTGATTTTGAGGAAATCCGCTGAGCTATCTGTGCAGATTCCATGTGGGTCTGAATAAGGAACAGATCCACAGATTGGTGATTTGGATATACTGTCTACAGAAATGTATCAGAACATTATGAATTTCAGATACTTTTGTGTCCTAAAGGGTTTATGTTTTTTATGCCTCAACTATGATCATCTAAACAAATGTGAAATTAACAGTTGTGATATTTATTGCATAAAAAATATCTATTAATTGATTTGTTTAAAATGATGTTCCTCAGTTGTAGTTTCACCACACCAAACGGTTTTTGTTAATTGAGTTTTCTTTTGTTAAAAGAAAAATTAAGGTAAATCTCTGTTGTAAGCATAATACTTTTCATCACAATTTTGACTAATTGTGCAAAAAATATAAAAATATTCAATGTATGTAGGATGCATAAATGCAAGCCATTAAATTAGCCTGAATAAATACATTTGATTTCAGCCATATTAAAGGTGTCTTTTCCATCATAGAGTACTACTGAACACAATACACAATTTGAGATGTCGTGAATTTTCATAACAATTCTCCTTTGATGTACGATAAATGTGTACACATGGCCACAGTTGAAGAAACATCTGTTTCTCCTTTTCTTCTCGGTCCTGCTTAATGCACTCTGTGTTGAGGACTGTTTATGAGACGTCCTTCGATCTATCCCAGATGAATGCATCGAGGGGATCTTTGAATAGATCCAGGGAAATAAAACTCAACTGCTATGGACTCAGTTATGAGTACTATAAGTCACAGTCACATACACGATTAATCCTTTGACTGGAGTAAAGGCTGGAGGAGTCAAGTGTGACAAACGTAGATAAAACCGTCAGCTTTTATGCTAAAGATCATTTATCAGCAAGCTTTGTCCTGGCAGGCATGGTGCTTAAACAAAGAACACACTTCTTCACATTTATTCGTTTAGTCACGTAAAATCATGGCTGGCATTCTTAGATTCCTCAAGGCTCACACAACCAGAGAGCCCTAATAGTGCAGTGTACTAAACTGATTTAGACAGACAGCCAGACCACAGGCAACTAATATTCAGTCTCTCAAATGGATATTATGATGAAACTTTCCTTGATGTTACATTACATATGTTTGAGTTCAGCATTCAAAATTAATTAATATCATACACACATCCCCCCAACCCATCTTAAAAACTGTCACAGAGCAACTGCCTCCTCTCACGTCATTGTTTTCCAGCATCGTGAGGACACCACGCACTCTTTGAATTTCTTACTTCCTCTTTGGATGTAAAGTGGGTATAGAAAACATTCACCCACTTTTAAAATCACATTTTGTTGCTTTGCAGCCTGAAATGAAGACGGACACAGTTTTTGTTTTATCCAGCTGTATTTACTCAGTGCAACTTATAACATCCAAGTGAAAGATATAACACCAACATGTAAGAAAAAAATCTATTATAAAAAAAGAATCATTAAAAATAACTTGTAAACCCAGTCAGGTGTAGCTAATCACCTTCTCAATGGCACACAAAGCCATTTGACTTTCACCTGTGATCAGCTGTGGTCATTTTGATCAGCTCAGCGTGAAAGAGCTTTCCTGGAGCATTTCAGTCCTTGGTAGTGCAGCTGAAACAAAACAAAAATCCACTATGAGTGGCAAGTCACTGTCATAAGATCTCTGGGATAAAGTTATAGATATGCACGTCAAGTCAGGAGATGGATAGAAAAAAGGCTTTATCAATTCCTAGAAGCACAGTGTAGTCTATTATTAAGAAGTGGAAGGAATTTGGTACAACACAGACCCTTCCCTGGATCAGGACATCGCTCCAAACTGGATGAAAGAGCAGGAGGACACTGAGAGGCAACAAAGAGGCCTACAGCAACTGTGAAGCAGTTGCAGGGATTTATAACAAAGAGCGGTCATTGTGTGCATGTGACAACAATATCACAAATATGGCTTGTATGGGAGGGGAGCAAGAAAAAAGGCACTCCTCAAGAAAGGCCACATGCAGTCACAGCTGAGCTTTGCCAAAACAAACCTTGAAGATTCTGAGGCAGATGAGACTAAAATGTATTTATTTGGCCTCAACTGCCGGAAATCCAATACAGCTCTCCACCCAGATAACAGCATTCCCACAGTAAAGCATGGAGGTGGTGAAATCCTGTTATGGGCTGTTTCTCTTACTTGTCAGGATAGAAGGAAAAATGGATGGGGCAAAAATACTGTCTAATTCTTGAGGAATATCTGCTGCCCTCTGCTAGAAAGTTGTCAATGGGGAGAAGGTTTGCCTTCCAATATTACAATGATCCAAAGCACACAGCAAAACTGAGCTCACAGTGGTTGAAGGAGAAAAAGTAGAATGCCCTTGCATAGTCAGAGTCCAGACTTAAACCCCATTGAAAATCTGTGGAATCATTTGAAGACTGCAGTCCAAACAGTCACCATCAAATTTAACTGAACTTCAGCAGCTCTCCAAAGAAAAGGGTAAATATTGCAAAGTCTAGATGTGCAACGTTTTTAGAGACAGAGACATATCCCAACAGACTAAAGGCTGTAATTAAAGCAAAAGGTGGTTCAACAAAATAACGACACAAGAGGGTGATCCTTTTTCCAACTCAGTGATTTCTGACATGGTGCTATTTATTTCACTTGGATGTTATAAGTTGCACTGAGTAAATACAGCTGGATAAAACAAAAACTGTGTCCGTCTTCATTTCAGAAATGTGATTATTTTAAAAAGGGGTTATTCTTTTCTATACACACTATATGACTACTAGGGTTTTCAAATGATTAAATTTATAATGTAATAATTTAAAGTAACAAATTGTGATTATTTTAAAAGGGGGGTTATTCTTTTTTATAAGCACTATATGACTACTAGGGTTTTCAGTTGATTAAAATTATAATGTAATCATTTTTAATGATTTGCAGTTTAATTTAATGTATTTAGTGATATTTGTTTAGCAAGTCCTCAAATGAATAAATATTAAAGACATGATGTGATTGTGACAGAGGAGTGAATCCTTCAATATAAAAAGTGGCTTTAAAAGTCACTTTATTATTGATTTCATTATGATAGTACATTATTGATTTCATTTCAGTGTCACTGATCATAAGCCTGTGGTCCATAGCAATCTATTTAGCAATTGACTCTGTCTGAGATACACTATTTTTCAAAAGTTTGGGAAATGTAAGATTTTTTTTTAAACTTTATACATTTATTCAGCAAGGATGCATTAAAGTGAACAAGTCACAGTAAAAACATTTATTACCAAAGACTTCTGTTTCAAATAAATGCTGTCCTTTTTACTTTTGTAGTCACCAAGAAATCGGGAGAAAAGAATTTATCATTTTACAAAAATATTAAGCAAGCACAACTGTTTTCAAAATTGACAATAAGAAATGTTTCTTGAGCAGCAAATCAGTATATTAGAATGATTTCTAAAGGATCATGGGACACTGAAGACTGGAGTAATGATGCTGAAAATGGATGTGCTTTCTGCCACCTGTTAACACTGTGTTTGATTAGGTGCGTTGACTCTACCGACTCTTCTCGAGCTTGGTACTTCAACCTTGAACTGCTCTGATGGTAGGAAAACACAGTAAATGAACAGTCCTAATTAGTACTAGTTCAAACCTCTTTTAACTGACCACCCTATACACAGTATTCATAGCAGGATGCTCTGCTGCTTTGGCCATGATGCTGACCCCATATGTACTGTGCAAACTTCCCCTGTTGGCTTGTCATGCAGCATTTTGTGTTGCGGGCATCTCATGCAGGAACATGCTACAGTCCATCACAATCCAAGGCTGACATCAGATCGGTGCCAAATTGTGCATAGTTTTTGAATTTCTTCAGCCTTTTGACTGCTTCTGTCTTTTTTAAAAATCTTTCTCTAGCTTTCTCTTTCAGGCTCTGGAAGCAGGCAGTGCTCAGAAAAATAGACTACCGACCAGACCCGCAATTCGCCTTACTCCTGCGCTTTTTCTCCAGCAGTCTCTGCCTCTTCTCCTCGCGCAGACGTGCCTCCTCTTCCTCCTGGTCCTGACGACACTTGTGGAAGTTCTCCACCACCACTCCCACAAACATGTTGAGCACGAAGAAGCTGACGATCAGCAGGAAAGAGATGAAGTAGAGGAGCATCCAGGGGTTGTGATTGCGCTCAGGCTGTGGGCGTGAAGGACAGGAAGATGAACGGCACATCCATCATATGACAAATTAGGAAAGTCATGTGCCAGAATGAGCAAAGCAGATCCAAACCTGCATGTCCACTCCGACAGCGTCCAACCCGTCATACATTATATTGACCCATCCGTCCTTACAGGAAAGCACGAACAGCGACATGAGAGCCTGCAGAAGAAAGACACGTGCCAGCAAAACCATCATTCATTCAGAGCAGTTACAGGGCTCGTTATGACAATCTGGGAATCATTTCAACCATATTACAGCAGAAAATGGTTTCTCGAAGTCCTATAAAAATTAAAAGGAAACATGACCTTACTTTTTCACTCAACTGATCGCTTTATAATGCTTCAGTGTGTCCGAATCAGTGAATAACGTCAAGTGTGTGACACCTACCTGTCCCAAGTTGTCAAAGTTGTACTTTCTCCGAATCCATTTGTAGTTTGCTCGAATACAATCAAACTTATTGGTGATGTTTTTGGTGTCGCCACCTTCACAATGGTAAAACTTTCCTTTGAAGAGCTGCAATTCATAATATCGCTACTGCGTTAACTGAAAATCCCTCACATTTCTGTTGAAAAGCATGTAGCATCTGAAGCAATTACCTGAACTCCAAGAATGCCAAAGACAATAAAGAAGGCACAGCAGATGAGCACAATGTTCCCAATGGGCCTCAGGGATGTTATTAGCGTTTCCACCACTAGTTTCAGTCCAGGAGCGCGACTAATCACTCTGTTTACGTGAAAAACAACAAAAACAAAGACACAACCTATTTCAACCTGTTTGGATTCCAGGATGTAATGGTACAGTTGTCTGAGTGACCTTTAAGATTGGTAAACCTAAAAAAAAGAATTCAGGGATAACAGACTTTATTTCGCAAAGGTTTAGTAGACTCGGGAGATCACGCAACCACAAAATTAACCTTCAGTTTATTCCTTAACTGGAGCAATGACCACGTAGCCTCAGACAGGCACGTTGTGACCATTCGCTGGCTCACCTCAGCGGCCGAAGAGTTCTCAGCAGACGAAGAACCCTCAGGATGCCAAAGATTCGGTTTCCACCAGTGGAGGCCAGGGAGACCAGAATATCAATGAGAGAGACAGAGACCAGCACCCCATCCAGAACATTCCAGGTGCTCTGCAGATAACTGTGCTTCCCAGCACAGAAGCCGAGGGCCACCACCTTTAACACAAGCCATATCATGTGTGTGAGAGTGTTTTGTGGAAAGAATATTCCTTATATGGAGAGAGAAAAGGCCTAAATCATACCTTCACAGTCATTTCAGCCACAAAAATCACAGTGAAAACATAATTGGAGATACTGAGGAACATTCGCTCCTGAAATGAAAAAACAAACCAAAACGCACACAAAAGGACATGCTGTATCATACATCCAGAAAAGCATGACATCAGCGAAATTTAGATGCAAATGGCCTTGATTACACTTAAGCAAACTTACAGATGGCTGAATAGTGGGCCTTTCCAGAGCAATGGTAATGCAGTTTAAGAAGATGAATACCAATACTATATGATCAAACATCTTGTGAGAAATTAACCTTTGACACATCATTCGAAACCTAGGACAGAATTGAAAAACAAAATTGCAGTACAAAAAGGAATGTGAAACTTTAAAAAAAGGAAGGGAGTAATTGGTCAATAGTTTGGAGACAGCAGATGCTTACCTGTTCTGAGGAGAGAACAGATAAAGGGACCAGTCTTCATGATCTTTACACCACTTAGGTTTATATGCTTCAAACGTCCTCTTGAGACGGAAACAGAAGCTCTATAACACACAAGAGAGAGGAACTACAGATAAATACTACAGCGCTAAACATTAACTACAGCATTGTCAGGAGTTTAAAGCGTTTAGGATACTCTGCTTAAAACTTTCGGTTCAATGCTTCAATAAAGAAGGATTTGAATGGATTCTTGTTTCAATTTGACGAAGTACCATTTTGTAAATCTAACAGCTTACATTGCAAATGTGTTTTCTGCAATATATATTTTGCACAATTGAAATCCTTTTTGTTTAAATGTCTAATTGATTTGCCAGGTACTTGGTTAGAAAGACTGATTAACTTGAAGAAATGAGAAACCTTGAAGCAGAGCTGTAATTATGTGGATGGTAATACGATAGTGGGAAATCATTATAAAACATTTCCAACTAACTTCCACTTGTTTACTGACACTTTTATGCAGTTTTTATGGACATTTTTACATACTCAATTATGCAGTTTCAGTAAACACTTGCAGCACGTTTCAAACAAATGAAACAAGGTTTTTTTTTTTTTTTTTTTTTTTTTACAGCTCAGTCGTGACTCCATGATGCGTGTCTCAAATTTCCTTGGCAAGAAATAAAATAATTTCAGGTACAGATTACGAACACAAAAGACAACAGTGTATTTTTTTTTACATTTTAAAATATTTTTTCCTTTAGCAAATGCTTCATTGTTCATAATTTTGGAGTTGTTTAATATTTTATGTTTTTAAAATAAGTCTTTCATGCACTCTCCAAGGATGTATTTATTTGATCGAAAATCAAACGAAAATTCAAATGTTTTGAAGTTTTTATTTTCTAAAATTAGTTCATGTTGAGCAGCAACCATCCACACTCTCTTACTCTAAGTCTACACAATGTGACTAAAACTGTAATTGATCGACTGGCTGCTAGAGGCAGGCTCCAAAAGGGATTCAGTCCCATAGGCTCCCCATGGTAAAATGTCCAACTTTACAGCAGAAAAAATAAAAACATCCAAAAACATGGTACAAAAAGTGGTTTTGGTCTATATAGCTTATTTTGCCCTTCATGACAACTGTAAGGGGGATGAATGTTTTTAGAACTCATCCATTTAAATTATATTAAGCCTTAAAGTTTTGTATAATTAAGGGCGTGGCCACTTGAGTGACAGATGGATTTCCATCGCGCTAGGTGGGTGTGGTTTCAGCAACCAGTTCCCGCCTTTTAGACGCGCGGTGACATTCTGCCATGATGGTGACGGCCGGATCCGCCCACTTTGAGATTCAAAACACTCTCATCAGGAGTCCACGGGTGACTTCACGGAAACTGCGACCATGTTTTAATAAAGTCTATGGTTTATGTGCATGTCCCGATGTAGGTTGTGCATGTTGTTTGTATGTAGGCCTGTATTGTAGCCCTGTTGTTTCTGTTTATTTCACAGCACTTGAAACTTAATTTCAAGACGAGGTCTCTTGTGTGAGAAGATATCATCACACTGACACCAATAAAGGTCACACCAAGAAAAACAATTACTGCCTTCAGACTGAAGTGCTGAATCAATTACAGCATGCCAATTAGTTTCCTCACAAGACAAACCCCTGGGAAGACATTAAAAAAAAAAAAGGTCAGCATTGCCTGACTGTAACGAACAACACTGGATTAAGCCATGACTTACATCATCCATGTCTTCCTCTGCAATGGAGTCTTGTTTGCTGAGGTTGGTGGACAGGTCAGTGGGCAGGTGCAGGCTTCTTCCATTGCAGTCATGGTAGTCTCCCAGTGAGCTGAAGCTGGGGGTTTGGGGCAGTTCAGGGATATCTAGAGAGCTGGGATGCTGCAGTGAGCCCCCACTGATACTAGCCAGCTTCTCCCCCTCCAAGTCCTCATCCTCAAAGCTGCCTCTGCCCTCCCCAGACAGCAGAGACTCCCTCTCCCCAGACGTGTCCTTCCTTTTCAAACTCGGCGCCCGTCCTAAGCTGTTCCAGCTTGACCTGCGGCTGCCCCAGTTACTCCCTGAGCCACGGGGGTGGCATGGAGATCTTCTTGGGCTAGTCTGGGATAGTAAAGGAAAATACATTGTCCTAGTGAGATGTTGCATGTTACACATATTGCGTATTACTGCAATTAAGTACAACAGTCAGGGACAATTCTAGCCTTTCATTAGTACTGGGGCACATCGAAGAGTGTCCCTATATTTTGATCATCTTTTGATAATGTTTTGCATTTAAATTGACTTCACCTGAGGTATAGTGTTGTTTACAAGCTGTACGCACAAAAAATGCTGCCTTGTCAATATATTTACAAGACTTTTGTCAAGCTCAAAATATTGCAAAATGTTAAATATCATTAATTTTTAATGAATAAATATCATACATATGACATTTCACAACCTGAGCTATGTCATAAAGTGATAAAAGATGACCTCGCTTCCTTTTTAATCAACTAATGTATGCTCAAGGAATCTTTATGTGACGTCACTTTAATGGACACCTTATTGTCATCTGACAGCTGATTTTTTTTCTTACCAGGGATTTTTGATCAAAAGCATTTGGATCTATTGAGATCCCACTGCCCCGTCGGGACTCGGTCAAACCAAACACTGACTCGGGGCCGAGCGAGCTCTTCGGAGTGGGCATGGGGGTGGCAGCAGTGCGCATGATGATTGGAGGGGGCAAAGTGCCTCGAGGATCCACATGCCCATTCGCTGACATCATCATAGAGTACATTTTCAACTCTGTTGGTGAAGGTAAAAAGAGTTATTTGATGAAAGTCATCACCATCCAGTAAATAAAATAAAAAATGATTACCCATGAATGACAAAGTTGTAAAGGTAAATGGAAGAAGGACACATAAAAAGGGCATTTTTTCCAGTAGATTCATATACTGCATGTGAAATGCATTCACGGTGACTATAATGTGGCTCTAGAGGACCACTGCTCTCTGTGATGGAGTCTGCAGTGAACTTAACTATATGCCTGAATGAACGGACTAAGAATAGGTGTAATCTAAGTAGTGTAAAAAGTGTGCATGAAAGTCATTTTACGTACATGTTACCTGGCAATAACATTTTATGTGTTAAAGGAAGTAACCTGTAGCTTCCCCCATCTTCTCCTCCTCTTCAAAGTTCACAGACCGCTTTTCCTCATCTGTATCTGACTTGTTAGCATCTCCCTGCAAAACACAAGATCTTTCTGTGGACAGCGCACAGTATTTCAGTAACCACTCAGCCCACTAAAGTGATATTAAGGATGTAGTGAAGCCAAACAGGAGCCGTTCTCTCATTGGACGTTGGCCTCTGGCATCAACTTCACTCAGTCGCAGCCTGCTGTGCATACAGACAGATGTTGTGCTCTTATCAGTACACAGCTATCCTGTTAGACCTCGATTACGGTTAGGGTTGTGTAAAGTTGGTGTTTGTTTTAGTCTTTGCAGGTTTACACCTAGTAATAACAAGTTCACAATTCACACAGATCCCAGCATGACAGATGGGCCAAACACTGCAGCACTGTCTCAGTAATGCAGTTTAACCCCCCAGACTATCTGGGGGAAACAGTTACTTTGTTTATGCACAAACCTGCCTCCTTAAGAAGTCAACTTCTTTAAATGCCTGTAGCACCAGTTCAACTTGTGTAGCTCAGGTTTCCCCTCTTCAAGGGTGACTCATTTACATATTAGCTACAGATTTAGATTTTGAAATAAAATATTTCTGGTATGTTAGATTTAATTCTTATTCGAAATGTATTTAATTTCTATTTTGTACATAATATAAAGTTGTGAGGGCTGTGAAAACATGGCACAAGCTTCTTTGTTGCTTGTTAAGCTAAGTTCATTTAAATCTTAGTGTTCATAAGAAGAAATGAACACTAAGATTTTCGATTGTAAAATAAATCTTCATTTTTAGCTGTAGATTTAGGCATGGAGTTGATTTATTAGTTTATAAGATATAAATGTTATTTTATTAAAACAATACATTTTTATTATATGATTTCATTTTTTTACTCTTTTTAGAGCAAATAATTTAAGTGCATTCTTTATTATAATTCTTTTTTCTTTATTTATTAACATATTTAAAGTGTTCCCATATTTTTAATACTCTTGATAATATTTAGGATATTTGGATATACATTGGCTCTACCTGCAGTGCTGTTTGTGCAATAAAAATGGTCACAAACAAACAATGGAAGGCATTTGTAAATTGTTTCCTATAGCGGATTTAGGGTAAAAATCCACCTCAAGCCCCCCCCCCCCCCTTTCTTTTAAAGTATTTCATTAGCATTTATTATGGGAAACCACTGCATACAATTCAGTGCATGAGTGAACTGTTAAAATGAATCAAACTGAATCATGAACAATTGGAATGTTTGATTGATTGGATCAAAAGGGTCATTCATTTGCAAAAACGTTTCTGTTTTGTTCGGACTCTCAACAGTTGATAGAAAAACACGTCGTGACTTGCAAAATATTATTTGGAAAATGATTCTCAGGTCGAATACATATGTTAATGTTTACTGCAGTATTAGTAAGAGCTATAAAGTTCAACCCCCCAGACTATCTGGAGAAAGCAACTACTATGTACACAGATCTTTAATAAAAATAAACAGCTGATACAGAAGGTTTTCTGTTACCTCTGCCTGAAATCCCTCCACTAAGATGGCCACCAGTAGGTTAAAGAGCACATAATTCCCAAAAGTCATCAGGGCCACAAAGTAAAGAGCCGCCCATGGGGTAGTGGAAGCCATTCCATTATAGAGAACCACGTTCCAGTCTTCCTGGGTCAGAATCTGAAATACAAACACAAGCAGAAGAGGACAGAGAACGGCTGAGTACAGAACAATCTATTAATGTATTAATAATAATGTAATAATGAAGTGTGAAATAGAATATTGTTTTGTGCATGTATTTTCCAGCATTTGGGGGAAATACAGAATTTGATGCCAGAGGTTCAATCTGAGTGTTTTGTGATTATACTGTACAAACTATTCAAAGTCCTAGATCTTACTGAAGTGAAAGTAATTATCTGTCCCAGTTTAGCAATTAAGTCTTTTTTTTTTTAACCGCAAAATAATGTTGGGATAATCTAGTGAGAATAGCTGCATTACAGCATACAGATAAAGTGCAGGTTCAGCAACTCAGCTTTATCACAGGAAATTGTGCTAATGCAAGAAATAATGCAGAAATAAGGCTTTCCATTGTAGTGAGCTGCATAGTAGCTACTATATACCTCAAGATATTGATATGGAGCTAATAAATCGTTTTATGGGATACACAAATATTTATAATATCTTAAATAACCCTAACCTAAGAGAAATAAGTAATTATTTACGGCAGTGTCTCAGAGTGATACATTTAGAAAAGTTGAAAATAATGATCTTTCTTATTTTTTACAGAGTATATAAGGACAGGTCTACACTGTTTGAGGTCTACACAACTCAAAGTTTATTGTTGTAGTATGTTTTACAATACAGTACTAATTTAATTAAATACTATTTAAATTAGTTTGTTGCATGCTATTTCTTTGTAATTAATTGTGAAATGTACAAAAAAATTCTTAGTGAAAAGTGGTTCTACACAATTTTTTTTTCAGTGTATGCATAGCTTGACCTCAGCACAGCCTCTGTTCTGACCTGAAACACAGTGACAATGGCCCACAGCAGGGAATCAAAGTTTTTCCTGTCTGGAATGGTGTCTCCATTCTCCATTTTCAGGCTGAATTTGCATCCAAAGAGATGCATTCCAAGAATGCTGTATTGATGGTAAAAGAAAAATGAAATGCATTAACATTTAAGTGCATAAGTCCAGAATTATGTTGATGATAAGGCAACAGATTTTCAGCACATGACTCCTCACAAACTAGAATTAATGTTGCACATTGTTTTCTAGAGTCAAGATTACAGTCTTGGTGACACTGTGCATGGTTTTAATTGGTTGAATGAGTTGTAGGTGTGAACTGCACCTGAATGTGAAGATGAAAAGCATTAGCAGCATGCAGAAGGTTGCCACATTGTCCATGGTCTTCATCAGGACCACCAGCTGTCTGCGCAGTGCAGGGAGGAAGCGCACCAGTTTGAGCACACGCAGGAGACGAAACGTCCTCAGCACTGAAAGACCCCCATCTGCCTGCCCAATGATCTCCCACACACTGTCACAGAAACACATGCTTATATTTGATGTGTTTTTATATTTAACAGTTTGTTACCGTGATTTTTACAGTGATTACAGTAATCACTACCACAAAATTCTAAACAATATATAATTAATAATGTTTACACTCACTTAAAATCCAATATGTATTTTAAAAAGAAGCCCTGCTAAGGTTGTTTTAATTTATTTTAACAATTTTAACCATATATTTAGTATTTTAATAAGTGTTCTATAAGATATAGGTCTATAGACACACATAGATAAATAACAGATCTTACCTTATAACTACAATAATCCCATCAAAGATGTTGTAGGGGTTCTTAATGTAGCCGAAGATGCCAAAGGCCAGCAGTTTGAAGACCATTTCGAGGACAAACATGCTAGTGAAGACGATGTTGCTAATCTCCAGAATATTTGTCAGCTCCTCAGGCTGTGAGAGGAAACAGAGACACACCTCATTACCTTCTGCAGGCCAAAGTCATGCCAAGATACTGCTGAGAATACAACATATGAGTGACCTTAATCACTGACCCTCATAATGACACCTTCACACCCCTTTACTCTCACAACGTCACATGAAACACCTGAGGGTGGGATATAAATAAACTGCACGTTCAAATGATAAATGAGCAGTTTACACCTCTAGGCCAAATAATAAAGATATTTAGAAGCTATTATAATTGTTCATTTTCACACAAACAGCACCAGACCTGAGGTTAAACAACCAGAATAAATGCCAAAGCATTATATGCTCTTTTATTGAGAGCAAAGCAATGCAGATCAATCCGAAAGACAGTTAGCTACCACTAAAATCAGTCCATCATGAGTAATTTCAGGGCCAGAGAATTAGTCTCCTACATATGCTGATGTAGACTATACCAGCTGAATAAATTAAGCATTGCTACTGCACTCTTCTGTTCTTTAGCACAATGCAAATCAATAAACTCATTCTAAAGGAAGCATAAATGATACGAGCCTCTTGGTTCTGCTGGCCATTATAAGAGCATTCACCTGGGATCTGCTCACAGTAACACACTGTTATAAAATCAATTCTCCAAACTGTTAGACAATTACCATCGCTACAGGCAACCTTAAAGTCACTGTTAAACATTTCCGTTTAGAAAGATAAAGCCTGCGTACATCTGAGGGTTTCACCGCTTGTGATATCCCTCTCTTATTTCTTAAAGACACATAAAACTTCATTAATGCATTAAATATCATTAAGCAACCTGAAAAACTCTTTTACAGAGATAAATTATAATATTAACTAAATTAACATTAATTTATTTTTAATGAATTAACAAAGAACTTTATTGTAAATTGTAATCAATTAAATATGTCTCTATTAAAATAGAGGTTATCTGTAATTATCTTATAACTGAAACAAACCTTTGCAAGTGTAAACACATATCCAACAAATAACTGAAGCAAAACTGCGCTGACAGGTCATCACTAGGGGGCTCCACAGCCTCTGCTGCATGCATTAATCTACATACATTAATCAATGTACTTCATGAATATTTATATAGCACTTCCCCAGCGTGCTTGTTACACAGGAACAACAGATTAGTAATGGATTAGTAAGAGAATAATGAAAACCCTTTATTATACCCTCTTCGACTGCAATGTTAGATTAGACAAGCATTTTCAGCCTTAAAGGCATCCGTCTTCGGTTCTAAACAATTTTAGTATCATCAATTTAGTAGGCTATTTGTACACTGGTATTGAAGGAAACAGGAATACACTAAACCAGAAAACATGCCAGCAGTGTCAACATAAAACAGATGGTAATCACATTTTCAGTAGGCAAACTTCCATATAAAGCTTACACTTTATGCAACATATATACATAAACAGATGTGCTTGTGTGTCGGGTCCAACAGGTTGCTTTGTGAATCATTATTCCAGAAGCGAACACCACCTCAAGTGCCAAGATAGCTAAAGTGTGAACTCTAATATGGTTTGAAATTAAAATAGGATGCTAATTTGCGAAAACAACTCTGAAGCAGCAGATTCAAAAACATACCATGGGGCAAAAACATTGTTTTAGTGTAATTTTCTTCATAAAGTGAGACACGTGCCATTATGCAGTGCCATAGCCTGAGCTCAGTCATGAAAAGTTCTAAATGCAATCTTCCAGTCTGTGCATAATATTTTCCAACAAACAAAATAGTTTCGTTTTCCTCAGTGACAGAGAGGATCAGTGCATTTCTGTTTTAAAATATGATAGAATTACACAACACAGTTATGTCTATGATACGTCTGAACCAGACCCTCTAGCTCATCCCCTCTCCAACAAAACCATATATCACAAATCACTATTCCCTAAATGTGAACAGTATTCTGACCACTCTTCAATACAATGTTAAAAATACTGGTTCTTAATTGGCATTGATGGTTCCATGAGGAAACTTTGACATCAATGGAACCTTTCCATTCCACAAAAGCTTCTTTATACTGGAAAAATAGTTTTTAGATTATATAATATTTTTCACGCTAATACCGTATTTTTCGGACTATAAGTCGCAACTTAGTATAAGTCGCATCAGTCCAAAAATACGTCATGACGAGGAAAAAAACGTATATAAGTCGCACTGGACTATAAGTCGCATTTATTTAGAACCAAGAACCGAGAGAAAACATTACCGTCTACAGCCGTGAGAGGGCGCTCTATGTTTATTAGGGGTAGACTACAAGAGCACTGAGCAGCTAGAGCGCCCTCTCGTGGCTGTAGACGGTAATGCTTTATCTTGGTTAATTTTTCTTGGTTCATGTCAAATTAATTTTGATAAATAAGTCCCACCTGACTATAAGTCACAAGACCAGCCAAACTATGAAAAAAGTGTGACTTATAGTCCGGAAAATACGGTAGTCTTTTTTTTTCTTTTTAAGAACTTTTCTCTGAAATTTTCTTTGGGGAACACCTACATGAGAAAATGTATGTTTCTCACGTAAATCGAGTTCAGAAAAGTTTGAATATAGTAAATTGACTATTTTTCATACTATCTATCATACATTTATGGTGCTTTGTTTTTTTTTTGAAGCCCTTTTCACCTTGAGGGTAAGTAAACGATGACATTTTTTTTTTATCTTCGGATGAGCCATTTACATTACACACAAATCAAATATTCATCCTAACTTTCCTGAACATGGTCTGTCTGAGTGCAAAGCTAGAAATTCCCACTACCGCTGCATCAATCACTTTTGCTGGACAAAGAAACGGAAAAGCAACAACAGTGCAAATGCATGTTGGGACACTGGGTTTTTAGTGGCTGAAACATGGCAGACTAAAGGAGAGTGATGTTAGAAGAGGATACCCGCACTTCTCCAGAGGGAGTCAGCCACTGCACATCTTATTGCCCCCTTCCTTCATCATTTCCCATGATGCATAGTAAATGCAACACTTCTTTATGATCCTCCGAAAGCAGAATGGAATGAAAAAAGGAATGACAAACAACAACAGGTGGGATATTTGAGCTAATGTTTGTAATTTTACAGCTCTAAACCATTGAATGACAATCTGAAGATAAACACAGCATGATGTGTTTGATTGATACAAGTATGATTTTGATGAGAATACTTCAATCTTAAATGAGTATTTGGTGTATAACTTATAAATGTCTATCTTACATCCTGTAATCAGTCAACACTTCTTTTACAGTGTTTCATTTTTTGCTAAACTCAATGAGTCACTGTGTTTACACGTTCTGGAGAACGTGGCTTTAAAATACTTTCAGAAGGAGAACAGCACATCACACTGCGGGATGTGTCAACTTCCCAAAAGTATTCCATGGTCGGCTATTAATTGATCATTTCTATCATTTATCAAAGTGAAATAGTATGTGCAGTGGAGACATGCGTGTGTCTTCAGTGATGGGGTGAACAGTGGGGTAGGCTCTGGGAAGTGACTTTGACTGATGCAGTAATGAAGACTGTCAGTGGCCCCATGTAAATCCGATTAGGTGGCTGATTGACTCTGCTGAGTTGCTGATCTTTCTCCTGCTAAGCTCAGAGCATTCAGTACATAGATCAATGAAGCCAGCCTTATCTCATTACTGTAATCCTCCCTCAATAACTTCTATGGTGACAATGTATTCCAATAGCTGGCAGTACTGAACAAACACCTATATAGATAAACCTTGAACCATTTGATTTTAAGTAAATGGCAATTACTCTGTAAACAACCTGTCTATCACATTCTGCAGAGTATTAACTGCAGTCAACCTCTTGCAGTTACTTTTTTTGGATTTATGCCATATGGCTCGTTTCCACCGAGTGGTACGATATGGTATGTAATTATTCTGTTTTCATTGTTAGAATTTGTGAAAGGTGCCAAAATAGCTAACCTTACCATACCACTTTTTAGGACCCTACCATTGGGGTACCTAGCACAGTCGTCATGTGCCTAAAGGATGAAGCTAGACTTACTGCAGGACACTGATTGGTTGACAGAGAATCGTCACTTACACGTGCCACAAGGGGAAGCATTTCCTTCACTCGTTCCGCCTTCCTGGTCATGCATGTTTGGGTTTGATTACATCAGATTGCACAAACACAAAAAATAACACTGTATTTTATCATTTTATATTTACGCACAGATACAATGTAGTGATTTCTTTGCGTGTGAATCAATCGCTACTTTCTGGGATACACCACACCTATGAAGTATGGATACTATTGGCAGTAGACACCGGATCAGGGTGTACTATCCCGAAATGTACTGTGCTGTACTGAAATGTACCACTTGGTGGAAACCAGCCAATAGTGCGTGTGGACGATGAAAGCCTGTCTCCACCTCAAAGGAAACAATGAAAAAAGTAACTGAGAGAAACAAAGTCACAAAACTTAAATTAATATTGTGAGATATAAAGTCACATTTTGAGAAAAGTCATATGAGATATAAAGCTACAATAGGATTTTTTTGTTGTTGCAATATCAAGAAATAAAGTAAAAATGAGAATAAATAAAGTTTCAGTTGTGATATATAAAGTTGCAATATCCTTTTTGTTGAAATGGACACAGCTTTCCATAAAGGACCGCATTTGTGACACGCTGACAACAATTTCAAATGGAAAACACATTTACAGTGAATAAACATATAATGAAACACTCGCCAGTCGCAAACAAGCAAGCAGCATCATGAATAGATGCTTAAAACCATCATACATACTTAAAAGTATAACCATAACTCAAAAACACTGTTTACAGGAGTTCTGCAAACCTCACCCACAGAACTGACAGTGCCAACACAATAACAAGCTCTTCCACCTAGAGAAGCAGTTTCACCTCAAAAGGCACTGCAAAGAGGTCTCCAAATCCCAAAATTACCATAACAAGTGTCTGCTAGCTATTTTCAGATTAAAGATTTTACTTCAGAAGCAGACATGCTATCTAGGTCCCACACTAGTATTCAACGAGCGATGCTTTATATCATATATATTGGACTATAAGTCACACTTTTTTTTCATAGTTTGGCTGGTCCTGCGACTTATAGTCAGGTGCGACTTATTTGTCAAAATTAATTTGACATGAACCAAGAGAAATGAACCAAGAGAAAACATTACCGTCTACAGCCACGAGAGGGCGCTCTATGCTGCTCAGTGCTCCTAGTCTAGTTCTCTTGGTTCTAAATAAATGCGACTTATAGTCCAGTACAACTTATATATGTTTTTTTCCTCGTCATGACGTATTTTTGGACTAATGCGACTTATACTTACTTTCGGACTTATAGTCCGAAAAATATGGTAATCACATAATTAAATGTAGAATAAAGGGCAAGTGTAATTTAATGTAATATAATTTACATTGAGCACGACTTTTTCTGGCCTTGTTGACACAAATTTAGTTTTTGTTACTGTACTGAAAATTCCAAAAAAAAAAAAAAAAAAAAATCTTACCAGCAGGATTTGGCACCTGCCCACACTGCCAAAAGCACCAAAGGTTGGTTAAATGAACATGGTGTTTGTGTGCTTGACTGGCCAACAAACTCACCAGAGCTGAACCTCATAGAGAATCTACGGGGTATTGTCAAGAGGAAAATGAGAAACAAGAGACCAAAAAATGCAGATGAAGGCTAAAGGCCACTGTCAAAGAAACCTGGGCTTCCAGACCACCTCAGCAGTGCCACAAACTGTTCACCTCCATGCCACGCTGAACTGAGGCAGTAATTAAAGCAAAAGGAGCCTTTACCAAGTACTGAGTACATGTACAGTAAATGAACATACTTTCCAGATGGCCAACAGTTCACTAAAAATGTTTTTTTTATTGGTCTTATGAAATATTCTAGTTTGTTGAGTGAATTGGTAGGTTTTTGTTAAATGTGAGTCAAAATCATCACAATTAAAAGGACCAAAGACTTAAACTACTTCAGTCTGTGTGCACTGAATTTATTTAATACACAAGTTTCACATTTTGAGTTGAATTACTGAAATAAATGAACTTTTTCACAACATTCTAATCTATTGAGAAGCACCTGTATTGCCAGTGAGCTTTGTTTCCTTACAAACAACAATCAATATTGAAGTAACTGAAGCCTTGTCCGACAATATCAGACAATATCACTTACCTGCTCATGGTATTCAATCCCCATACTCAAGGTGTTGATGAGGATGGCAATCATAATTCCACGATTAAAGTATTTGCTATCCACTATGCGTATCAATCTGTCCCGGAAGTCTTCCCAGTACTGAGCCAGGCGGTTACGCTCCTCCAGGATTTTATGATGGGATGCACGGCAGGGTTTGAACTCTGCTTCATGGGAGAATTCGTACACCACGTCCCCTTCTGATCTGGAGTAGTCTGAATCCCCATGCTCCACATCCATGGTCTCCAGGGCCCTTGCACAATACGGGCAGTTCAGGAGCTCCAGAAGCAACGGACTGGGCACCACACCAGCCATCTGCAGCAGCACACGGCTGTGGCCTACAGCACATGGAAAAAAATGCAAGCAGTCAATAATTTCATTTAATGCTTTTCAATGCATTTAGGAAATACAAATAAAGTATTGCATTTGTTTTAAATAAATTAGTTGCACAGAGGTCATATCTTACACTTATTTATTTTAAATCAAAATGTTAATGAAGCATTTTCCAAATGGTACAGTACTTTTGCATAAAAAATAACTATGTAACATAATTAGTAATCATTTTGCTTTTAAAAGTAACATTCATCAACAATGATCACTGATCTGCCTGATTCTCTTGCACATTGCTTCCTTATGGATCGAGGACATCTCTCTGCACAATGTAACTCAAACATCAATAGACCCCACAACCAACTTAATGTTTATTAGAATTATTACACACCTAATTAGTTCAATTAGATCAGGCAAGCCAAAAAAAAAAAACAGCTACTTCGCTAGTTTATTAGTCTATCATTTTAATTCTCTAGCCATGTTCATGAAAAATAGACAGAGCTCTATGTATTCTGTTCAAGTGCTTCACCCTCTCTAGGTCTTATGATCTCCCAATCTTAAATAAAACTATTTGGTCTAATCAGAGGATGTCTGTGGCTGTACTCTTATACTAATGTGTTGCCTGAGAATGTAATCATACACAGTGGCCCACTTTAGACTGTGGTAATGCGCTGAAGTGGAGGTGATTCAAGCTGCAGGCAAAAATTACTGCTGGCACAGGCAGTGAATTTGAGTAAACATGCGATACATATTTCTGTTGACAGAAATCCACAAATAGTTATTCTGCAACAGACTGATATAGAAATGAAAACTGGCTTGAGTGTTAAATGGGTTTAGAACAAGGATTCTTATATTTGGGTCACTGGTTACTGCTTTACTAGAAGCCCCAGCAGACTAAATCACTGAAAACCAACCAACTTTCGCCTCCCATGACATATTAAGCTTTCTACCTATCCGTCCGACAAGAGGAATCGCCTTTTGGCATAACATTTCAAAGGGCTGGATGGCCACAGATGCTAGTGGTATGCTGGCAGTCTTACTCCTATAAAGATTGTGTTAATGACTTTAACATTTGAAGTATTGATTTTCTGTCACATTGGTAAGGGGCTGCCTAACAACCCCTTCTCAGACTGCTTTTCATTATCCTAAGACAGGCTATGTGAGATGACAACAACTGGACCTGATTCAAAGTGGAAACAATGGCTATGAAAAACTCACTATGTTCTCCCATGAGCTGGTGCAGCTTCTCAAAAGGATCAATCGCATCACATCCTGTATTTGAATCTGACTCCGCTCTTCCTTTTCCTGCAGAAGTACTGCCTGTGTAGCTGCAAATAAGGGAGGGCAAGATGGTCGGATAATTCATCCCCCCGTTTAGTCGCCCGAGTGCCGGCAAGCCCACCGCAGAGCTAGTTCGCCCTTGCGGGGCCTCCAGAAAGTCACTTTGATAAATGCTTTGCACTGACTGAGTCCTGGAAGAAATATTGTGCACGGCGGTTGGCTGTGAGGACACGGGCAGTTGTGACCCTGTTACGATGGACCTCATTTCCAGAGCCTCAGCGGGCCCCGCAGCGGTCACAGGACTGGGGCTGCCATTGCTGAGGTGACAATGCTGTCGTTGGTGCTGCTGGATGAGGCTGTGTATGGACCGAAGCCAGTGTCCGCCACCCCTGTGTCTGCTGTGACCATTGACCCCCCCGCCGCAGCATCCTCCGCTCCCCCATCTCAGCCCGCTGTTGGGGTTTACCTTCTTTCTGCGTTTGTTCTGCCAGCTGGTGTAGATGCGGGAGGCGCGGCGCTTCACCTTGCGGTACAGGTGGCTGATGTACCTGAGCATCTCCTCGTAGCAGCTCCCCGGCTCAGAGTAGCTGGCGAGGGTGCTGTCGTTGGAGAGGTAACGAGCTCGCTGCTCCTGCATCAGCTGGTTCTCACGCTGCTTTGTTTCTGAGAACTGGGTTGCTATTACAACCAGGCACAGGTTGATCATGAAGAAGGAACCCACCTGAGATACACAAAAGTCACTTTAGTTTACCAACATGAGAAGTCTTTGGAGAATCTCTAATGCAAGTTTTACACTGTGCATGTAGGTGACACATACTGTGTACAGTACACTGCAAAAACAGTACAATTGTTTAACATTATTACAATATAAATTTCTATTTTAATACACTGTAAGAATGTAATTTATTCCTGTGGTGGCAAAGCTGAATTTTAAGCATCTTTACTCCAGTCTTCATTGTCATATGATCATTGAGAATTCATTATTAATTTGCTGATTTGCTAATCAAGAAACATTTTTTATTATCATCAATGGTAAAAAAAAAAATTGTGCTCCTTAATATTTTTTTTTCACGATTCTTTGACGAACAAAGTTCAAAACAATAGCATTAATTTATTCTTTTGCAACAATATAAATGTCTTTACTGCCAGTTTTAATCAATTGAATCCATCCTTGTTGGATAAAACTATTAATTAAAAAAATGCACCTACCCTAAACTTTCAGTTTTTAGTTCTTGTAGTGTATATTTTGATATATTCTGCTCAATTCAACTTTAGGAACCAAACTGCAATTTAAAAGGCATTCTCAATTCAAATGACTGAATTTCAAATAATATGGCACATTGACATTCAGATCCACTTGTACTGTCACCTAAACCTACTTAATTTACATAAACTACTTTATGTTTAACAAATGTACGTACAGACCAGCCTTGAGGAACGTTTACATTTCTGTCAACTGTTATAATTCAGTAAATTCCACTTGCTGTAATTCCACTTTAAATTCAGCTTCCTGAGGGATGTACTGTAGCACTTCATTTCAAACTCTTGAACTGAATTAAATATTGAATTATGCCTAACCCTGAAAACAAAAGTTTACAGAAATTACACTGCATGTTGTAGTTGCCTGCTGTTACAGTTATGCTGCTGCTTCGCTCTACTCATGTATTTGGTGTGAAAAAGGCTGAAAACAAGAAAAGCTTTCAATTAAGAGTATACTTACTATAATAAGCAATATAAAATATATAAAATTGTAAAAGGAGTGGGCATCCATAACGTAATACATGATGTCCACCCATCCTTCCAAAGTAATAACCTGCAAAAACAGAAGAGAAATTGAGATCAATTGAAGATGAAATGCCTGGGTGAAAAGCCTTACAAGTTTAGCATATTGTCTTTCTACGGGTTTTTTAATAATAAATGATGATTGAGTTAAACACATTCAAATGTAGAACAATCCTATTTTACCCTGACCTGAGGTAAAGTATCAATAAATTACCTTAGTTTAAAACTCAGGTCAAAGAGGTCTCTAATTTTTATCTTAAATAGAAAGTATTAGACACTAAAGCTCTTGTAACTGTACTGCTTCTTCCCATCATCTAGGGATTCGTTTTAAATTGTTTTCAGAGATCTAGACTCTCCAGTAAACACAAAGTCTTACAGTTCATGGCACAGAGTAATGCCAGAGGTCTGATTGTTAGTTTGATCGCAGTTAAAATAGTAGTGCAGGTTTAAGTATGTTAGCATGGAGAGTCATTTGTTTTGGAAGTTCTGCGCCTGCAGCACTGCATTTCATTCTCATCCAGCAGTATCATTTAGACCTTTTTTAGACCTTAATTATGTTTGAACCCCAGTTCTTTTCTATGCTGTCTACTAGATTACATTGTCTGTAGACACATTTCAATTGTTCACATTAAAACAAAAACATGAATCTCCACAGTGCATCCAAACAGTTGGCTTTAAAACAGCTGATTCATAACTTTAGTTTATGGACTCCTTTTACATAGTGTATACAGCCATACCAAGCTTAATTTTAAAATATTGCATAATTTATTCCATAGATTGTCAGACTAGCAAAGACTTGTGAGCTGGATTGTTTTCAGCTGGTAACAGCATTAATATTGTTGAATATGTCCTTATTTCTGTGTTTCTTCAACTACTGGCACTAGAATTTTAGAAAACTCTCTTAAAACATTTTCACATTCTATCTAGTTTTGTCCACTAACAATATCCAACAAACCAGCATCCCTGGAGAATTGAAGAATTTCCCTGAAGAATTTCATGTTTCCTGAAAGCCATGAACACAGCCATCACAGTGCCATTTCCACCACTCCTCAATGAATGCATTACAGTATGTTTAATAGCATTCTATGATGGAAATGACAATTTTGACATTTTGAGAATGACCAACTCCTGGCCAATGTTAATGTAATAGCTTTATGCATCTGAAATACAAACAATAAGATAATAATTTCAACTTTTATCAATTTAAAGAAATTACCTATAGAAATGATCCACAAAAATATTCTGCTTAGAAGTGAAATTTACCTTGATTTTAATTTATTTTCTTCACATGCAATGTCTCATATTTCTTTTCAAACATGCTTCTCGCCAAGTACATTAACTTTATCAGTGGAGAAATGCTACTGATTTTTTCAGTTTTCACACAATAATTGTTTAATTATTAGTCAAATTTAAAAGGCTATATTTTTATAATGGATTGTCATTTTTTAAGACAGAAAGTCTGGATCTGGAACAACTTTAACAAAAATATACCAGAGATACAGTATATTTAAAAAGGAATTAAAAACAAATTTATCAGGCCATAAAAGTGCCAATATGTGAAGAAACCTGCTCCCAGAGGTGTCATCTTATGAGTACAATCCAGCTCCTATTAAGATATTATGTTGACACAGGTGAAAACCCTTCAGGCCCTCTTTTATAATTGCATATCCTGTACCATCATTATAACCCATCCAAAAGGGACACCATGTGACTGACCCACTTGTAACGATCGGACAAGTGAGACCGACATTCATTTCAAACAGAATGTAGCCCAGGACTCATTGTGTGTCCATACGACGGGCCCAAAGCGCATACGTTAATATGCGATGGGAATCTTTTTCTTTTCTGGTTTCATTTCCACAGACTGAGATATAAGATATCACATTCCCATCAAAAAAATCTCATCACTTTCCCCGACCAAGTGGCAGAAATGACTAAAACAGACATTTGCTCAGAGGAGATTCATTATTTGCTGTGGTTGGAGCTTGCTTAACAAGACTGTCTTTTCAAAAGAGTACTAAAGGTTGTTAAAAGCCTCATCTATCTTTGGAATAACTAGGGTCTTTACTTTAGGGAAAACCTAAAACTTTAGGGAAAAGAATAATGGCGCTCCCTACTGCACTTCCATTCTCAAAGCACTCAACTAAAAAAAAACATTAGTGGTGTGGAAATGATCTGGATTACAAAACACCATTCCAAGAGGAACTTACCTGGAATATTGCAATCCAGGCATATCCAATATTATCGAAGTTCACTGCCCCTTTGTGAGGGTTGAGCTCCCCGGGTTTACACTCACTGTAATACTGGTTCCAGTTAACACAGCTGCTGTTGCTTGTCCCATCCAGGCTAGAGTAGGCATGTCCCAGGGGAGATGCATTTAAAGTGCACTCGACACCCTCCTTGAAGGGGGGCACCTGACTACAGCGCAGCATGCCATTCTCCTTATTGGTGGAGCAGATGAAGGGGTTGTCCTCACCTTCTTCATTCATGTAGTATGGACTCATTTGTGGCAGATTATAAAGGCTGTGGAAACACATGGAAAACAATGTATAATATATGGCATTTACTTACTAAAACACACTGTAAATAACACATTATATGCTCAGAGGCCACACAGCATCTTCCTTATCTTAACATGTACATGACCCGAATTGTGTGTCAAGGTTAGTCATTCTCTTAAAATATCAGATAAATTCACCTTTGATGACAAGGCAAGGTTTGTGCAGGTTGTAAAATGTCAAGTGGTGTCACTCTGAGTCACCAATACTGAATTAATAATTCTTTATTTTTGTAATATCTTTTTAAATTTGTATATATATATTCAAGTTAATTACGATTACACCACATACATTTTTTTCATTCAATTTAAATTAAATTTATGCATTTAGCAGACGCTTTTATCCAAAGCGACTTACAGTGCATTCAAGCCAACATTTTTTACCTAATGTGTTCCCTGAGAATCGAACCAACAACCTTGCGCTGCTAACGCAATGCTCTACCACTTGAGCCACAGGAACAGTTAATTTTAAAATTGAAACTTAAAAATGGTATTAACGTTTTTCAAAACCAACAGGAATATAAATATTGCATTCCTTCAAGCTTGGCAAATATGTTTTAAACTAGTTTGCAAAAGATGTTTCTTTTTCTTTATCATGGAAACTATTACCCATCATTGAACCATCTGTATAATAGGTTAGAATCATGTCAGAAGTATGTTTTAAAGGGAAATTTCACCATTGGGGTACCTGGAGCCCCCAAGAAAATGTAACTGAATTTAAAACAGAACGCGAGGGTTAAGCATATTCTTTAGAACAAAAAAACTCTGAAGCCACAAAAAGTTTGGGAATATAGTCACAAATTAAACTGCCAAGTGACACAAAAAATTTAATCTACTGTATGCATGTAAAGGCTCATATTACTAAATAAGATCTGGCAGGTGAAAATGTTGTTGCTTTAGCATGTTTGACTCACAAACACTTAGAGAGGAGTAATTTGTCCCATTACATCAAAATATATGACTTATAATTCAACTCGTTCTGACGACTGCAGTCTTTAATCATCAAAGTCTCTCCAGACTTTTTTAATATGCTTTTACCCATATACCTTTCTTGAAGTGTGTATACCTTCAGTGCTCTGGGACTGATGCTGAGCACTGATTTTATGCCAGGGTGCAATGTTCAGTTTACAAGACTGTCATCGGCTGAAATGCCATTGCTTCCGGCAACAGTTGGCTCATATCGGTAGTGCCGACATGCTCCCAGCAGAGAGAGGGGTAAAGGAGGAGAAGATGGGAAAAAAGCTGGCTGTTAGATAAGAGCAGGACTGTACTTACGCTTTCACGTTATCTGGCATGAAACACCGATTCCTAAGAAGACCAGCCCACAGCTGCACCCCGACAATGCCGAATATAAAGAAGACAAAAAAGCACAGGAGGAGGACGTTGCCTAACATAGGCAGAGTATCAAGAAGCAGAGTCACCAGTATCCTCATACCTGAAACACAGAAACAAAAGAGAAACAGATGCAACACAATTTTAACTGTTGTGTGCTTATTCGATAAAGCTTTCACATTGATTTTACAGGTTTGCATAACATGCTTAATTTTTTAAAGTACCATTATAAATAGCTGAAAGACCAGTATATGAATGAATGAGACAATATTTTGATATTATCAATCTCGACAGATCATTGTTGACCAATAACAGTCTTGTATTTGTTTCAAAATCTACAAACTGCACTTTTTTTTCATAATATTTTTGAAGGAATTTTCAGTAAACATTGTGAAAAATAGATGTGCATTTGATTTAATCCATTTTATTTGTAATAAATTATATCTTTTTGCCATATGAATACTTTTATGTTTTTATAACTAAAGGAGCACTAAACTACATTATAACATTATTAAAAAAAAACAACTACATATTTTCCAGTAATGTGAGATTAATACTGAAATGTGAATTACTTGAAACTGCATTAAAAACATATTACAGTATCAACAGAATTCCCCAAACTAGTCAAACATAGAAATAATATCAAATTGACCAATACTGCTGAAATGTTAAAGGGTTAGTTCATCCAAAAATTAATAACTCACCCTCATGTCATTCCAAACCCATAAGACCTAAGAGCTTTCTGTCCCTCCATTGAATACCTATGTACGGTCTACTGTCCATGTCCAGAAAGGTAATAAAAACATCTTCAAAGTAGTCCATGTCGTAGACAGGTCTGTGAGCGCGTTCATTGCAGTGTAGTGATGTCTGGTTCGCGAACTAACCATTCGATTTAACCGGTTCTTCTTGAACCAGTTCACCAAATCGAACTGAATCGTTTGAAATGGTTCGTGTCTCCAATAAGCATTAATCCACAAGCGACTTAAGGTGTTAACTTGTTTAACTTGGCTGACACTCCCTCCCTTCCCTTGGCTGAACTGGTTCAAGAAGAACCGGTTAAATCGAATGATTCATTCGCGAACCGGATATCACTGCACTTGAACGCGCTCACAACAGACCCAGAAAAGAAGACAATGCTGAATAAAGTCTTAGTTTTTGTTATTTTTGGACCAAAATGTATTTTTAATGCTTCAACAAATTCTAACTGACCCTCTGATGTCACATGGACTACTTTGAAGATGTTTTAAGTTTTCAATGGAGGGACAGAAAGCTCTCAGACTAAATCTAAAATATCTTAAACTGTGTTCCGAAGATCAACGGAGGTCTTACGGGTTTGGAACGACATGAGGGTGAGTCATTAATGACATATTTTATATTTTTGGGTAAACTAACCCTTTAAGTGTTTTCAAGTTCCCAGCATGCACTGCAGCATAAATAATGTTGTGTTGTATTATTTGTTGTGTTTACATTGGTTGATTATCACTGTGATTTGTTTTGAGGTCTAAACTATAGACTATATATCTAATCCTAAAGACACATTTATTTTGTTCCTAACTGAAAATTTGTTAAAACTGTAGTTGCCTTGATGAATTTGTTGTCTGAAAGAGTCATTTTGCATTTAGTGCATGAACTAATTAAAATTGACAAAACAAACGAGCATTACTTAGGACAAATTTTAAGACAATGGTTGAGAAAATCCAGAAAATATGAATGCATCAGGTTGTATTGAGTCTTTATGCTTTCTCAATAATTCCTTCGTAATTGAAGAACGACACCTTTAACAAAATTGATCCCACTTGTAATAATGCTCGACAGAGTACAGGAATTGCATATTTAAATGGATGGCTGTGGGACCACAGGGATTGACTGAGTCAGACTTTAATGGAAAATTAAGACTTATTAAACCATTGAACAGATACACATTTCATTATCTCTCATTGCAGGTGAGCTAACCACCACTCAGAACTCCATAGCAACCATACAGCAAGATCCTAGCAACCACATAGCAATGTGCTTACAGTCACTCAAGAACACTTTATCAACCACAAAACAATGCCCTGGCAACACCCTACAGTAGCACTGTGGTGGTCCATTTTGCACAAGAAACCCTCACATTTTGAGTGGATGCAGAATTCTAGCTGTAACGCTGAGAACTACCATAACAAGAAAAGGCTTAAGGAATGTATTTCACATGCTAATATAAACTCACATCGGAACTTTCGGGCAGTTAAAAACTATACTGTTCTAAAGACTACAAACAAGGCTGTCAAAGATATCACATTACTGTATGCATTTCAATGAGTTTGTCTAATGCTGTTATTCACTTTTTTTAACAGTTAACACATTAAATGCATTATCCTTTTCTGTAGGATTGTTAAAAACAACAATGGTGTTCAGCAAAACTATCTACAGTCTTTTATGTTAGAATTGATTAACATTGATTTAAAAATTATTTGTCATTAATTGATACAATTTATTGTTACTTATTTTATGTATATTATCATGTGTGAAAAATATTCCTGGCTTTAGAAGTGAAATGTCATTTGGATAAACATTAAGGAGATGGCCATCAGATGCAACTCATGCTCACTGTTAAAACATGCCTGTGGCAACATTTGTGCAAAATGATATTTTTATTGCTTCTTGCATATTTTTCGAAACTCAAAGTAAAATGTCTAGTCAGCACTGGTAAAGCACATTGAGTTTTATCTGAAAGAGATGAATATCAATAAGGCAACATTGTTTGTTGTACATATCATGGCAGCTTAGAAAGGAAATGTCCGGTGAGTGGCGCTAAAAGGTTAATGCTTTATCACATTTGAATATAACTAAATAGTGTACACTAAATCTACCCTAAACCAGTGGTGTTTACAAAACCAAAAGTGACATAAAAACACATTTGCTGAGGCAACCATGACATTTTAGCTTGCTTTAACTCTTTAAGCTTTTTTATCAAGTGTCTTGACTCATGTTTCATAGGACTTATACCTGAATGCACCACACTGCAAGTGCAATGCTGTACCAGGTGTGCTACTGAGCAAGTTTCCTACATCAGCAATGGCACTGAATGAATTCAGGGTTTGCATTCCCTGTTTACTGTGAATACATTTGAGGAAAACAGAATCTGTTATAGAATCGATATGCAGTTTCGTGAGATTACATGAAATGAATCACAAAAATATTTGAATCAATAAACAGTCTCAAAAAACAAACAAACCAAAGAGCAAAATATCAGTCATGGATGCATATGTGAATCAGCTGTGTCTCTGTCACATGGCCCAGTGATCAAGACTGACTGGTGTGAACTATGTACAATGACACACTGAATTTATAAGCCCCAAAGCATCAGCGTTCAGGGTATCTCAAGTAGAATGAATGCCCTGTTACCTACAGATACTCATACTTATTTCAGATGAATCCTACGTCTATCTACTTTCTTGATACAACAAAACAATGGTGAAAAGCAGCAAAAAAACACACACTGCAAACCAAACATCATTGTGAGAAGTGCCCCTGAAGAGCAGTGATGTATCCGGTGGATCCGAATGACTAATATGTTTGAGGTGGGTGTGTGCGGCTGATGTAATTTAAGTGTATGATACGGGGAAGAGAGGGCCTTTAATGGGCCTGTCTAAGTATGTATATCCTCTTGATGGCCTTAATTCCACCCACCAAAGACAGCGTGGAGTCACTGTGTCACTCGGACACTTTAATGACCCCCCTAGAGATACTGTACGTGTGATCACAAAGTGGAAGAGGATTAACATGCTAACTCACTCTTATGTAAACAGATAGATGAGAGATAGAGAATTGCTCTGCCAAATGCCAAATATCTAGGTTGGTATTTAAATTACAGCTTCAGGTGTGAAATGGCATGTCGTCACCAACAAAATAATATGGACACACACATGCACTCCAACTAACATCCATAATTCACTCCAGAGAATCATAATATCATTTCATACTAAAAGCACTTCTGCTGGCGGCAACACTCCACCCAGACAAATAAATCACGGTATCTCGTCCTCCATCTGGGCAACAGCAGAGTCATTAAAGCTGATGTGGTGGCGCAGACTTACTTATAGTTTCAATCTACAGCTCACTCCAGAGGTATGTCTCAATCCATCTCTTAGTTTAGTAGTAAGTCCACTGCCCAGGGAATCTGATATTTCTATGGCTGTCAAAATTCGAGTGCATTAAAATGTTTGCTGTCCAAAAATGCTACAAAAAACAAAGGGGAATTTCACTATATTCATGTCTATATACACTGCTTTCATACATCTACAAGTCTATATACATATATATGTTTTCAATAAATTTGTATTTTTATTCAGCAAAGATTCATTCATTTGAACATAAGTGACAGTAAAGACAATCATAATGTAAAAAAACATTTAGGGCCCTATTTTAACGATCTAAACGCAAAGTTTAAAGCACACGGTGCAGGTGCACTCAGGGCATTTTCCAAATCCACTTTTGCTATTTTAACGATGTAAAAACAGTTGGCGCGCCTGGGCGCATGGTCTAAACGGGTTGTCCCTATTCTCTTAATGAGTAATGGGTGTTTTTTGGGCGTAACGTGCAATAAACCAATCAGAGTCTCATCTTCCTTTCCCTTTAAGAGCCAGTTGCGCATGTGCCATGACGGATTCGCTATTTACACGTTGGAATTTGGCAAGCTCAAAGACAGAACGCGTCTCCGAGATGAAACAGAGCTGATCGTGTGCGAGCAAATAGCCTAATTCTGATAAATGTGATGACTATCCATTATGACATGTAGGCATATATATACCAAAAGTTTGGACACACCTTCTCATTCAAAGAGTTTTCTTTATTTTCATGACTATGAAAATTGTAGATTCACACTGAAGGCATCGAAACTATGAATTAACACTTGTAGAATTATATATGGAATTATATACAAAACAAAAAATTGTGAAACAACTGAAAATATGTCATATTGTAGGTTCTTCAAAGTAGCCACCTTTTGCTTTGATGACTGCTTTGCACACTCTTGGCCTTCTCTTGATGAGCTTCAAGAGGTAGTCACCTGAAATGGTCTTCCAACAGTCTTGAAGGAGTTCCCCGAGAGATGCTTAGCACTTGTTGGCCCTTTTGCCTTCTGTCTGCGGTCCAGCTCACCCCTAAACCTTCTCGATTGGGTTCAGGTCCGGTGACTGTGGAGGCCAGGTCATCTGGAGCAGCACCCCATCACTCTCCTTCTTGGTCAAATAGCCCTTGATGCCTTCAGTGTGACTCTACAATTTTCATAGTCATGAAAATAAAGAAAACTCTTTGAATGAGAAGGTGTGTCCAAACTTTTGGTCTGTACAATATATATATATATATATATATATATATATATATATATATATATATATATATATATATATATATATATATATATATATATATATTATATTTAATTGTAATATTTGACAATATTATTGTATTATTAATCAAATAAATGCAGAATTAGTGAGTGTAAAAGTCAAAGGTTGTGTTCTGTAAGATGTCAATCATGCACACTGGCTCATCATGTGATTAGCTGAGATGATCTCTGCTTCACAAATCATAGTTCAGGCAGCTGTTTTCTCCTTTCATCACAGAATTTTTGACCAGGATGTATGACTTTGTTTCTACTTTGCATTTGGAAACACTTAAAAACAAAAGCATTTAGTAACACTTTAGCTTGGGGACCAATTCTTACTATTAATTAGCTGCTTATTAGCATTCAGCAACATAAAAAGCTTCAACATGTCAAAAAAGGCTGAGAGAAAGACTAAACATCTGGGTAAAAGCAGATCAGGTTTCAGATTGAGTGTTGCTCCCTGCTCACGCTACATCACAAGCGGGGATACACACAGTCTGTGTGTGGTCTGTCTGGGAAAGGAGCATGCAGAGTCGGCTCTCGAGGGAGGCGGAGTGGCAGCTGCACTCGTGGGATTCATAGATGGATCTGGCAGAGGGAACGGAGACGGGCGAGTACCTATCTTCGTCCTCAACCACCAGATGTGTGTAGATGCTGCTCTGGCTCCACTGCAACTCCAGGGCATCCGCATACTAAAATATATAGACGATTGGTTGATTCTGGCTCAAAGAACAGATGGTGGTTTGACATCGAGATGTCGTTCTACCCCATATAAGAAAGTTGGTTTTAAAGATTTAACGCCAAGTGTGCTTTCTCATTACAGAGGACCACTTATCTGGGAGTGGAGTGGGAGTCGACCACAATGCATTCACGATTGCCCCCTGTTTGGATCGAATCGATCCTCAATGCATTCACGAGAGTCAAAGAAAGCTGTTCACTCAAGCAGTTTCAGAAACTATTTGGTTTGATGGCAGCTGCGTCATGATGATACCTCTTGACCTGCTGTAGATGAGTCCCCTACAGTCGTGGCTCAAGACCAAGGGGTTCTCCCCGAGGAGAAACCAATTTCACATGATCAAGGTCACGCAGCGATGCTTATGTGCCTTGGACATGTGGAGGAAACCTTGGCTCTTGTCTCAGGGCCTGGTGCTGGGAGCTCCTTGTTGCCATGTAACACTAGTGATGGACGCATCCCTCACCGGGTCTGTGGAGTGATCGCCATCTCTTGTGGCACATCAACTGCCTGTAGATGCTGCCATATTTCGAGCATTGAAACATTTTCTCCCAGACCTAAGAGATCGCCATATGTTGGTGCGCACCGACAACACAGAAGTGGTCTCTTATATCAACCACCGAGGGGGTCTGCACTCACGCCGTTTGCACAAACTAGCGTACCCGATACTTGTTTGGTCCCAGGGAAAACTCCTTTCACTGAGAGCAGTACATATTCCTGGTAATTTGAATATGGGAGCAGAGCCCACCCAGAAGACATTGCACTGTCCCCTTTGGTTTTCTTTGACTCATCCGGCTCCATTGGGGCTGGATGCTATGGTACAGACGTGGCCAAGACTTCGTCTGTACACTTTTCCCCCGATCGTTCTGCTCCTGGGAGTTCTGGAGAGAGTGCAACGGGATGGGGTCCGTCTTCTGCTAGTAGCCCCGTTCTGGCCAGGCCGAGTATGGTTCTCAGATCTGATTTCTCTCCTTGACGGCTCTCCATAGGCACGATATTCCACTCTCACCCGGAGCTGTGGAAATTATGGGTGTGGCTTCCAGTCTCGTAGCATCCAGTCTCTCAAACGAGGTTGTTGAGACCATTCTCCAATCCAGAGGTTCCTCTATGTGGAAACTGTATGCCTTGAAGTGGAAAGTTTTCAATTCTTGGTGTGGAGATTGTCAACTTGACCCAGTTAACTACCCAGTTGGTAAACTGCTGGAGTTCCTGCAGGCCTATTTCTCCGCAGGGTTGACCCACTCCACCCTGACTAGTAAGCCAATTCTCAAATAACTATTATGATGAATTTTGTTCTACACACTCAAATGATAGAAGTACTTGCGCTGTCCAATCTATTAAGACTGTGTTTGTTCCCCGAATATTGAGGTCAAAATATAAATATAATGTAGCATCTAGAGAAAATCTTATCATTATTGTGATTAAGTGATTAAACCAGAAAAATGTAAAGTAAATGAACAAAAACAATTTTTAAAGTCACCCAAAGCAGTTATTGTAAATGAAATGATCACAGATAATTGTTTTGATATACTCCGCTTGACTGAAACCTGGCTAAAAACAAATGATTATATTGGTCTAAATGAGTCGACTCCACTAAACTAATGTTATAAGCATGAGCCCCGTCAGACTGGTCGTGGCGGAGGTGTTGCAACAATATATAGTGATATTTTCAATGTTACCCAGAAAACAGAATACAGGTTTATATCATTTGAAATACTTCTGCTTAATGTTACACTGTCAGATATGCAAAAGAAATCTAATGTATCTCTTGCTCTGGCTACTGTGTATAGACCACCAGGGCCGTGTACAGAATTCTTAAAATAATTTGCAGATTTCCTCTCAGACCTTCTGGTTACAGTTGATAAAGCGCTAATCATGGGGGATTTTAATATTCACGTTGATAATACAAATGATGCATTAGGAGTAGGCGTTTACTGATCTAATAAACTCTTTTGGAGTCAAGCTAAATGTCACCAGGTCCACTCATCGTTTTAATCATACACTAGATTTAATTATATCGCATGGAATCGATCTTACTGATATAGATATCGTACCTCAAAGTGATAATGTTACAGACCATTTTCTTGTATTGTGCAAACTGCGTATTACTGATATTAACTATATGTCTCAGCGTTACCGTCTGGGCAGAACTATTGTTCCAGCCACCAAAGAAAGATTTGCAAATAACCTGCCTGATTTATCTCTACTGATATTTGTACCCAAAAATACACATGAACTAGACAAAATGACTGGCAACATGGGCACTATTTTCTCTAATACATTAGAAGCTGTTGCCCCCATCCAATTGGAAAAGGTTAGAAAAAAACATACTGTGCCATGGTATAACAGTAATACTCACTCTCTCAAGAAAGAAACTCGTAGTCTTGAATGCAAATGGAGAAAAACTAACTTGGAAGTTTTTAGAATTGCATGGAAAAACAGTACGTCCAGCTATAGACAGGCTCTAAAAACTGCTAGGGAAGAGCATATACACAAACTCATATAAAATAACCAAAACAATCGAAGGTTTTTATTTAGCACAGTGGCTAAATTAACAAATAACCAGACACCACCTGTCCAAAATGCAGCAGATAGAGTCCTCACCAGGTCAAGAAAATATGATCATATTACCCCAATTTTACAGTCTCTGCACTGGCTACCTATTAAGTTGTGTATCAGTTACAAATTATCATTACATACCTATAAGGCCCTAAATGGTTTAGCGTCTGCGTACCTAACTAGCCTTATGCGTTACATATCCATCACGCTCCTTAAGGTCTCAAAAGCTGGACTTTTGGTAGTTCCTAGGATAGCAAAGTCCACTAAAGGAGGTAGAGCTTTTTCATATTTGGCTCCCAAACTCTGGAATAGACTTCCTGATAATATTCGGGGTTCAGACACACTCTCTCTGCTTAAATCTAGATTAAAAACACATCTCTTTCGCCAAGCATTCGAATAATGCATCTCTTAAATTTTTCTGAAAAATCCTGTCATACGTGCACAAACTGACAGTCACCACTTATAAGCTACAACTAAATATTGTAGAAACGTAATTTTCTGTAAAGTTGCTTTATAATGATTTGCATCGTAAAAACCACTATACAAATAAACTTGAATTGAATTGAATTGAACTGAATTGAAGGTCTACATGGTGGCCATTAGGGATGGGTATTGTTAAGGTTTTAACGGTATTGCTACTCTTACCGATACTGCTTAACGTTCCGGTACTTTAACATTATTCTCATCGGTACTTTGTGTTGTGTGTGTGTGTGTTTTTTTTAAGAACAAGTTGAGAACAGAATTAACATTTCTTTATTTTTTTTAATGTAAAATTAATAATGGGCTTGTCTTGGACCAGAGGTGTTAGGAGGAGTTGGTTGGTTCATAGTAGCTGCAATTGGCTATTTTGTAAACTAACTTGAGGTGCTGTGCATTTAAGCTAGCCAAATAAATGTTTACATTTACATACTAATCTTTCCTTATTTGGAATTTTAAAAACAAGTAGAAAATATGTTGATTTCATTCAAATTTTTCCCAGAAGAAATCAACAGAATTTCTACGTAAGGTTAGCAAACCAGGGAGATTTTACATTTATTTTAAATGACGTGAACAACGTTGATTAAACATGATTTTAGTATACATACTTGACATAGATGGGGCAACAACCAGAGACGAGCTAGCTAGGCAGTCGATACACATAATGCACTTTTGAAAGATGCTTTGACAGATTGCTTGTGTTTCCGCCCTTACATGCAAATATTGTTTTGCACTTATGACAACGAGGGTTGTCAGCATTAACTCTAGTGAAGTATAACCACACTTTTGGAACGTTTTGCTCTCTCCGCCATCGTCACTCTTTGTATTAAGCGGGAGTTTTCGTAGTGTTATGCGTGTACCATGCTCGTTCTTGTTGTGTGTAACTGACAGACAGCCTCCGCGGTGTGCATGCGAGTTCTTGCAGATCTCACAGACAAACGTCTTAATAATATTGCAAATTAGAAATGTTTGCTAAGATAAAATGTACACGACAACATTATTAAGCAAAAATACATAGTACATTATTTTTTTTCCTCCAGTACCGAAAGCAGAACCGATACCGTCAGATCTTAATGATACTACGGTCTTTCATAATTTAGCCCCGGGGCCAGTTTAATACCGGGTTTCGGTACCCATCCCTAGTGGCCATTACGGACTACCACATCCCTCTCTGTGACCAGTCAGTGGGCAAACACCCCCCAGTTTCACGTTTCCTCTGTGGTGTGGTGAGACCCCCAGTACGATCTCGTGTCCCCACGTGGAACCTGGCTGTGGTGCTAAAAGCTCTTTGTAAGTCTTCATTCAAGCCCATTGAAGAAGTTTCTATCTCACAATTAAGACTGCCTTTCTTCTGGCTATTTCTTCTCTAAAGAGAGTTGGGGATCTTCAGGCTCTCTCACTGGCCCCTTGCGCCGGACATGGCAAAAGTGTTTCTCTACCCTCGTGCGAGGTATACTCCTAAGGTCCCCTCTGTTACACCACAGCCTATCGTACTACAGGCCTTTAGTCCTCCTCCCTTCAGGGAGCCAAACCAGCACAAGCTTAACTGTATGTGTCCAGTGTGAGCACTGGACGCATATGTCCACATATCTGCCCTGTGGAGAAGGTTTGTGTGCTATGCTCCCCCTAAGAGAGGTCTTCCAGCTACAAAACAGACCCTCAGTTGGTGGATAGTGGATGCTATTTCTATTGCTTATGAGTCCTCTGATCTCCCCTCACCATTGGGTGTCAAGGCTCACTTGCCCTGAAACATGACGGCCTCCAAGGCCTTCTTGGCAGGTATGTCTATGCAGGACATCTGCAACGCTGTGGGGTGGTGCATGCCCCTCACGTTTTTCAGAATTTATTGTCTAGATCTGCGAGCCACTCTGGGCTCTTCTGTTCTCTCATCCTAGCTGTGCAGGCTTCAACACTGGGCAGGGATTTTTGAAGCCAAAAAAAGTGCTTCCATCCATCATTAAACTACTCCACATGCTTAGTCTTGCACATGCCCTCTTGAGTGACCGGAAGCTGGAGATTACAGCTTATATATTTTTAAAAATCAATATATTTCTTACACAAATGCATCGTTTCGCTTCAGTAGGCCTTTATTAACACCCTGTGGAATTATCAATAAATAACACTTTTAATCAACTTAATTATTTATCTGGATTTTCTAGCATGACAGACACTTACTAGGCACTCTGTTGATGGCTCGCAGGGGCCTGAGCACTCGCACAGTTCGGATGGCTGACAGGCTCGCATTATGACCATCCAGTGAATACTCCATCATCCTGAAGAAAGCAGAGCAGAGGAAACATACTGAAAGCATCAGACATTAAAGGTTAATCTCTATAACCTTTCTTTCTGTCAATCTTACATGAGGATAATGAAAGAAAAGAGGTTTTAAAAGGAAGTCTTGATGCATTCATCAATCTTGTCAATTTAAAGGTCACTTTAAGGAACAAAGGGGATTTTTTTTTTGGTAAATGAATCAGAGCATTGGGAAATCTCACAGAAGTTCTTTTTCCCAACTGACGGCCTGTAAATCGAGCGGCGAGTCCCTTTTGACCAGCTTTACCGTGGTGATAATGGTTGAATACATGAGTGACAAGTGAGAAAAAAGGCGGGATTCCTCACCCTGCCATCACAATGAAGAAGTCCAGGCGGTTCCATGTATCGCCAAGGTAACACTTTGATCCAAAAATCCCCAGGGCTATCATTTTGATGACCATCTCCACAGCAAAGAAGGCGAAAATGCAGTCATCAAATACCTATGGACATAGATCACATTAATTTCTATTATATAGAATGACAAAACTTGTTTTCTTACAAAAGTATTGTATACCCCTCAAAAAACTTTGCATTCACCTGAAAAAAATTGGGGTAATGCTTTAGTTTAGGGACCAAGTCTCACTATTATATAGTTGCTTATTAGCATTCAATTTACTAGCAACATTTTGAGAGAAGGTCACTTTGATCTCTTCACAGATTCCTGTTCCTGTCGCTGGAAAAATGAAAAATGGGCATAAAACTTTTTGGCACCATTTGAGTGGTTTACAGGGAGAGAGTGAGAAGATCAGATGTTATTCATTTTGTGTAGTATTTTCAGCTCTGGCCCCAGCTGACCCGAACTCCTAATTCATGCTGATGCTAATGTCAGGCTCTTCAGGACATACAAATTTCCCACAGTACCGTATATTAAACCCAGGTCGCTTTGGTGGGAGCGTGGGGAGGATTACAGAGAATTACAAAACTACAGAAATAAATGCCTGAGTCTCTGATATCTGGCAAAGGTCCCAGTGACCCCTAAACCTGTGTGTGCCACAAAACATGGCGACATGCCATCTCTGTGCTGAGACAGTCCTAAAAACAGACATTGGACACAAAAATAATAAAATAAACAAAAAAAAAATAAAGGTTAAGATATAATTTTAGGACCAATGGAGATCATGCGAATTCTGATGTACAGTGGCCCCAAAAAGCACTTGAAGATTCAATTTACAGCATTTTATTATTACTGAGATACTTTCAGAGTTTTCATTTATATTTATTATTATTTTTTATTTTAAAATATCATCAATTATTTTTATATTTTTTATTTTCATCTTAAAGCTTTGTTGTTGTTATTTTTATTTTGTTAAATATTTTATTTATTTTCCATCTATATAAACTTCCCCCCAATTTTATTTTAGTACATTTAGTTTTATGTTATTTAAAGCAACGAAATACCTACAGTTTTATGGAATAAAATCACTTTCAAAAATAATCGTACGTAATTCAAAACATTTGTGTGTAATTTTAATATACTCGTGCGTAATTTAAAACTATTGTACGTAATTCTGTTTTTTGTCAGAGTTGGATTCCAAAATCTACGGCCACGACGGTTTACAGATACGCGATTTTGTGTGTTTTTTTATAGTACAACTATAAAATGTACGACTGTGACAGTTTACAGACACGGCGCTTGTTTTCACAATAGCTCTGTTATACACACGACATGCAAATTACGACCACGAAATGCGGTGTGTGAAACGACTGTCAAAAATACGTCATTAAGGTCACAGGCATTACTATGCGAGGGAAGATGAATTGATTCAACGAAGTGCGCATGCGCCCTACCAAAGTTTTAAACCACTGGCGCCGAAATGGCGGATCAACAGCCAAGCGCTTACACCTCGTCTCAGGTAAGTTAATAATTATTATTATTTTTTTTTAATCTGACATGTTTAAACTGGGGTCATCAAACTTGTTCCAGGCGGTCATGAGGTCGGAGCTAATCTCTGAAGGACACGGGCCCTCCAGGACCGAACTTGACGACCCCTGTGTACTAATAACTAATAACAGAGAGTATCAATATTACAGAGATAGTAATCGTTTGTTAACATGGACAAATGGTGCATAGTCTAATTAAATATGTGCTAATTTGCATAAATACCACAACAGATCTAAACATTGGGTCTAGCCAGGTGAAAATGTCTTGTTAAATTTTGTTGACAAATAACAGTAAAATGCTTAATATTAAGATATGAGTGGAACCCATTTAGGCTACCCATGAGCATCAATACAGAGAGGCAGGAAGAAGTACTTTGGTTCCTACTTAGGCTGGTTCCTTTATTAATTTTTAAAAGATTATATTTGGGGCTGTTTCTGGGGGACGAGTCTGAGGCAAGAACATGAGACAATAGTAAGGAGCATGCAGAAGACAAAAAGTAGGCAAAATAAAAAGTAAATTTCCAGAAACAGTCCCACGGACCAAACTAATAAAGGCTGGTTTCTAAAGTACTTCTTCCTGCCTCTCTGTATTAATGCTCATGGGTAGCCTAAATGGGTTCCATTCAGACCTTAATATTAAGTATTTTACTGTTATCAACAAGATCGAACAAGACATTTTCACCTGGCTATACCCAATGTTTAGATCTGTTGTGGTATTTATGCAAATTAGCACATAAATACAGAAAGAAATGACTGAGTAAGTTAAATTGTTTTTAAACCATTGATTTATCTCTATCAACATAATCACACACAATATTGTAGTAACAAGATGTTGTAATCTTTATTTGCTGGAAAATGACAATCAGTCAAGTTTGTGTTTTAAGCACATCTGACACATCCCTAAACCTGAAATGTAAAGCAGAACGAGCTCCACTTGCAGGTTATTGTAGAATATGTAAGCACACTGACATATGCATAATTTATTTTTGCACTGTTAATCAATTTTACATTTTCACTTAGTGCAGGTTAATGTAAGGAAGATAATGTACTACAGATATTTAAATCCTTTTTGTATGTACTCCACTTCTTCACTGCCTGACCATCATCTTAATGTTTATGCAGTTCAATGTTTTTATTATTTTTTTATATCTAAAGCACCTTGCTCAGTAAGTATTTAGATGTTTTTCATATATGTCACGGTCTAAGCATGATCTGTTTCTGTTGTTCTGATGAAGGAAACTTGTGTTGGGGAGGATTCAATATCTGTTGAGGCTCATGTGAATGTGTGATAAAGTGAAACACATCCAGACACATGGCTGTCAAAGACCACACGACAGGAACATTCTCCTGGAGACGCTGAGAAAGCACTGAAGGAATGTCTGAGGAGGATGTACTCAAAAAATACACATACTTCAGGACACCTGCTGGAGTGAGTATATTAAAGAAAAAAAAACTCATCAACTGTAAAATATCATGTTTCAAATATTTTCAGGTAATATTTTATTCTTCTGTACCTTTTTAGCCCATCTGTTAAAAATTTAAAGCAATAGTTTTAGAAAACAATGTAAGATTTATCAGTCTAGACAAGAACATGAAATGCACCGTATATTGTGAAGCTTATACATTAGCTTCTGATTGTTTCTGCAGTTCTGCACTGTATGTAGCTACACTGTCTGAGCCAAAGAGAATGCAACAGAATCTGATGAATCTGAAAAGTGTTTTTTTTTTTTTTTTCTTGTTATTATTATTATTATTGTTGTTGTTGTTGTTGTTATTATTCTTTTTATTCATTTATTTTATGAAAGGGGGACCTGTCTACACCTTTCCTACCGTACACCTGATGGATACTGACTGTAAAATGTCAATCATAGTTCGAGGGCTCAGTGTGGTGACAGAAGATGGAACAGATGAGTGTCAGTGCACCAGTCTTGATGAAGCTTCATAACAGCCTTCTGGATGTATTCTGCTTTCAACATTGCATATCCACCACACATGAGAAAGACACTGACTTTCCTTCAGAGGGACATTGTCAACATTAGAAGATGGAGACAAGCACTGCCAGTAACTTTACTCTGAATGATTAGCCTCTTTTATTAGATCCTCATGCCTTGACTGTACCATTGCACAAAGTGCACTCGAAGGACATTCACTCTTTTGAAGTTAACCCAACACTTTGGAGTTGTACATGCACATGAACCAAATAGCTTGCTCTATTCTTTTTTCTATTCTATCTGTTTTCTTTTTATTTATTACATTATTTAAAAGCCCTTGCTACATGTAATGTGTTAAGCTAACTGAGACTTGTTAAAGCTCTTATATATCATTGCTCTTTTTGTTTTTTGATTGCTTCAACTCTGTCCTCATCTGTAAGTCGATTTGAATAAAAGCGTCTGCTAAATGAATAAATGTAAATGTAAATATTAGTATAACCTGTGGTATAGATGAGTGCCAGTCAACTTTTTTCTGATTCCATTCTGTTAGAAACCATGCACAGGAAGCATATGTAGTACTTTTGTTACTCAGTGAATAGTCAGTAGTACAGTTGTATTATAATATAATGGAGAAGGATCTGGCTGCAGACTTGCAGTCTCAGACACTTGTGCTTCTTTTTTTATTGGATATTTTATTCTACTTATTGGTTACTTCTTGTTTGAATCTCTCAACATTTGTTTTTCTCTTGTGTAGGTATGGTTGACTGGAAGTCTGTCAGTCCAGATGTGAGGAAGACACAGAGTGGAGCTGGAGCTCAGCAGATGTGTGATGCTGTAGATACTGTGGTCTTGGAAAGAAGGGATCTTCACAGCTTTCTATTCAGACGAAGAGTTTGCTGGATTCTGTTCTATGGACTGCTACTACAGAATGAATGAATGAATGAGTGGTCTATCTATCTATCTATCTATCTATCTATCTATCTATCTATCTTTTTACTTGAATTGGTGAATGAAACTGAAAGCTAAATAAATGTTTTAGTGGATAAACCTGTGTCTGTTTGATTAATTGGTTAATGTCACTTAAAACAAGGTTACTAAACTCTGCTGACTAATTTTTTAATTTATTAGTTTTTTTTTTTTTTTTACTCATTTTTCTCTATCAGGCAAAACCTAGTTTTCTAGTGTAACACTTTACAATAAAGTTTAATTTGTTGACTGATGTATTAACTAACATTAACTATGAGCAATGCATTTGATACAGTATTTATTAAACTTTGTTAATTTATAAAAATACAGCTGTACGTTGTTTGTTCTTCTTAGTTCACTAATGTTAACAAATACAGCTGACTTTAAATTACTTTAAATTAAGAACATCAAGTGCGACTAACCGTGTTAAGAGACGTTTGTATTATCAAAAATAATTGTAATCTGTATTTGATTATTGATAAACTAAGACCTAAACGTGCGGTGGTGATTACGTCAGTAAGCCCTTTTGAAGGTACTTTCGAAGTTTAGTTTAATTTAAAACAATATTATTTACATCATTAATGCTGTTTTTACATTGGATAAATTATTATTATTTTTTTTAGGATTATGTGTTTAATTTATCGCTTTCTATGAATCTATAGGCCAATAGCGATTAAGAGTATGACTCTTCGTTGAATCGATTCATCTTCCCTCGGATAGTAATGCCTGTGACCTTGATGACGTATTTTTGACAGTCGTTTTGCACACCGCATTTCGTGGTCGTAATTCGCATGTCGTGTGTATAACAGAGCTATTGTGAAAACAAGCGCCGTGTCTGTAAACTGTCACAGTCGTGCATTTTAGAGTTGTACTCTAAAAAACACACAAACTCGCGTATCTGTAAACCGTAGTGGCCGTAGATTTTGGAATCCAACTCTGACAAAAAACAGAACTACGTACAATAGTTTTAAATTACGCACGAGTATATTAAAATTACACACAAATGTTTTGAATTATGTACGATTATTTTTGAAAGTGATTTTATTCCATACAGTTTTAAGTGTTCAAATGCTTTTATGGAATACTTTATCTTGGAATTATGTTTGAAGGAACATTATCATATTACAAGCTTTCTCTCACTGCATAATGTACCAAGACTTACCTGTAGGACGATACACCACTCAGACTGGCACTTAAGGTCCTCACATGGCTGGAACATGCCCAGAGTCACACAGTTCAGGAGAATCACCAGCATGCTCACATGCTCAAACCATGTGCACAAGAGTCAAGGGAATATATCACAGAGATTATAAAGTCATGGCAAAGCACTGTTACTCCACAAAACATAAAAAGATATATAAAATGAATACAAATATTGATTTTACTGATCCCTTACTAAGCTTAGAGCAAATGAGTTTAACAACCAGAGTAAACAACACTATGGATTTGCAAAAATATAAATAAATCATCAAGAACATTATTTGCAAAACGTTCCTTCCTTCTGACTGAATTTTAATTAAACTTTTAAAGCATGATTAAGGAGTGCAAAGCCTATTATTCAGAATAAATAAATATATAAATGAAATAAATTAAGTTTTAAATGTTCTCTTTTTAAGTTGTTTGGTTTCCTCAAATATAAATAAATAAAAAAGTTAGAGGTCTTAGGGTGTCTTAAAAGTTTCACAAACCACAGCACTAACGAAAAGGTAAAAGCTAATACACGTTTCAATAAAACAAGCAAAAAACATGCTTATTTTGAGGAATCAACGTTACACACATTTGAGTCTGTAAGATTTTTAAAGGTTTTTAAACCTTTAAAAGGCTGAATTTATAAGATCAAAAATCCATTAAAATATTAATATTGTGAAATATTATTGCAATATTATTAAAAAAAACAGTTTTCTATTTTAATATTTACTTCTTTTAAATAATTTATAAAAAATTGTAATTTATGAAGTCATTTATTCCTGTGATGGTAAAGCTGATTTGCTGTTAATTAAATATTTAGGTCACACTTTATTTTATGGTCCAGTTCTCACTTTTAACTAACCATTAACTACAAATTTTGCCTCAATAAAATTAATAGTTAGTAAAGTAGTTGTTAAGTTTAGGTATTGCGTAGGATTAAGGATGTAGAATATGATCATGCAGAATATGTGCTTTTTAAGTACTAATAAACAGGCAATATACTAGTTATATGCATGCTAATAAGCAACATGTTAATAGTGAGAATTGGTCCCTAAATTAAAGTTTTACCAAAATTGCTTAGTATTATCAATAATAAAAATAAAAAAAGCTGCTTAATATTCATGTGAAGACTATTGAGCATTTCTTTCAGAATTCTTTAGTAAATAGAAAGTTAAAAAACAACAGCATTTATAACATTATAAATATTTTTACTGTTATAATCAATTCAATGCATCCTTGCTAAATTAAAGCACTAATGTCTTTCAAAAACAAAATAAATCATAATGACCCCATAGAGTAGTGTTTAAGGGGCTCATTTGCAAATAACGAGTAACAGTAAAAATTTAAAATTTATCACCAGTGGAAGAATAATGCTTAAGACATCAATAAACTATATGGCCATAGCAGCCTTCTCAAGCATCCAAGCAGGCATAAAATGCTCTTCTCATTGCATAACTGCTGAAATATTTAGAGAGTATGTCAGGAACAGGGTTATGTGTGTTTAAGCGGCACAACCAATGGTTCCACTGCTGTCTGAGATGTCAGATGGCATAATAGCGACGAGGCCGAAACCAGCTGCTGCTGCTGCTGCTGTCACTAGGAATGACCTATTAGCATCTCCGTTGGTGCTGTCTGTTACACCGAAGATCAAGACCAACGTGTCCATCATGATCAGTGCCCGTCACACATCATGCACACTACAAATCAGCACCGACAACACCCACTAGCCCTTGTGGATGCCATGTTCTCGAGATCATCTCTAATCATCTGGCCCGGCTCATACACAATCTTTAAAACAGCTGAGCTTAAACCCTCCAAGGACACAATCAGATATCTTAGGGTTTAAATGACAATCGTGTTACACCAAGGGCTTTGAAACTCATGTTTTATGCAGGTCTACTCATCTAAATTGGGCAAATGACGGACACTTTCTATGCTAGACACAAATGAGAAATCTGAATAACTCTCATTTTCATAAGCCATCATAGAGCTTCAGATTGTAGGCGTTATAATGTTGTGTTCCCTCACAATGGAGCGGTGACTGAAATCAGGTGCTGATGATGAACTCTGGAAAGGCGAGAAATTGAGTGGACTTTAATAAGTTATGCTAGAGGTTAAAAGACCTGAAGGGAACACAGAGCAGTTAGGGTAACTCATGGTCAAAGACACGCTGCAGTACCCACTTACGGTCTACAGTCTGAGCGGCTTAAATTGATAATCTGTCACTTTATAAATAATGGTCTATTCTCATGAAAGGTACTGGCCAGTTTTTCGGTTCCATGGTCTATCCATCCTCTTAAAAGGTAAATTGAACTGCATTACTACTAAAATAAGATTTTTCCAACCACCAGTCGAGCCAACTCAAGGGAAAGGGGCAAAATGTCATGGAAACCCAACCACTGTAAAAAATAATTTTCCTTCCATCAGCCCACTCCTTTAATATTCCACCATTCTTCTCTCTTTTCTACTACATTCTCAAGTCTTTTTCCAAAATCAAGTCCTGACAAGATGCTACAGTGAAGCACTGCTTCAAAATACTGTGCACATGATGTGTGAAATTTGAGATTTGGGTTTTTAAACTAGCTCATAGACGGAGGATTGTAAAAACATAGCAAACATATTTTTTTGAAAGAAGTCAAGAAGCTCACCAATGCTGAATTTAATCAAAAATACAGCAAAAAAAAAAAAACCTACACTGTCAGCCTGCAGTGTGGTCAGCTTGACAGATTCTGATCAAACACCAAACCCAGCTATTAAGGGTTTAGGGTTCATTGTTAAAGAAAAGATATCAGAGAAACACCTAAACACACTCACCCAGTTTGGGACATGACCAAAAAGAGTGTAGTAAAGTTGCTAGTTCAGTTGCGCAACAAAGGCAGGTTGCAGGTCAGCATTAACTGATGATGAGTGTGTAACGGTGGTTACACTAACTATTGGAAATTAATTAAAAAATTAATCTAAAAACTAATCTTCACTAATTCGGGCGCCAGGCAGACTTAAATCCACCATTACACACACATAGATATCAATGTAATGAAACACACACAAAAAAAAAAATTCAATTTCATCAAATTGTAATGTGCAATATCAAGATGACGAAACATTTTTACAGAGAGTCAAATGCATATACACAAATCACTCCTGTGGTGCAACAAGTACCAGAAATGATTAGTCAAGAAAGAAAAAAAAAAAGTGTTTGTTACTCAAAAATACAAAGTGACAAAAGTTCAATAATCAAACAGACAATCAAAATATTCAAAAACAGTTCAGAATCAAATATTTAAATGTTTCCCCAAAAAGAAAACTAAATAAATACAACTTTGAAGGCATAGGAAAATATGTGTGTGTGTGTGTGTGTGTGTGTGTGTGTTCTTGAATTACGTGAATAATGATGCGGAAGATTTTGGAAGTTTTAAAGTGCGTCGTTGGTAATGAATACCTGAGTTGCGTCTCAGCAGTTTTATGAATCAACACTCTCTTCTATGGACATCGGTGAGACAATACGCCAGGATAGCGATTAATCCTCTTTGTCCGCCGAAATCGAAGACCCAAGGCAGAATGCCAGCGAGTGGACTTACTCACGCTCTGCAGTCGGCGTCAGACACCGGATCAAACACGTTCAGCAGGTAAACCATTCCGCTTTCAGTGCTGTAGTACCTTTTTCACAAACTGGCATGTACATGATAAGTTAAACCGCCCGCAACTCGGCAGCCTGCCTGCCCTCTCACTGCCACTCAACACGTCACCATCTCTTCCTCCTTTTTTTTTCTCCTTCCACTTCCTCTTTTATTCCTCCATTTCCGCTCATAATCCTTCACACCTTTCTCCTGATTAGCTCTTACAACCAACAGTGCGGTTTATTCCAAAACCGTCACACTCCCCCTCCCCTGGAAAAACAACCCATGGTTAAAATCCCTGAAACTCCTCTTCTTCATCAGAGGTGTCTTGGAATGTTTTTAGGAGTTTTTCCTTGCTTTGGGACTCTAATTCTTCAGCTGTCGGGTAACACGGTTTCATATTGCAAACATGAATTGTGCGGACATCCTCCCCAGTAGTCTCCAGTGCCACACGATAATTGAGTGGACCCAGCGGTTTTATTATACGATAAGGACCTCTCCATTTGCTGGCTAGTTTAGCAGTAAATTTAGCTTTTGCACTAGACTGTGGAAAGTTCCTGATCCACACACGGTCTTGTTCTTTAAATGTTACTTCTCGTCGATGCTTGTTGTAATTTCGTGTTTGTCTAACATGAGCTTTTTTGCTGTTTTCCATAGCTTTTGATTTAAGCTGAGTTAAACAATGAACAACATCATAGGCTGCCATGTCAGGAGTAAGATTTCTACCTTGGAGGAGTTTGTCCATTGGACCCTGTAGCCTTCTTCCCAATTGCAGTTCAGCAGGGGTCATTCCTATGGTCTCTTGTACAGCTGAATTGATGGCAAATCTGAACTCTGGTAAATACTGATCCCACTTGTTGTGTTTTTCATCCAGGTATGCGGCGATCATGTACTTAATGGTGCGATTGGCTCTCTCAGTCATGTTGGTCTGAGGATGGTACGCAGTAGTCAGTTTAGGTGTTACATTCCATTTTTCGCAGAGCTCCTTGAAAACAGATGACACAAATTGCGTACCTCTATCAGACAACAAGAAATTAGGCACACCCCACCTGGTCAGAATTTCCTTCTTGAAGATTTCAGCAACCGTCTTTGCCATGGCATTTCTCATGGGGAACATCTCAACCCAACGAGTAAAGTAATCAATGAACACCAAGAGATATTCATTTCGGTTGGAACTACACGGTAAGGGCCCCATTATGTCCACACCCAGCATTTCATTAGGGTGAGTGACAGTGGGATGCTGCATTTTTCCAGCAGGTTTTTGGTTGTCACCCTTGAGTTGTTGACATTTTATGCACCTTTTTACCCACTGTTTAACATCATTCCACATTCCTGGCCAAAAAGCCACTTCTTGAATTCTCTTATAGGTCTTAAATATTCCTCCATGACCGCTCAAGGGGCTGGCATGATAATGCTGAAGGATCTGTGGAATTAGGCTAGCTGGAACACACACCCGATAATGCAGCTGGTTGTCAGCCAGGTGAGCTTTACGATAAAGCTTATCTTCGAGTACCTCATATTGTTCTTTCAAGTGGAGATCACCTTGTGCCATGGTTTGCAATATTTTCATGATTACTGAGTCTTTATGCTGTTCTTCCCAGATATTATCTAGAGAAATTGGAAGATCTTCTGACTCCTTGCGGCCGGCATACAGATTGCAATGGATACCGATGGGGATTCGAGAGAGTGCGTCAGGGGCCACGTTTAACTTTCCTTTCCGGTATTCAACAATGAAATCAAATCTCTGCAGTCGCAAAGCCCATCTAATCAGACGACTGGAGGTCTTGGTGGACCCCATCACCCACTGCAATGCAGAGTGGTCAGTAACAACAGTAAACAACTTGTGTTCAAGATAATGCTGCCACTTCTCCAGAGCCCAAACCACTGCCAAACATTCTTTTCCGTTGCGGAGTAATTTATTTCAGCTTTATTCAAAGCTCTGCTAGCATAAGCTATGACTTCCTCCTTCCCCTGGTCCCTCTGGGTCAACACCGCACCTAGACCCATTTCACTAGCATCTGTGTAGACAATGAACGGGTGTTGTAAATTTGGGTGTCCCAAGATGGGAGGGGTCATCAAGCTTATTTTCAACTGTTCAAAAGCATGCTGACAACATGGCGTCCACTGGAAGGCTTTGCCTTTCTTCTTCAGGGCATTAAGGGGTTCAGCGATCTGGGAGAAGTGTGGAACAAACCGATGGTACCATCCGGCTAAACCAAGGAATCGCTGGACCTCCTTAAGGTTTCTTGGGACTGGATAAGAGCGAATAGCTTCAACTTTGTTGGGATCAGCAGATATACCTTGAATACCCACGACATGGCCCAGGAATGTTAATTCCTGCAGACAGAATTTGCTTTTTTTAAGGTTAATAGTCAGACCAGCATTTTGCAGCTTGTTGAGAACGCTCTGGATATCAAGGAAGTGCTGTTCAATAGTAGGAGAATAGATAATAATATCATCTATATACACAAAGCAATTGTGACCACGTAGTTCCCCTAAAACAGTTTCCATTAATCTTTGGAAGGTGGCTGGAGCATTTTTCAAACCAAAGGGCATAACATTAAACTGAAATAATCCAAATGGAGTAATAAATGCTGTTTTTGCTGTACTTTCAGGATCCATGGTCACCTGCCAGTATCCGCTATTCAAATCAATAGTGGAGAAAATAGAAGCTCCAGAGAGAGATTCCAAGATCTCTGTGATGTTTGGTAGTGGGTATGCGTCACTTTCTGTAATAGCATTTACCTTACGGTAGTCTACACAAAACCGGAGACTCCCATCTTTTTTAGGGACTAAAACAACAGGCGAAGCCCAACCTGAATGGGAAGGTTCCACAATGCCAGCACTTAACATCTCTTCCAATTGTTGTTCCACAACAGCTTGTTTGGTCGAAGACATACGATATGGTCGTTGCTTTATGGGCACTTGCTGAGTGAGGTAAATATGATGTTGAAGGACATCAGTACGGCCTGGTTTGAGTGCACACACTTGTGGATTGGCTTCCAGAACTTTCCGTAGCTGGTATTTTCCATCAGCTGGTAAGTGGGCTTCATTCACAGCATTATCAAAAAAGTTTTGGATGTCCATGTCATCTGTGCTGAATGTAAATTTGGGTTGAGGGGGAGGAACTGAACTCAAGATAGAAATACTCTGGTTGGGATTCCCTTGGTGCTTTACTTTCCTGGGTCTATTCACAGGTACACTTGCACTACCTGGTTGAAATGGATAATCCACATCAGGAGTAGATTTGAAAGTATACATTTTATCAATTACATTTATCTGTAAGCCACTAAAGAAAATAAAATCCAGGCCAAGAACTACTACATATGCCAGAGCTTTGGGTGCTAGAACTGCAGCTGGTATGGTAAACATTTGGTCATGGAAGTTAATTTCGACATTCAGCCATCCAAGAGGAACCTCAGCTTCCCCGTTAGCCAAATACAAAGGCCCCAATGTCCAAGGTTGGAGATCGTTAGGCGATTGAGCAAAGTTCTTCCAAAGGGTCTCATGGATGAGGGTATAGCTTGCACCAGTGTCCACAATAGCTTTCCCCTTCCACGAGCCAACACTGACAGGAACAATTAACTGTTGTGGTACACTGACAGGATTTTTAGGAATGGAAGATGTACTTCCAGTTGTGATAGTCGAAATGGATTTATCTGGGAGCATTTGAGAATTCTCAGTGGATATAGAAGTAATTGAATTGTTGGTTAATGGGCCAGGCTGCTTGGGTGAGTGGAAATTCCGTTTGTTGCTGTGTGACTGATGACCTGAAACCGGTAGTTGTTGAGCTGGAGAAGTGAAATAAGGACAAGTACCTGGTGCATGAAATCCTTTACACCGCCAACATTGTATGGTAGGTTGGGGAGAAGTAACCCCTCTAGGTTGTGCTACAACAGATTTGGAACCAGCTTTACCATCAAATTGCTTCTGTTGTTCATGGTCTTTCTCCAACTGGTGACCCAGTCGAACCAACTCTTCCACGGTGGTTACATGGCTACGAAGGTGACTGGCAAGGTAAGGTTTTATATTTTTAAGGATCATCTTAACAATGTCTGCTTCAGTTAAACTTGGTTTCCACCTTTTACAGAGAGCTCTGTACGTAAAGGCAAAATCCCTAATGGACTCTTTTTCTCCTTGAATCCTGTGGCGGACGCGTTCAGCCAACTCATCTTCATAGTCCTCAGCTAGAAAAGCAACAAGAAAAGCAGACTGAAACTCACTCCATGTGGTGATCGATGATCTTGCTACTTCCCACCAGTCACGGGCAGTGCCATATAAAACAGTCCTGAAGGTGGCCAAGATGTCAGTGTCCACTAAAGGATGTACAGCAAGGAAGTCTTGACAACGTGTAATGTATAACAAAGGATCTGGGTCATCAACTGACCTTCCAAAGGTAGGAAATGTTAGCTTGATGTGGTCACTTTTAACAAAAGTAGTTGGGACTGCTGGAGAAATTACAGTTGACTGAGGTAAGGGGTCATGAAAAGAAATATCTGTTCCCCTCAGGTCAGCGATTCTTTTTCCTTGACTTTCCAATTTCGCTTCCATTTTTATTTGCAGTTCTTTCATGTTGGTGGACAATTTGTCGGTGAGTAAAGTCAATTGACTACTTTCTTTCAGCAGTTCACCATAATCACGCTGAAAACACTGTTGAACTGCTTTAATGTCCTGCTGTATCTCAGACTGCAACTGTTGCACCATAAAGCGCACTTCTGACACTAAGGTATTCTCCCTTTAAATTACTTTTCCAAAAAAAAAAAAAAAAAACATTATTCAAGTACCAAGTTCAAAGTCAAATTTACATTCAAAATTATTCACACTCTGAGGGGGTCTGGTCCCTGTTCGGGCGCCACTTATGTAACGGTGGTTACACTAACTATTGGAAATTAATTAAAAAATTAATCTCAAAACTAATCTTCACTAATTCGGGCGCCAGGCAGACTTAAATCCACCATTACACACACATAGATATCAATGTAATGAAACACACACAAAAAAAAAATTCAATTTCATCAAATTGTAATGTGCAATATCAAGATGACGAAACATTTTTACAGAGAGTCAAATGCATATACACAAATCACTCCTGTGGTGCAACAAGTACCAGAAATGATTAGTCAAGAAAGAAAAAAAAAAAGTGTTTGTTACTCAAAAATACAAAGTGACAAAAGTTCAATAATCAAACAGACAATCAAAATATTCAAAAACAGTTCAGAATCAAATATTTAAATGTTTCCCCAAAAAGAAAACTAAATAAATACAACTTTGAAGGCATAGGAAAATATGTGTGTGTGTGTGTGTGTGTGTGTGTGTGTTCTTGAATTACGTGAATAATGATGCGGAAGATTTTGGAAGTTTTAAAGTGCGTCGTTGGTAATGAATACCTGAGTTGCGTCTCAGCAGTTTTATGAATCAACACTCTCTTCTATGGACATCGGTGAGACAATACGCCAGGATAGCGATTAATCCTCTTTGTCCGCCGAAATCGAAGACCCAAGGCAGAATGCCAGCGAGTGGACTTACTCACGCTCTGCAGTCGGCGTCAGACACCGGATCAAACACGTTCAGCAGGTAAACCATTCCGCTTTCAGTGCTGTAGTACCTTTTTCACAAACTGGCATGTACATGATAAGTTAAACCGCCCGCAACTCGGCAGCCTGCCTGCCCTCTCACTGCCACTCAACACGTCACCATCTCTTCCTCCTTTTTTTTTCTCCTTCCACTTCCTCTTTTATTCCTCCATTTCCGCTCATAATCCTTCACACCTTTCTCCTGATTAGCTCTTACAACCAACAGTGCGGTTTATTCCAAAACCGTCACAAGTGTATCACTTTTAAATTTAAAATGTCCTTGCTGATTCAAATATACATTAATAAAAAACAAAGGTTAAAGTTAAGGTTAAAGGTAAAGATTAGTTGTAGCAATTTACATAATGTTATTTTGAGAGATTACATTGTTCTATATAATTGGTCTCTGCTCACATACAGCAATAAGATTTAATTGTGTGTATTCTAAGTAAATCTGATTAATTTATTGATAATCATTCATCTTGTTCATGATATGATGTATTACTCACTGCCATATACTGTACAAACATTTTTCCTGAATTGTAGCAGCAAGAACTGATTCCTTGTCAAAACGGAGCTTATTTTTTTTTTTTACCATCAACAGATCTCCTATTTCCAAAAGCTATGGGTATTAGGGCATCCAGCAGAATGAACGCCTACTAGCGACCAACAATACAGTGACCTGGTGACCTGCAGTGATAAAATGCTATCACTGTGAACGGGGCATTACATAATTTTTTACTCATTCTCTATAAAGGAACAACATAGAAAACTTGGCTTGTTGAGTGTTTTTTTCACTCGAAGCCTCCATTATTGTTTTCAGATCAGCTCTAGTAGTGGGGCTTATCACAGTAATTTACTGAGCATTCTGCAACATCACAGAAAAGTTGCACGACTTTGATGGCTAGATGGAACTATGTTTGTGCAAGAGATTGTCTGTTCTTGAAGTACTCATCCTGCCAACTAAGTGGGACACAGCCACGGCAGACTGGCTCCTTTATCATGTTCTCTTGTGAACATCTGCCATATTGCTGATGTGTCTGTGTGTAAGAACAAACCTTCAGCATCGCTTTTCTGTTGAAGCTGCAGCTACTGCCCTGATTGAAACCCACTAACACGCTAATGCATGACTCACTAGAAAACTATTGAGAGTGGAAATCACAGTTTGAGCATGAATTCCTATTATTCTAGCTGTTGGCATCGTGTCACTGAATAAATAAGGGATTTAGTTGGCAATTGAAGCAATAGTAATAAGACATGATTAACAGAGGTGTTCATTTACACATTCTAGGTGCTAATGTGGGTTTTTGGCACTGCTGTTCAGTTTATAAGCAGCAGTTCCTTTATTTCTTTTCTCTGATAGCTGCTGATATTATAACAGCACAACAGTTTGATAAAAATAAAGAAAAGTAAAAAAAAAAAAAACTGTCTTTTTGTTGCGCATGTTTCAAAAGGGACTGTTTAAGTTAGCCTGACTACATCAGAGATCGTACTTCCGCTCAATTTCAGTTCGCTTCTATACTAAGTCTGATATAGCAAACCAGCTCCCAGATTATCTCCAACCAACAAAAGGTGGGTGAGCTGAGAGCCGCGATCATTTGACAGTAAACATGGAGACACGGGATACTATTCGTGCTGTTGTGGAGAATATTCCCGGCATTTGCCAACTGAAACCCGAACAAGAAGAGTGTTTGGTTCGCATTTTGAATGTTGTGGCCTTACTACTGACAGGTTTTGGGAAAAAGTTTTATTTATCAAATGTTACCGATCGTCAGCAAGAAACTGGGGAGGCCAAAGTCCAGTCAGTGTCTCCTTTCTTTCCCAGTCCTTGAATATTGCCATGTCATGCTGTAATATTGCAATTAAGTTGCAGCATTTCCGACAGACTCTAAATGAACGAAGAGCTGTGTTTAACAGAACTAATCCTAACTTTGACAGTTGGCTGCAAATATTTTCTTGTTTGTCTCTACTGTCAAATATTAGTTTAGGTGCACTAATTGTACCGTGATGCATAAATTTACTTCACATAATCTACCATTGTCATTCACAGCCATCTTCACTCCGGTATTTCGCTTGATGGCTTTGCCGCATACATGTGTGTACAGCGGCGGTTCGAGGCAGCATTTATAGACATTCTGAACTCTATTGGTGTTAGACAACACGTTTCAGGACCTACTCATTGTCGAAATCATACTCTAGATTTAATACTGTCACATGGAATTGATGTTGATAGTGTTGAAATTATTCAGCCAAGTGATGATATCTCAGATCATTATTTAGTTCTGTGTAAACTTCATATAGCCAAAATTGTAAATTCTACTTCTTGTTACAAGTATCGAAGAACCATCACTTCTACCACAAAAGACTGCTTTTTAAGTTATCTTCCTGATGTATCCGAATTCCTTAGCATATCCAAAACCTCAGAACAACTTGATGATGTAACAAAAACTATGGACTCTCTCTTTTCTAGCACTTTAAATACAGTTGCTCCTTTACGCTTAAGAAAGGTTAAGGAAAACAGTTTGACACCATGGTATAATGAGCATACTCGCACCCTAAAGAGAGCAGCCCGAAAAATGGAGCGCAGCTGGAGGAAAACAAAACTAGAGGTATTTCGTATTGCTTGGCGGGAAAGTAGCATATCCTACAGAAAAGCATTAAAAACTGCTAGATCTGATTACTTTTCTTCTCTTTTAGAAGAAAACAAACATAACCCCAGGTATTTATTCAATACAGTGGCTAAATTAACGAAAAATAAAGCCTCAACAAGTGTTGACATTTCCCAACACCACAGCAGTAATGACTTTATGAACTACTTTACTTCTAAAATCGATACTATTAGAGATAAAATTGCAACCATTCAGCCGTCAGCTACAGTTTTGCATCAGACAGTGCACTATAGACCCCCTGAGGAACAGTTCCACTCATTCTCTACTATAGGAGAGGAAGAATTGTATAAACTTGTTAAATCATCTAAACTTACAACATGTATGTTAGACCCTATACCATCTAAGCTCTTAAAAGAGGTGCTTCCAGAAGTCATAGGTCCTCTTCTGACTATTATTAATTCCTCATTGTCATTAGGATATGTCCCCAAAACCTTCAAACTGGCTGTTATTAAGCCTCTCATAAAAAAGCCACAACTTGACCCCAGAGAACTAGTTAATTATAGACCAATCTCGAATCTCCCTTTTCTGTCCAAGATACTAGAAAAGGTGGTATCCTCACAATTATATTCCTTCTTAGAGAAAAATGGTATATGTGAGGATTTCCAGTCAGGATTTAGACCATATCATAGTACTGAAACTGCTCTCCTTAGAGTTACAAATGATCTGCTCTTATCATCTGATCGTGGGTGTATCTCTCTATTAGTTTTATTGGATCTTAGTGCTGCGTTTGACACAATTGACCACAACATTCTTTTGCATAGACTTGAACACTTTGTTGGCATCAGTGGAAGTGCATTAGCATGGTTTAAATCGTACTTATATGACCGCCATCAGTTCGTAGCAGTGAATGAAGATGTATCATATCGATCACAAGTGCAGTATGGAGTACCACAAGGCTCAGTTCTAGGGCCGCTACTCTTCACGCTTTATATGTTACCCTTGGGAGATATCATCAGGAAACATGGTGTTAGCTTTCACTGTTATGCTGATGATACGCAGCTCTATATTTCCTCGCAGCCCGGTGAAACACACCAATTTGAAAAACTAATGGAATGCATAGTCGATATAAAAAATTGGATGACGAGTAATTTCTTACTGCTAAATTCAGAAAAAACAGAGGTGTTAATCATAGGGCCTAAAAACTCTACTTGTAATAACCTAGAACACTGTCTAAGACTTGATGGTTGCTCTGTCAATTCTTCGTCATCAGTTAGGAACCTAGGTGTGATACTTGATCGCAATCTTTCCTTAGAAAGCCACGTTTCTAGCATTTGTAAAACTGCATTTTTCCATCTCAAAAATATATCTAAATTACGGCCTATGCTCTCAATGTCAAATGCAGAAATGTTAATCCATGCATTTATGACTTCAAGGTTAGACTATTGTAATGCTTTATTGGGTGGTTGTTCTGCACGCTTGGTAAACAAACTACAGCTAGTCCAAAATGCAGCAGCAAGAGTTCTTACTAGAACCAGGAAGTATGACCATATTAGCCCGGGCCTGTCCACACTGCACTGGCTCCCTATCAAACATCGTATAGATTTTAAAATATTGCTTATTACTTATAAAGCCCTGAATGGTTTAGCACCTCAGTATTTGAATGAGCTCCTTTTACATTATACTCCTCTACGTCCGCTACGTTCTCAAAACTCAGGCAATTTGATAATACCTAGAATATCAAAATCTACTGCGGGCGGCAGATCCTTTTCCTATTTGGCGCCTAAACTCTGGAATAACCTACCTAACGTTGTTCGGGAGGCAGACACACTCTTGCAGTTTAAATCTAGATTAAAGACCCATCTCTTTAACCTGGCATACACATAACATACTAATATGCTTTTAATATCCAAATCCGTTAAAGGATTTTTAGGCTGCATTAATTAGGTAAACTGGAACCGGAACACTTCACATAACACCGTACTTTCTACATCATTAGAAGAATGGCATCTACGCTAATATTTGTCTGTTTCTCTCTTGTTCCGAGGTCACCGTGGCCACCAGATCCAGTCTGTGTCCAGATCAGAGGGTCACTGCAGTCACCCGGATCCAGTACGTATCCAGACCAGATGGTGGATCAGCACCTAGAAAGGACCTCTACATCCCTGAAAGACAGCGGAGACCAGGACAACTAGACCCCCAGATACAGATGCCCTGTAAAGACCTTGTCTCAGAGGACCACCAGGACAAGACCACAGGAAACAGATGATTCTTCTGCACAATCTGACTTTGCTGCAGCCTGGAATTGAACTACTGGTTTCGTCTGGTCAGAGGAGAACTGGCCCCCCAACTGAGCCTGGTTTCTCCCAAGGTTTTTTTCTCCATTCTATCACCGATGGAGTTTCGGTTCCTTGCCGCTGTCGCCTCTGGCTTGCTTAGTTGGGGTCACTTCATCTACAGCGATATCATTGACTTGATTGCAAATTAAAACAGACACTATTTCAACTGAACAGAGATGACATAACTAAATTCAATGATGAACTGCCTTTAACTATCATTTTGCATTATTGAGACACTGTTTTCCAAATGAATGTTGTTCAGTGCTTTGGCGCAATGTATTTTGTTTAAAGCACTATATAAATAAAGGTGATTGATTGATTGATTGAATACTGACTAAACAGATTTGTTCACCACTGAAAAACCTTTGTCTCAAACACAATTTTTTTTATGCTTTCATAATGCCACAGTAGAAAGAAATCAACCAATGCAGAAAAACGTCCCTTTTTATTCATACAAATAGGCCTATCCTGTTATGTTAAAACTTGAAGTGAGGTTTCCTTTTTCTGTGAAACCCTTCAAAATAACAAATGGACTTCTTCTGGGCGCTGCTTTCACCTTTACTTGGCAGCATCATGATGAAGTCAAAAAAAAAAAAAAAAGGGGACTCTGAGCAACAGAAACTGGAAGTCTCCCTATTGACTGTCAATGCTCACAATTGGATTATTTGCTTGTTGCTATTTTAGGAGAAAAGGATTAATGAAGCTATCACACTGATTAAGCCAAGAGGACCGTCACAGCCTGCCAGCTAGACTAATGGGCCCCACTGACACAAGATTGACCGGGTTCTTCCGATTCAGCCAACTCATCACAATGCAAGTGGAGATGTAGCTCCCCCCTCTGCTGTGCGTTCATTAGCAGAGAGCAAATTTAGTCAAGGCAGTCTGTATTAACATTCTCCAGTAGGGTCTGAGGGTCTAGGGCGTCAACCTTTGAACTATGTCACTTACATTATATGACTACAAAGACTACTCTTGTGTTGTAATTCTGAGAAGCATATTTATTAAAAAATTTACCAGACTTACCAGACAGAATTATTATCTGATTGACAGTGTGCCAAACAGGATGTAAATAATGACCTGAAGTTAAAGAGACTGATAGTTACAGTTGCTCACATGGGGGTGACATTTTGAAATGAATGTTGACATTTTTTTATTATTTTTTTCTAAAAGGATACCACAAACATACCACAGAATATATTACACTCCATTGCTACATTTTTACTTACCTATGATCTGTTGTTTTTCCACCAAACAAGGTAATTTCCTACTAGATGATGTCATTATAATCCTGGATTTTTAAGTCATTACAAAGGACATGGAATATATATATATATATATATATATATATATATATATATATATATATATATATATATGCAGTGCATTATAGAAATGAAGTATATTGCTGAAGTTTCAATGGGAGAAATTATGGCAGCTGTAGGAATAGAAGTCCCAACATTTTCATTTATGGAAATTTCCTTTATTTCATTTCATTTATGTTATTGGAATGTATGTAATCTGCAAAACTGGGGTGCAATAGTACACATATTCAGTGTACTAAACAAATACAGTGTTGGTTTAATCACTACACCAGTGGAACTTTTTTGGAAACTTCCAGTCTTATATATTGTTACTTTTGTCAAGAGAGTCTCATCTTTTAAATTATGTCCATTTTATTTAGACAATTCAAACAATTTTTGCCACATCAGTCCAAAAGAAGTTCTTCAGAAAAGATCAAAGACAATTTTAAAAGACAACTCTGACTGGATTCGTCTGAAAGAAAGTCATATACACCTAGGATGACTTGAGGGTGAGTAATTTATGGGTTACTTTTCATTTTTGGGTGAACTAACCCTTTAAATTTATGTAAAGATAGAGTAATTTGTTCAGTAAACCACATTTTAATAAAAACTGCTGTACCGAAACCATACCAAACCACGACATCAAAACCGAGGTACGTAGCTGCCAAGGTCAATATCAAGATGGCCGCCGAGTGAAATTACTTGCCTTAAAGGGACTTTGGGGAGTCGTTAATGGAGCCAGCAGATTCCATGCATTAAAAACATTGAATCAGCATACCATTCATGAACTATAACACTAGAATGGACTGGGTCCTGGCCTTGAAATACAATAAAGGCTCCCTTCTTCAGTGGATGTATAAGGCTATGATATTGTAAGCAGCTTCTTAGTAATAATATAATCTCATTCTGATTTCCTGTGCTCTCCATTCACCACCACTTAACGTCATTAATCCTTTACATTAAATACTGCTGAAGGCCTGACCTCTCTTATTATCCATTTATCCAGCGGTGGAATTAGCCAACTGCCAGATGTCAGCAGTAACCAGTATAAGCCATCACAAACCAGCACAAACTAGAACTGAAGCTGGCCCTTTCAGCAAAGAATGATAAAGTACTAGATTCCACAAGCTGAGTGGCTTTTAATGATCATAGACCTGGATAAGTAAAGGGTTTACAGAATGAACTTGCAAGACACAAGGAATTTATCATTGTCAGGTGGCTGAATTCCCACGACAGATCCAGCGGAGGCCAGCTGCACTGCATGAAAACCTGCTGATCTAACCCAAACCATCATCACTCCTCTTAATCTCCACAACATGTCGCTAAATACTTTCATTCACAGGTCGTTTGATTCGTACGTAAGGTGAAATGGTCCCGGGAGCAAAGACAAACTCAAATTATCAGTCACTGCTAAACCAGAATCTGTGAATGCTTTTGTGGGCATAAAATAAAGGTCACTGTGTTTGATTGACAGGCAAAGTCACTCCTAACATAGTAAAGTGACACAAAAACTCAAGTTTCTTAACAAATTGCACTGAAACGGCTTGTATAGTACATCATGTGCTAAGTGCATAAGGTCATCTCATGCATTATTCGTTAAATGCAGTATCAATATTGCAAGTGCTTGCCATTTTTTCAAGTTTTCTCGTGATTTACACTTTAAAAAATATATTTATTAGCAAAAATTTGTGTTGAAAACACAAAATATCTCCTAAATGAGGACACATGAGCTTTGCATTTCCAATCAGAGATCCTTAAAACCTTTGTAGGAAGCACTGCAAATTTTAGCCATTTTACACACCATTTAAAACATCTTTCCACAGGGTTTATAAATGACAAAACCTAGCTCTTTTGAAAACCTGTTCAACTAAATAAAATACTTTGCTATAAGGACAAAAACAGATCAATTACCACAGTGCCCATGATTCTTGGAATAACATTTCCAGCCTTTAAAAATCAATTATCGTGGCTCCTATCCAGCATAACAATATCAGATTACAAAAATCATGTTATACTCAAAGGTTGCGCAAAAAAGCTCCAGACCATCATTCCCTGAAAGAAGTGCTTTTATTCCACCAAGGACTACAATTAGCACCTTGTTGTTTCCCAGGAGAAGGATGAGATTTTTTTTTTAAGTGCAAACATTTATCTCATAGCAGATGACGAGCGATCACATCTTCCACGGTAAAACATTTAGCTAAATGCAGCTACAGTACGTACTGTACATCTGAGAATCAGGGAATATTTTTCACAAAAGGTTCACATTTCTAATTTTTTTCAATACATAACTGAAATTGTTATGTGCAGTGCTGAAGCTATCACGACGTTCCCTGTGGGCAAGTGCTGCTTTACACCTATATACATCATGTGTAGATTTTCACATCAGTGAGAATGATCTAGAGACCAGGCTAAGGTGAAAGTCAGAGCACTCAACGCACATGTGTGACGCGTGTGAGAACCCTGGGCTATCCAGGAATAGTGCAGCATCTGGAATTATAGCAGACACCGAGTCGAACGCTGGCTTCACTACCAGACGTCCTCTCTGCTAAAGCAAAAGTCTGTTTACAGAGGACATACAGCAGCAATTAAACAAGCCCCGTTTGGTGCCCCTCCACTGCATCCTTGAGCTGAGATGCCATTTATTTCAGCTGAACCATCGCAGCCACTGCCAGCTATGTGCCTAGTAATCTGGATTACTTCTCCCGTCAAATGGGAGAAGAAACAGACACAACGGTGACGTTAAATAAAAGGTTACTGAGTTTTTCCAATGTTCAAACTTCCGAGAGACTGCAAGTGGACAGTGGCTTGTATTTAGCACACAAGTACACTTCTAAGATAAGAAATCAAGTACACAGTGTGGCAAAATACTTAGAATACATAGAATAGAATAAAACAAACTATACAAAAAACCTAAATATACTATACTAACATGTACACACACACAAACCCTTTTCCCATTAAATAAAATGTGTATCACTGTACTATTGTGTATTACACTTCTGTAAATCAGTACTAAATACTAAAGGTTTTTTTCTTGTTTGTACATGACTTATATTTAGAACGGCTGCTTGTGCCAGCTAAAAATAGGTGCATGATGCCCATTTTTGTGCAGCAAATTAAAAAGGCCATCAGGAACAGAGACAACAGAGAGAGCCAACATACTTCTTGTTGATTGCACTTATTACATTGGTTATGAAAAAACGCTCTCCAATGACACCGTTTTATAGTTTACTGGTTGCTTGGTAACAGCAGGAACAGCCGTTGACTGGGACAGGCCATCTGCGGTGTGACATACCAGCAGAGAAATGATTTATACAGGAACAGATATTGGAATCACAGACTGACACTTTATCATTAAAGACCTAGATCGGCATCTGAGATCCAGCCCACCGAGACTACTACCACTAGAGAGACTGAGACGCTGCAATGCTGTTGTTTTACGTCTTCTGCGCAATTTGACTTTATTGCTTAAAAATGAATACCACTGACATTGATTGAAAAGAGATATATGAAATAGAAACTGTAAGCAGTAAGCAGCAGATGGGTGTGAGGCACAAAAAAACTACTAGCACTAATAACATAAAAAAAAAGGAAATCCCAGGAAATTTGTATTTATTTATTCATTTCAAATAAATGTACTGGAAGTACTGTAGAGCTTAATTAACAAATATCATATACCAACGCACTTATAAAATACCTATTAAGTTATGCAAACTTTATTTCTGAATGTTCTTTGAACGTTCAAAATGTCCATGTAAAAAAAAATAGTTTGTTATACAATTATTATGTGAACAATCTCAATCGTACCATTTTGCAAGCATTATGGGATTGTTACTTTTTAATGTTCTCTGCATGTTTTGAAGTAGTCGCATTTCAAAACAATACATTTTACATCACATTTGAAGCTAAAGGTGTGCGAAATTAGAACATTATAATAGACAATCATTCTATTACTGTTACTGTTACTGGAGGAAGATTTGTTGATAACGTTGAGAGAACCGTTCTGAGAATGTTCCTGTTAGCTGGGATGTTGGCAATGGTAGGTTTAAATAGCAAGATTAGTTCAGTAATTACATTATAGTTAGTGAACTCTTTGAAAAAGATGATCTTTGTTCAACCCTGTAAAAGAGCAAATTTAAAGGGTTCATAAACTGAGAAATCAAAATCCCTTGCTCTTTTGACAAATAAGAGGTCAATATACTATACTAATATCTTGTAAGTTTCAGAACTCAAAACTTCCTCTTATGTATAAAAACAGCTTATATTGAAGCCAATAAGCCAAAATGACAGGTTATGGAATGTGACACTTTATGACGTAATAATGTGGCTAAGCACCGCCTCCGCAGAAGAAGATCAATGCCTGCTTCTACATCACTGCCTGTTTAGCTCCGCCCACCGATTCATGGACGCAGTGTAAGTAACAAGAGGGGCAAACACAGATCTACGCAGAAATCACACCACACCTTTAACAGGACAGAAAATAGACTATTACTTCTAAAATGATAAAGAAAACGTCTTTGTATTGTCTTCCTTCTGATGCCAACGTTAGGAAAGAGTGGATGAACATTATTTCTTTATTCAGAACTTGGTCCTTTGTTCACTTAACCACAGATTAAGGAACCGAACAAGGCACAATTGCAGGATTTTCAGATTGATCAAAACTAAATGATGCTGTGCCAAGTCAACTATATTGCATCCGACAGTAATGTTGCATAACACAACTGTTAGTAACTGAGTAATTGGTCACTATAACTTTGCCTGTTATTACAGATAGTTTGATATGTACTGAGTATGCATTAGTTTTTAAGATTAATCTCTGCAGTTTACAGAAGGTAACTGTCAGCCAATCATAGCAGTGGGCGTTTACTTCAGAGTCTAAAATCTTAAAAGCCTATTTAAACAGAGCGTTCCAATGAGGGCCATCAAAACAGGACAGAAAATATCCTTTTGCACTTTTGAACACAGCCTCAGATTCAGTAATCTCAACCGTTTTGCAGCAAGGAAAAGAACCTTGCTGAAATTACCCCCAGTTCATACAAGAGAAGTAAAAGAGGAGATACAGAGAGGGAGCACAGAGAAAAGTAATCACATTTGTTTCCTCTTTGGTTGTCTTCACAGGAACACTTGTCTGCCTCAAGGATGATGCCTAAGTGTTCAGTTGCTTCCCTTCCTACAAACCTATGCTGTCTAATTTGAATTAAGAGTCTAGACTAAAAACAAGATAGAGAGCTATACACCTTAAAGAATTATTACAATGCTCTTGTCTTTAATGTGCCTATCTTCAGTTACTCCATTATCGTATCCATTGCACGCACATAATTACAAACAGTGCTCTGTATAAGTGCAGTGTTGTTTGTTGCATCCTCTATTACTGGCACCTCATCACCGCTGGCAGAATTCAATAAGTTCATTGCTGATTTTTCTGTTATCATATACAGCTTGAATTAATAATTAAATCGACAAATTACATCTATACAGTGAAAACAATAGTGTCTGATATCTCCAATGCTCCATAGCCTATAATCTTGTGCACCCTGAGTCCTTCATACTGTTCATCCTTCAGTGTTTTATTTAAAAAGACAATAAAGGCAGAGATAAGAACCTCCACAACTGAATAATGGTGCAAGCATGGACATCACCTCTTTTAGAACTGGTGGGGTGGTTTGGCCCAACATTTTAAGGGGTATTTCACACAAAATCCCTTGTAACCCTTTCATGTTACACATGGATACATTTTTTTAAATGTTTATGGAATGTATTGATATTTTAAGCCGGTCACCACTCGTCTTTATTTACTTTAATTATATAGAAAAGCATGCCTAGAAAATTATTTAATGAGCTATCCTGCTGTTTGAACAGAATGCAATGATGTGGAAGTTTCAAATTTCAATATTTTATTCAGAATACAACATAGATGACAAATCAAATGTTTAAACTGAGAAAATGTATAATTTTAAGAGAAAAATAAGTTGATTTTAAATTTCATGGCATCAACACAACAACAAAGTTGGGACAAGGCCGTGTTTACCACTGTGGCATCCCCTCTTCTTTTTATAACAGTCTGTAAATGACTGGGGAAGTTGCTCAAGTTTAGGAATAGGAATGTTGTCCCATTCTTGTCTAATACAGGCTTCTAATTGATCAACTGTCTTAGGTCTTCTTTGTCGCATCTTAATCTTTATGATGCACCAAATGTTTTCTATGGGTGAAAGATCTGGACTGCAGGCTGGCCATTGCAGTACCCCGATCCAGGGGCATCGGACTGGGGGTAAAACCAGTACTGATTACCAGTACTGATCTTGTGCAGCGCCCCTGCCCGGATCCTCCTTGTATGCAGCCATGATGTTGTAATTGATGCAATTCCTTGAGAAACTCCTTTCTGATATTGCTCCACTATTTTTTGCCGCAGCATTTGGGGAATTGGTGATCCTCTGCCCATCTTGACTTCTGAAAGACACTGCCTCTCTGAGAGGCTCTTTTTATACACAATCATGTTGCCAATTGACCTAATAAGTTGCAAATTGGTCCTCCAGCTGTTCCTTAAATATACATTTAATTTTTCTGGCCTCTTGCTATGTGTCCCAACTTTTTTGGAATGTGTAGCTGTCATGAAATCCAAAATGAGCCAATATTTAGCATGACATTTCAAAATGTCTCACTTTCAACATTTGATATGTTATCTATATTCTATTGTGAATAAAATGAGTAAAAAAGTTTATGAGATTTGTAAATTATTCTATTCTTTTTTTACTCACAATTTGTAGTGTACCAACTTTTTGCAGTCGGGTTTGTATAATGTAACCCCTCTGAAAGAGAACGTGGGATACATTTTGCGCAGCAGATTGAATTTTAGCTAGACAAAAGATTTGTCACATTGTGCACTTTAGGGTCTTTTAAAAGTGGGACGGGCACGACAATGGTGTAGAAAGTCTGTGGGAGATGAAAGCGCTCTCTATATTTTGTCCCACATCTGCTGACGCTGAACAGTATTTCCATACTGTATGTCCCTTGCCTGATTTGTGTGTGGAAATTAACAACTTATGTAACATAATTATTACAAATGGTTCAGAGGTGGAAAGGACAGCTTAATTATTGTGCACCGTTAATTCAAGCATTTCAGAAGCAATGCTGTGCCATGGACCAAAACGCATAATACAATATGACACTATACATGATGAAAAAAGAAGCAGGTGCGGATATCAATCACAAATATTAGAGCCCACGTACACTAGTAACCTCACATCAGCTGAAGCCTTCCATAAACAGATAACATTTAATGAAAACAGCACCCAGATTGCAAAAAGCAGGAACTAATGCTCTCTTCCAGTGGAGTTGGTATATTCATAATTAAAAATTCTGAGCACATGAATGACCAAATGAAGACATATTTTCAAGTGGGAAACTCTGAATTCTAGATAATACACAAGTTGCCAATGTGTGTTGTGGAAGAAGCTTGTCGGTTTAAAACATGGTGGAAACACCAATCTATAATATAGATTAATATAATGTATCTCTAACATATAAACAGAGATCAGTAAACATAAAACAAGTCTGTAGTGAATTATAACAAATGATTTAGCAAGTTATTTTTAATCTAACATACTTTTTGTTAACTGTTTTAATAGTTCATCTACAAATGCTTGAAATGTTTAAGGTGTAGATGATTTTGTTTCTTAATAAAAAAAAAAATTGGAAATATTTAGCATTACATGACTTGCTGGCTCACCAATGATCCTCTGCAATGAATGGGTGCCGTCAGAATGAGAGTCCAAACAGCTGATAAAAGCATCACAATCCATCAATCAACATCCTGTGAGGCAAAAAGCTGCATGTTTAAAAAAAAAATATTTTTCAAAGACATTTTAAACTTCAAACCGTTTCTTCCAACTAACATATTTTATTCCATAATAATATTCCCTCCATTACCTAAAGTTGTTTCGTCTTAGTTAGGAGAGAAATATGCACAGCTCAAGCACTTTTGTTCTTTTGTTTTATTTAGGCTACTTCTGCTTATGCTTCCGACTTGAATGAATCACATCAGCACTCCTCCATTACTTTCCATGTGCTTTACTAAAAGCTAAAGGTCATGTAAATAACACATGCATTAATCTTTAAAACAACAGCTTCTTCAACTTGATCCCAGGTTTTCCTCAGTAAATAAATATTTAACAGGCACACTCTCGATCAATAACAGCACATCTTCAGCTCTGACTCGGATTGGTCCGAGGCTACGTTTGTGCAGTAAGTTCTAGCACTAGCGCAGTGGATGGGAATCACATACGTAGACACGCAATTAGCACGACTCCTGGTTGCCATGGAGATATGTGACTGTGCATCTGCTTGAATGAGAAATTCCGTTTCCACAGTCCGTTAAAACGCCCACGTATCCTTTGAGCTGTTCGAAAGCTCCCCTGCGCATTTTAGCACCCTGACAGATCCACAAAGTCTGCGTCGATGCGACACAGTCTAACTCCTGCATTTTCACAACCGCAGAACTTTTTTTGGGAGGGGGGGCGTTCAGTCACATATACCTCGAGGGATAAGTTAGGGTTAGGGTTAGGTTTGCGGCAGCTCAGACTATATTAATCAGGACGCATGGCTTGGGGTTTCTCTTCCAGTGAATGCACACATGCGTCAGTTGCGCAGGAGAGATGTTTGGCAGGTGCTGTCACGTCTCACCCTCCTCCATACTCTCCAAAATGGAATCCAGATCTACGACTGTACTCGTACAGATAATAAAACCAAGACTATGAGGTCTGCCAAAACTTTGTCCTTCACTTCTCCTTCGTTTTACAGCGATGATTTGCTTTCCTTAATGTACTGCCCCAACCTCTGACTTACCAATGATACATCTCCTTCTAGAGACCTAGAACTACTTAAGCCAACAAATCCCCTCTCTCCGCAGGGAGCACACACACTTGAAAACACATACACGCATGCATACGGCAGAAAATAAGGACGTAAAACACTGATTTTTTTCCTCTCGAGTGTCTAAGAGTTGCACAGTGTTACACAGCAGACTCTATCTCTACTGTTCTGCCTTGATGTCCCAGGCAAGATCTCATCCTCTTAAGCATGTTTGGATGAATAGGTTTTTATGGTCAATCCCAGCTGTAAGCCACACCAGAGGAAGAGAGGACAGAGGAACCTGCGTGGGCTTTCAAAGAAAGGCATCATCACCCTGTGTGCTACTCTTTCAGGCTCTGGAGACTGCTGAGGGGAACCGGTGCCCACAGTGGACTGAGTTTTAAGCCGAGCTGATAAAAAAAGACACCCTACTTTGGCAGAAGTGTCATGATCATTCTGACTGAGAAGGTACTCGCCCCCTCCAATTTCTGAGTGGATTTTGAATGCAGCCTCTGAAGAACAAAAAAGTGTCTCTTTGATAATTATGCTGCCTTATTATAGTAAGAAGTGGTTCTCTATAAATCACTGTGGCAGAAATCAACCCTTCACGTGTCTAAATTCAATCTAATTCAGTCACATCTTTTCCTATGGAGCATTTATAAAAAATGTTGAAGCTACTGTTTTACACACAATGACAAAAGCACAATGACATGAGATAAAGCAAAGGAAACAATTATTTTTAAATTGTAGTTTAAAATGAACTATACAAATATTTTTGCAAATGTATTATTTGCATTCATGTTGGTTTCATTTGGGTTCAATCAATTCAATATAAATAATATTAAAATATTGTGTCATATAACCTAGAACAAAAGTAATTTATATTATTTTTTAAAAAGCTTTTAAGTGGTATATATATATAAATATATATATATATATATATATATATATATATATATATATATATATATATATATATATATATATATATATATATATATATATATATATATATATATATTCCAATAAAAAATATGTGTTGGAAATGTAATCAAATGCACAAAACACTCAGGTCTGGTTCTGTGGGTGGACTATCTGCCGTCTCTACAGTCGATCTACTGCAGCACAGCTCTGCTGTAATGAGCCTCAGAATTATGTGGGTTCCAAGGCGCCACGAAACAAGGTTAATAAATAACTTACAGCCTTTATCAAATATTTGTGCTCAAACAGCCTCCAGTACATCATAGATGTGTTTTATCTCCGTCTCTTTGCCCAGCTACTTTATCTCAGGTTATTAGTTCATTGCACCAAAGCAGCAATATGATGTGCTAATATGAAAAAATGGAATCCGTGTGCAAGTAAAATGAGACTATGATACCTCCCTGTGACTACTGCACAAAGCCTTTTCTTTTCTCATGGCCCTAGACTGACAAATGACAGTTACATGCTGGTCACAAATGCGTCATGACTGGAAGATGCTGTCGGCATGTGCACAACTGTGTCTTTTTTTTCTTGATGGTGGCACAGAACCTTTCGGTTGTGAACACTCCATTAGGACATGATTACATAATTTGCAACAATGTTAAAAAAGACACTTTAAGCTTTTTAAAAAACAAGGTGAAAGACTTACTGGAAAATGCTGAAATTAACTCTATCAAAAATGCTGATGGGGTAAAGACTTAAAAGGCCGAGTAGACAAAATCAATGTTCATACTGAGTTTGTCAGCACAGACACATCTTTGTCTTTTACTTTGATGCTTGCAATAAAATTGTAAACTTGTTTCATCACTGCATTCAAGTGCTAAAATTGGTTATGATTAGTTAAAAGGCTCACTCAGCAATGTTTTATTTATGTTGTGCTGGTCGATACGGTAGTCATATTACACATAGAGTGGATGCATCATCACATGAGCATGAAGGTTTTTAGTTATCGATTGCATTGTATTCCATGTAAAATAAAGTTCTGCATCTTGTATTTGGCTACTGGTGGGACTAAATATTTACCGATATGATTTAACCTATATGCCATTATGATTTTAAACATAATTTTCAAGGGTACATTTAGGGAAAAAAACAAAACACTAAGTGCAATCTTTTATAATTAAGTAAAATTATTCTATAAAGATAAAAAAGGGCTATGAAATTGATTAATTACACTTAATTGCGTCCAAAATAAAAGTTTGTGTTTACATAATATGTCTTTGTACTATTTAGATTTATATGTAAATATAAATAGACTCAGATACATGTATATATTTAAGAAATATTTGTGTATATGTATGTATATATTAATCTTTATATATGATTTATGCCATATATAAACATAAATATATATTACATATATTCCTTAAATATATTATATATTATGTAAACAACATTTTATTTTGGATGTGAATAATCACAATCAATAGATTTGACAGCCCTAAAATAAATTAATGAATTAATACATTTAAAAAAGTATATACGAATAAATACTTTAACGAATAATGAATAAATACTTTACAATGATCAATTTTAACAAAAGAGACTCTTCAGTATTATTTCCATAGAATATTTATATTCAGTTTATTCAGATTAAATTGTTTTAGGCCAGTTTTACATTGTGATAAAACACATTATTAAACACATAACAGTATGTACTTAATCTAAGCCATATTGCTGCTACACATTTGCTGGACAACCTTAATTGACCCTGATTACATTTTACAAACTGAATTTGCCCGGCTGATAATTGATAATATTGTTCGTCATCCTTTATTTGACAGCAATGGGCAAGATTATGATTTGATTTCCCCCTTAAGGCACAGAAGAAATAAAGCATTAGCTCTAACTATGTGCTGTGTTCAATGGTCTGTGTTTTGTCACATTCTTTCTTATGACAGAGGCCAAGACACATGGGTGTCATATCCTGCAGCTCAAAGCAAATACAGACATTGCCATACATTTAAATGGACAGGGTTTCCCTGCCTCTATTTTTCTGATTACTCTACTGACAGGACTCCAAGAGTGCGTCACTGCAGATTGTCTAGCCCCACTTGATGGACTAACCTGGGTATGTATGCAACTAAAAGCACTTTTCCAGCACCACACAGGATCTTAAAACTCATTATAGCCATCACAAGGCAAGCTTGCAAAACGCCCTACAAGAGGTGCTCAATGATTACCATTAACATATTCCTGCGGTCTGAATCACACAAGAGTTTTCATTTGCATTTTAGCAGGAGTCCTCCAGTGTGTAAAACCTTTAAGGCAGACAGATAAACTCACACAGAGCAGATAAAAATTCATCTAGTACAATTGGTTTCTGTACAACATTTTATAATACACAAAATCCTGCAAGCTTCCTCTAAGGCTTATGCAAATGTATGACAGTGTGAAACCAATATAGGTGATAAAGTGATACGGCTCACCCCTTGACACACTGTAATCTTGAATTCTGTAACGACTGTGGCAGACATTATGCAATGCTAGCACTATGATTTCAGTAGCCAATTAGGAACTTCCTGTAAGATGGTGTAACAAAACCTTTGTTTTTCCCCCTAGACATTGCATCCAATAAAACCCACACAAAATAGTATGGGTTGTCAAGTTTGGTCATGCAGTTTGCATGGCTAATTATGGGTGTGTGGCAGAGCAGTGGTGCTAATGCCACCTCCACACTCAGCGGCACCATGTTCAGGACCTGAGATTCAGAGAGGAACACCTTTAGAGATCTGGCGCATGGTTAGATAACACCGCTCTGACACAGAGAAGCTCAGTCTGGGCAAAGAAAGGTGTGTGAATGTGCTGTGTATATCTGTGCTAACACTGTTAATCTCGTTTGGTCTTTGACTTTCTTATTCAAAAGCTGGTAATGCCTTTTCAGGATTGTCTGTCTCAAACTCAATGCATTTTTATTAAGGTGACCAGATTTTTATATTTAACATTTTTACAAAATGAAACCTGAAATCTTTTTGTATATATCTTTACTAAAACAATGCTGATAATTCTGGGCTGGCAGAGTGGATTGAAAAAGGTGGACTGACAGATTCTGCACTGAAATGTTTTGGAAAGCAGTAAAACTTGAGTTTAGGGACCAATTCACACTATTAACTAGTGGCTTATTAGCATGCATATTACTAGCATATTGGCTGTATTATATTTATATATTACTATCATTTAGGGTCAGCAAGATTCTTATTTTTTATGTTTCTGATGCTCACAAAGACTAAATGTATTTGATTTATATACAGTAAACCAGTAATAATGTGTAATATTATTACAATTTAAAATCATTTTCTATTTCAACATGATTTTCAAATGTCTTTTATCACACAATCTTTCAGAAATAATTCTAACATGCTGATTTGGTTCTTAAGAAACATTTCATATTATCAATGTTGAAAACAGTTTTGCTGCTTTTTGTGAAAAAAAAAAACAGTGATATACTTTAGTCAGGAATAGAGGGTTTAAAAGGACAGCATTTATTTGATTTTTTTTTTTTTTACATTATGAATGTATTTACTTTCATTTTAAAGACAACACCTCTGTTGCATAAAAGTATACATTTCATTAAAAAAATAACAATTAATAATACATTTTTAAATAGGAATTTAATATTCTTGATATGGTATTAATGCTATATTTTCATTTGTATTTATTTATTTTAATTATGCATGTGTGATATACAGTATCTGTTTCAGTGAGGTACTGTAGCAAGCTGCATTGTTCACTGTGCTGGAATAATAATGGTCATTGCATAATGTGTAGCATCACTGAGCACTAATGTTCCAAGAACAGGTTCAGTGTGTCATGAGATACTGCGATGATGTCTAAGTGTTCTAGATGGCATGTGCTACACCAGGCCAGGTCTCACAGGTACTCTCAGTTAATCACAGGTATGCAAGCATGTGCAGTGTGTGAAGAATGCCTAGACAGCCCGCTCCTCTCCCATTTCAGCTGTCACACATGGACCACATAAGTCTTGTCAACATTTACATTTTCTCTTTTCAAACCCACCTATCTCTCACCCCCCAGCAAATGGACTGCATGTGGTGCAAAATATCAGTGTAGTACGCTGAAAGGTCAATCCTGTCAGATCACCCCAAACAGCTTGTGATTAATCAGAGCGGACACGTCTCAGTGCACCTCACCCTGCAACCCCCCCCCCCCCCAAAAGCAAATAATTCAATAAAAAACATCAGTCCTTTAAAATGTGAAAGCTTGTCTGCAGGCCAAGCATTGTATAATAATTTACCTGTCAAATTAACCTGCTAATTTAGTGATTAATCATAAAAAAGAATAATAAAAAAAACTGATAAAAAAAAAAAAATGTATGCGCCCTGACCTGTATGTAATTTCCGCAATAATGAATTTTCCTACCACAGGAGCAATTCAAGCTTGAAGTACCTGATTAAAGGGGTAATTTACTGCTGGCAAGTTATAATTTTTATACAACTTGGCTGTCTATGCAGTAGAAAGGCAAAAAAAAGTTTCAGTTCTACATAAATAGAGAAAACAGAGCTGTGGTGTTCCATACCGTCAAAAACTCCCATAATTCACTTTTCCTTTTGGCGTCGCCCTGCTGTTGACCTGACTATTTATGGGCGGGAATACAAAAATGCAGATGTTTGATCTGTAGTTTTAACAAAATCCCTGGAGCTGTCAAAAGTCACATTTTATGTCATCTAGTGAACTTTTTCGGGGTATCTGGGTGTGCAAAAGGCGATAAAGAGAGCTACAGAGTGCTGCTGCATTGAATCTGTTGAGGACTTTGATTTTGAAATATGTACATCACGTATCGGTGCGTGTGTGCGCATACGTGCCGACGTCAGTATGAACCAATCGACAGTCTGTGTCTGTGACATTTAGCGATCGGTCTCTCCGCATAACGAGTGCCAGAGATGTTCATTGTCATTTATCAGCCTCAGTTTGACTGTATTTGTGCTGTGTGCGTCCTGTAGAAGTGAGTAACGATCGTTTTACACTGTTGTTTGCTTTATAGTTGTTTGTTAGTTGTGACGCAGTTATTGCACGAGATGTGCTGCATCTGAGGTATTTATGATTGCAGTTAAAGTTACAATGTTAATACCCATATTATTGATCACATAGATATCAGTGAATGTGATGTTATATTCAGTGTTTCTACTATTGTATTACAGCCTGAGGGGAGCAGCCTAGAATGTATGTCAATATGTTTATTATGTTAATTACTGATGTTAGATTCCTGTTCTCTGTGTTTGTAGGAATAAACCACACACACTTCCACAAACTTGTATGCATATGTCCTGCACATATCTACAATACATCAAGCTCTCATCCTTTGATAATCATCCAGCCTGTCGTGAGTCAAACCAACTGCAGTAAAGATCACACAGTGGATAGCCTGTACATTTGATTCCATTCTGGATGGATATAACTTGCACTTGATTCAGCTTCATCATCTCGATGTTCTCTGATGCTGCAATTACAGAGATTGAACAGAGCTAAGAATATTCATCTAATCTGAGTTTATAAAGCAGCCCATCGACTGAACAAAATACCCAAACCTCTCATCGTGAACAAGCTCATATTACAGTATCCTGACATTTAACCACTGCAGTTTATGTAAAGGCTGTCTTCCCTCACCAATGTTAATCATCATACTTTATGATTATTAAACGTATTGAAACTAATACTCTGCTCTGTGTGTTCTGACCGACACACCCGGTTCACTACGATACCTTGCTAGCCTTAGTAATTCAGATAGCTCTTTGCTACATTAAGTGGTCCTTCGAGCCGGATCGTAGCTGTGCTGGGAGTATGCAGCAGAGTGTTGGAGTATCAGAGGCCATGTCCACCCGGCCTAAGCGTTTAATCAGACAGCCCTCTTATTTGAAAGACTATGAGGTCAGTGCTATGCATTACCAGAGACCGAGTTCAGTGGCACCGCCCGCACCAAGAGAAAGCCAAAGCTCACAGTCTCATGTGACGTGGAATGAGCTTTACCCGCCTCCAGATGATAACTCTCTAAGCTTCGAGGAGAGCTTCCTAGACACTTCCAGACAGTCTTATCCCCCTATGCCTTACAGAACGGAGGGAGTACCACAGAGCAGGTTACTGAGTGAGAGTATGCGGTATGATTCAGTTTCACATCATGATACTAGAGAGGGTGAATTGACAGCCTCAGCCAGAGCGCCATTAGCAGTACAGCGAGATCAGTCCCGAGAGAGATGGCCCATGCCACCCCTTGCTACATCGGATGACTTTCAGGCTTCAGAGATAGAGGAGCCTAATGAAGAGTTACCTCCCCCACCGTGGCCTACACCAGAGTACCCTTCGATATTTGCAGTTGGTGAAGAAATGCGTATGATTAATGTCTTGGATCGGATGATGAGCGAGTTGCAGCTCATGAAAGAGAGTGTTGCCTCTAATGTCCTGACGCCCACTCATTCACACTCCACCCCGAGAGTGGTAGGCCCTTCCCAGACTAGAGGAGGTTTTGATCAGTACAATGCCAAGGTTTGTACTCCGAGGCCAGCAACTTATTCTACTGTTTCACATCCACCCCCTGTTTATCATTCAGATGTGGGCTCTGCACGGAGGAGTGGAGTCCGACCTGGCATGAATCAGTCATACCCTACTCAAAGTACACATTTCTCCCCTGGGTCAGTGACATTGGGAGGGGAGTACCGGGGGCCTACGCCGAAGATTCCCCTTTTCATTCGTAATGACCCGATGGAGTTCTCTCGTCTGAAGTTAGCCCTAACTAATCTGTTGCCGGCCGATGCTTCAGAGCTTTTTAAGTACCAGATTCTGGTGGATCATGTAAAGCTAGAAGAGGCGTGTCTCATTGCAGACTCCTTTATTAATTCACCTATGCCATATACCGACACAATGATCGCCTTAACAGAGAAGTTTGGACAGCCGCATCAAGTCGCCTTGAAGAGGATCGCTGCGGTGATGGATTCATCTGAGGTGAGAAGAGGGGATATAGCTGCCTTTGAGAGGTTTTCTCTGCAGGTGCAGTCGCTTGTGGGTATGCTGCAGACGTTAGGTCCAGATGGGGAGGTTGAATTACGATGTGGCTCACACGTTGCTCGATTGCTCACCAAGCTTCCACCAGAGATGCGAGCAAACTTCCGTCGTCAGATGTTCCAGCATTCTGGTCACACGCATACATTGCTGGATCTTGCAAAATGGCTACGTTATGAGTCATGGTGCCAAGGCTATGACTCCACTTCAGGTATCAGTGGTCAGGGAACATCAGGCTATCGGGTTGAGAGGAAACGCAGCAGACCAGCAGCTACAGTGTTGCATGGATCGGAGAGTGGACAGGGCAGAGCGATTAAAACGGAAGGCCCTTCAGTGCAGCAAAGGAAGAGCAGAGTAAAGCCATATTGCCCATTTTGTGAGTGTACAGAACACTTCCTTAATAAATGTCCAGCGATACAGAAGCTCACGAAAGAGGAGGTTATTGAATGGATAAGGATCAATAAGAGATGTTGGAGATGTGGAAGAGCACATATGGCCGCCCAGTGTGATCTAAAGAGGTTATGTGATGTGTGTAATGGGAAGCACTTGAGAGTCTTGCATGATGCCAACTCACGCTCTTCAGCCGAGCCGCCGAAATCTGAGAATTGCCTGGTGAGTACCAGCACGGACGTTCTTTACGTAGATCGGCCCTCGGCTACTTCTCGTGTATTGTTGAAAGTTGTAAGAGTGTTACTGCGCAATGGAGGCAGAACGTTAGACACCTATGCGATTCTGGATGATGGGTCCGAACGCACAATGCTCCTCCCAGAAGCAGTTGACATCTTAAACTTGCAGAAGAAGCCAGAAGAGCTCGCCCTCCGTACCATCCGTCAGGAAGTTCAGACACTTCGAGGATCTGCTGTCTCATTCACTATATCACCCCTTGCAAATCCCAAGAGGAACTTTCGGATTAGGGAAGCGTTCACATCACAGCGTTTGGGTTTAGCAGACCATTCCTATCCGGTGGCCAGTTTGAAGAGAAGGTATAAGCACTTGGCGGATCTTCCCCTGGAGTCATTTGAACGGGTTAAGCCACTCATTCTGATTGGAGCAGACTATCCGAACTTACTTACCCCTGTTGAGCCGGTGAGATTGGGCCCTCCAGGAGGACCTGTAGCCATTCGCACAAGGCTGGGATGGACGCTCCAAGGGCCAGCACATTTCACACAATGGATGTCACCTACTCAACAATGTCTTCTGACTGGTGTTTCAGGCCAAACTGCCGAGCTTTTGCAGGATGTGGAGAGGCTTTGGCAGATGGATATCTTGCCATATCAAAGCAGTAGACTGGCTATGCGGTCGAAGCAGGATAGAGAAGCCGTGGAGCTGTTGGAAGCCAAGACTCAACGAGTGCAAGTTGGAAACATTCTTAGATATGCAACGCCGTTGTTACGGAGGCCGAATGTTCCCCCCCTTAGAGCGCCTATCAAAGCCGTCCTACCTAATCTCCGGAGTCTTGAGAGACGTTTGGGTCAAGACCCATTACGTGCCCAGGAGCACAGTGCAGCAATCCACAAGTTAGTGGAAGGTGGAGCAGTCAAGGAAGTTGACCCCAAAGAGACCTCTACTACAGATGAGTCGTGGTACATTCCACACCATGTTGTGAGCCACAACGGGAAGAATCGGTTGGTCTTCAACTGTTCCTTCAAGTTCCAAGGTATAAGTCTGAATGACACCCTCCTTCCCGGTCCTACGCTGGGCCCCTCACTCCTGGGAGTCCTGTTGCGCTTTAGGGAACACGCGGTAGCAGTCAGTGGCGACATTCGAGCAATGTTCCATCAGGTTCGACTCCTACCGGAGGATAGGTCACTTCTTAGATTCATATGGCGTGATATGAGACGGGATGAAAGCCCTGACGTCTACGAGTGGCAAGTTCTACCCTTCGGTACTGCCTGCTCACCGTGCTGTGCCACTTTTGCTCTTCAGATGCATGCAAGAAATCATCCTGGGCCAGGAGGGGTAGTGACACATTCAGTGGAACACTGCTTCTATGTGGACAATTGTCTCCAGAGTGTTCCCAACACAGACGAAGCCAAGGTGTTGGTTGACAGTCTCAGGTCAGTGTTATCCTCTGGAGGGTTTGAGATCAGGCAATGGGCTTGCAATAAGCCAGAAGTTCTTCAGCACCTACCAACAGAAGCAAGGTCAGATAACATGGAGGGATGGCTTTCAAAGAATGAGTCTGGATTGTCAGAACCGATCCTTGGGCTCAATTGGCAGTGGGAGACAGACACCTTAGGCTACAAGAGCCGGACTCTACAGTACACATCCCTAACCATGAGAAATGTCTATAAAGTGGTCGCCAGACAATACGACCCCCTGGGATTTATCGCACCCTACACAACTCGCGCCAAGCTGATTGTCCAAAGCATGTGGGACAAACCGCGTGATTGGGACGACCCCCTCTTACCCGCAGACTTGCAACGGGCATGGATGGAGTGGGAATCAGAGTTGCCCTTGTTGTCGAGTATTTCGCTGCCCAGACCTTATACTCCCACTCATGCCCAGCAGGAGATCACCTCTCGGCAGATTCACGTGTTTAGTGATGCCTCCGAAAAGGCTTATGGGTCAGTGTCTTACATGAGGACAGAAGACACTCAGGGTAGAGTCTATTTGGCTTTCATAGCAGCCAGATCCAGAGTAGCACCCCGCAAACAGCACTCTGTTCCCCGTCTTGAACTTTGTGGTGCCTTGACAGCAGCTCAACTTGCCAAGACCATCGAGAGAGAGCTGACCGTGAAGTTGGATCAGATTGTTCTTTGGAGTGACTCGACAACAGTGCTGACATGGTTGCGGTCTGAGTCATGCCGCTTCAAGGTGTTCGTGGGTACTCGTGTGGCAGAGATCCAGGAGCTCACAGCAGGATGTACCTGGCGCTATGTAGACTCTGCACGGAACCCAGCCGACGATGTCACCAGGGGAAAGACATTAGCAGAACTAGTCATGCCTAATCGTTGGAGTCAAGGCCCATCCTTCCTTCTTAAAGGACCTGCTGAATGGCCATCCTCACCGGGAGAGGTGTCAGGACTTGATACCTCAGAATACAGGAAGCCAACTTCCTGTGGAGTGGTATGCAGTGTGGATGGGAAAGAAACCACTCTAGGCCAGTCATTCTCATCTTGGAAAGCTCTGGTAGAGGCAGTAGCAGAGGAGGCTCACGGGGCGGCTGACCTGAAGAAGCCCTTGTCTGCAGAGGACTATCGGCAAGCAGAGTTGACGGTTTTCCGTAGAAGTCAATCAGCGTGCTTTGCAGAGGAGCTGAGTCGTCTCAAAGCTGGAAGGTTGGTAGGTCGGAGTAGCCGGCTTCTTACCCTCTCCCCAGAGCTAGACCCGGTCGAGGGAGTGATTCGAGTAGGAGGTAGACTCCGACGTGCAGAGCTGCTGGACCCAGCGTTCAAACATCCAATTATTTTGGACCCTTCATATTGGACGACTAAGTTGCTTATCCAGGATTATGATGCACGTTTGTGTCACCCAGGAACAGAGCGGGTCTTCGCAGAAATACGGCGTCAGTTCTGGATCCTCCGAGGTAGAGAAGCGATTAAGAGGGTTCAGTATCAATGTCAAGAGTGCAGGAGATGGAAATCCAAGCCATCAATCCCGAAGATGTCTGATTTACCAGTAGCCCGTTTACGGTTATACAAGCCAGCGTTCTACTCGACTGGAGTAGATTGTTTTGGACCGTTCCAAGTCAAATTGGGGAGGCGTTCAGAAAAAAGATGGGGTATCATTTATAAGTGCCTCACCACCCGAGCAGTGCACTTGGACCTCATACACGGGATGGATGCCGACTCCTTTCTGATGAGTCTCAGAAGATTCATTGCTCGCCGAGGGACTCCAGCGGAGCTCTACTCAGACCAGGGTACAAATTTTAGAGGAGGCGAGAAGGAGCTCAGTGAATGCTTCCGCAGTATGTCCTCAGATCTCAGACAACTTCTTGCCAAACAAAAGATTGACTTCCATTTCAATCCTCCTGCCGCACCTCATTTTGGGGGTACGTGGGAGCGGGAAATCAAGTCTGTCAAGGCAGCTTTGTACACGGTCATAGGAGTTCAGCCAATCTCTGAAGAGGTACTGTACACAGTTCTTCTCGAAGTTGAGGCTATCTTAAATTCGAAGCCGCTGGGTTACACCTCGTCTGATGTTGTTGACTTGGATGCTATAACCCCAAATGTTCTCCTCATGGGGCGGCCAGATGGGGCACTGCCCCAAGTAGTGTATCCTAAGAGTGAAGGACTGAGCAGACGAAGATGGCGACATTGCCAAGTTATAGCGGATCACTTCTGGGCCAGGTTCATTCGGAGTTATTTGCCAACCTTGCAGCACAGGCAGAAGTGGCATGGAGCCCCAGAGGATCTGACAGTGGGCTCAGTAGTTCTGTTGATAGACCCACAGTTCCCCAGAGCACTCTGGCCCATTGGTAGAGTGGTTGCAGTACATTGTAGTGCAGATGGTCACGTGAGGTCTGCGGATATCCAAGTCAAGGATAAGGTTTATACCAGACCCGTTGCCCGGCTGATTACTCTTCCAACGATACCTGACACTGAAGTGGATGAGCAATGCACTCCAGGTGCAACAGATTCAACTTAGCCTTTTGCGGAGACAAATTGCACACAATTTGGGGGCGGCTGTGCAAAAGGCGATAAAGAGAGCTACAGAGTGCTGCTGCATTGAATCTGTTGAGGACTTTGATTTTGAAATATGTACATCACGTATCGGTGCGTGTGTGCGCATACGTGCCGACGTCAGTATGAACCAATCGACAGTCTGTGTCTGTGACATTTAGCGATCGGTCTCTCCGCATAACGAGTGCCAGAGATGTTCATTGTCATTTATCAGCCTCAGTTTGACTGTATTTGTGCTGTGTGCGTCCTGTAGAAGTGAGTAACGATCGTTTTACACTGTTGTTTGCTTTATAGTTGTTTGTTAGTTGTGACGCAGTTATTGCACGAGATGTGCTGCATCTGAGGTATTTATGATTGCAGTTAAAGTTACAATGTTAATACCCATATTATTGATCACATAGATATCAGTGAATGTGATGTTATATTCAGTGTTTCTACTATTGTATTACAGCCTGAGGGGAGCAGCCTAGAATGTATGTCAATATGTTTATTATGTTAATTACTGATGTTAGATTCCTGTTCTCTGTGTTTGTAGGAATAAACCACACACACTTCCACAAACTTGTATGCATATGTCCTGCACATATCTACAATACATCAAGCTCTCATCCTTTGATAATCATCCAGCCTGTCGTGAGTCAAACCAACTGCAGTAAAGATCACACAGTGGATAGCCTGTACATTTGATTCCATTCTGGATGGATATAACTTGCACTTGATTCAGCTTCATCATCTCGATGTTCTCTGATGCTGCAATTACAGAGATTGAACAGAGCTAAGAATATTCATCTAATCTGAGTTTATAAAGCAGCCCATCGACTGAACAAAATACCCAAACCTCTCATCGTGAACAAGCTCATATTACAGTATCCTGACATTTAACCACTGCAGTTTATGTAAAGGCTGTCTTCCCTCACCAATGTTAATCATCATACTTTATGATTATTAAACGTATTGAAACTAATACTCTGCTCTGTGTGTTCTGACCGACACACCCGGTTCACTACGATACCTTGCTAGCCTTAGTAATTCAGATAGCTCTTTGCTACACTGGGTCTAGATAACATGGAAAAAGAGCACACATTGTTCATTTATTTTAATAAAGTGGTTCTCTTCACATTTACAGGGGAGAAACTTTGAGGTGGAAATATTTCCTCCTCTCATCCCATCGCTCCTGGGGTTCCTCAAGGTTCATGTCTTGGCCCTGTTTTGCTTTCCTTATATATGTTCCCTCAGGTATTAATCTGTCAAAATCATGATGACCAGTTTTATTTTCCTTTAAAAATCTGATGACAAAACTGCCATTGAGATGAAAGGAAATGCTATCACTAGATATTTTACACCTTGTTCAGCACCAATAAATATGTATCAACTTTTTATTATTGTTTTTCAGGCAACAGTGTACATCATAATACTCGCAATGCAAGCTGTGTATTGCTGCATTCATTGCTCATCAGCTTTTAGCTAGCCTAATCATTTCCACTTGACTGCATTTGTTTGTTGTTCCCTTTAGTGCCTTACTGAAAATATAAAAGCATAAAAATATAATTCAATATAGGCAAAAAAAAAAAACAGGATGCTGCCAGCTTGATTTTATGGCTCTTTTGTCAAATAACAAGGGAAAAGCTTGCAACGTGAACCACTATTCAAATTATATGACGGCCTGTATTTATTTTTTTTCACATTACATGCTATGAAGTACAGTAAAAAAAAAAAAAAAAATACTGTCTCAAAGATTGAAACGGGCCACCATTGATTGCTGCGTGCTCATGGTCATGATCTGTCACACAACCACGGGGTCACTTACACCTTTTCAAGTGCAAAACGCATCTTGAAGGACCTGCAGAAAGCTTCAATCTCAGATTCATCCCTTCTCTGAGCCGAGGACTGCCGTAGGCTTGCATGGTGTTAATAGTTTGCTGCTGGATCCATTCACAGAGGCGCCGCAAATATATCTCCTTCTGTCAACCAGATTTAACTTGCCGGTGAAGCATTTCAGAGCAGCCCCCGTACTTCTCAGAAAGAGATATTTTCTCACTTCCTGTGCTCACGTTGTCCTCCAAGTAAGGACACAGACAGATTGAGGAGGATACGGTGAGGAGCACACAAGGCCTCCTCATCCGAAGCCCGTCCCTAAAACAGCACTTGAGAAGTTGTTTATGCATATTTCATCTGAGCATGAGCGCTTCCAGAACAAATAAGAGTCAGGCAGGCCTCTTGGCTGAGATCTGACGCTTCCCCCCCTTTATTAGAGGTAAAAGAAAATGTGGCTGATCTTGAGTCTATGATCCACTGTGAGTTGACTCATTACAGGCTTTTTTATCTGGCATCCTTCCACAGCAGACGTGGCGACACACGCTAATGTATTGCGAGAAGCTCTCGACGGTCTGAGTAATCGTGCACAAGCCCAGGTGAACTGCAGAAAAGGCCTGCAGCTAAAGCAGAACTAGTTACTATCATGGCTGAATGATATGTGAGAGCTCCACTGCTAACTTTTATCCCAACGTTGCCTTGGTTACGAGCCCGGCAGACTGCAGCAGTGTTGCCGGATTCAGTGCATTCGAATAAGAGCAGATCTGGCTACTCTTGCCTAGGGTCCAATTAGGGCAGCTTTCTTTGAGGTTCCAGGGGATCGGAGAATTCCCCCGTCACCATTAGAACCGCTGGTGTCCGTAGCCTGACAAGCCTGTCAAAAAGTAGCACAGAGCAGCAGCTGGAAGAGATAAAGCCCTCCCGTATTACACAGATAAGGGACTAGAGTGTTGCAGCTAGGATTCAACACATACACACATGCTTATGTTCATTACTACACACTATTGCAGCATTATTCAAAGCTGACATACTGTACCACGGACAACAGGATTTTCCCTGCTCTTTAGAAATAAAAGATGCATGCCATACACTAAAATGAACTTAAATGAGCTTTTATTACAGTCATTAACTTTAAAACCATGAGAGTATTTACATAACAGCTATTTAGTGTGCATAAACCAGTGAAAAAAAATAAGTTCTCTAAAAATAAGTTTTAATATTTTATTCAGTGTTGTTCTGTGGAAATTTAAAGTACAATTTTATCTTGTTTTATGGATACTTGTTTTTTTACTACTAGAATGCAGAACAAAAGTAAGATGAAGAACAGGATTTTTGTAGTGTAATAAATTCCCTTTACACAATTTTGTGGTTTAATTCTAGTGCCTAAATATGGACTTGAGCAGAATGTTCTCAGGATGTGACTGTTCAACTTTAATGCCCTTAGAGAGTAAAGACACTCAAATTATGAGCTGCCTGTGATTTCACTCCGCTCCACGCCTCAACAGACAACAAAAATGAGAGTAAAACGATAAATGAGAATCCATATAGAGTACTCCTCTCAAGCCCTTTAAAGCACAGCAGGAAGTAGTGAGCAGAAGGGCCCTCTGACATTGTGTTGAGTGGCACACATAACTTAATGACTTTCATGCTATATTTCATAAAAGAATTTCATGAAGGCATTCTAAGTGTTCTCACAAAGTCTTCTAAGCCATTGTAACATGTAATGATGAATACATTACCAAAGTCAATTTACCCTCTGAGAAGGAAGTTTCAACAAACTTGTGTACTTCATTTAACTTATTGTGTCCTCTGGATAATTACAACAACATAAACATAAACAACACCTCCTAAAGAGCGCCAAGAGTGGAAATGATGTGATGTGTTCATTACCCAACTGGCCCTAACCACCAGAAAACAAATGCTTTTGACTACCAGAGCATAAAATAGAGCTGTGAGTGTGTGAGAAGTCATGGCAGCGGAGCCTGGCCTCTTAATTACATTTCCCTGACAAGAGAAATGGTGCTGCTCTGACGTTCCACTGCACTGCATATTATTATATTAAATGAGGGGGTTCCAGCCATTCCTTTGTTCATTTCGGTGCTCCATAAGTGCATTTATCTTGCTACCCCCAACAATTCTTCCATAACCATTACTGGTCGACAGTGTGTAAGTCAACATAAAGTCACAGAAATGCAGTCACGATAAAACATAGTCATCTGAGGATGACACAAGTGACCGCCGCACAGAGTTGACACAGTTACAGCTTTGTTTTTGACAGGTGTATAAATCCTATCATAACTGAGGCTGCAAATAAAGACGCAGCGTTCGAGATATGTGAGCTGACACGGAGCAGAGTCCTGCACATGCTTGGGAAGAACACGGTCTCCATAGGGAATTTCCATTATCAACGATCCCAAGGTTGTACTTTGAGCATTTTGGAGAGCCGTCTCTGAGTACCATTACTTAGTGAACCTTTTATGGCAGAACTGGGATCTCAATAATGGCAGCATTTTTGAATACCTGGAAGAACAGGAAGGGCTTTCTGCTGCCGTCTGTGGAGAAACAGCTCATTGCTCTGCGTCTAAAGGCACAGGCCATCCCAGAATAGACTGAATAGAATAGATTCCTCTTCAGTGCACTATTTGGTTGTTTTAAGATAAACGTGGCAGCCACGCCAAAACAAAGCATCTCTGTTGGAACACATTGAGCCATGGTGCTCAGTGCTCAAAAGTGACAGTAAAGATATTTATAATGATATAAAAATTATATTTTTAAATTCTACTGCTGCCGAGAATCCTTTAATGACAGGAGTATCGGGAAGAATTCATAAAGGGAGCGTTCAGAGCAACCCAGGACTATCAGAGGCCCATCTGGGCTACATTCCAGCCGTTACTGCAACTATGAACAATCATTCAAGCTTCTCATTACTTTTAAAGGATTCAATTACAAGGTAATCAAACCGTGGAGAACGGCTCCTCAAAAGTATGTCAAGATAAATCTCAGTCCTAACTGTTACTTTTCACAAACCCTCCCAGCACACAATCCAATCCATCAATGCCTTTTTCACATTCGTCCATGTAAAACAATGCAAATACATAAACATTTGGCCCTAACAGAGAGAGATTCTTCACAGCGAGGATTAACAAGCTGTACTTCACAGGATATAAACAGTGGGAATGCTCTTCTGTCTTCTCTCATGGAGTTTCATTACGTTTCGAGCGCTGGCCCTCAGCTGACTCCTCTCAATTATGTAAGTCTAAACTGAGCATGACACTCTCTAAACTTGAAGAAGTGAGTGAATAAAGGTGGGCTTAAATTGAGAATCACAAACAGCACACGAGGCCACATCATTTTTCAGTAGCTGTGCGAAAGTCGCATGTATGCAGAGCTTCACGGAAACCCGTCATCCTTCCTCCCTGGCACAGGCCTGGCGGCAGGCGGTTGTATTTGGACAATCTGCCAGAGCGTTTGGGGGAGGAATGCTTACAAACAGTAACACTCTCAGCACAGACAAAGGAATGTGGCATTTAGTTTAATTTATTTTCTGATACCTTGGCATTTTACATTTATTACACACTAATACACTCTGATCATTTACCTAATTAGGAACTGAATCCTGCCCGTCATGCAAACATTCAGCTTCTCCGAATAAAAAAAACAAGTAACACACGTGTGTAAATACAGCCTTGATCCCGAGTAATTGCAAAACAAGCAGCCTGAGCCGTTTGTCTGTGTTTCCTGAAGCCCCCCGGGTGGTCTCTTTGTAAACCCGGTGAGTTACACTAGTAAGGGTGCCAACTAAGGACCGTCCACCTGTGTGGCCTCTCAGAGACTTGATTTTAAAGTCAACCTCCATAAATCAGTGTGTCGCAGTCCCTCTGAAGTATCTCTCATTCGTCATTAAGCTGTGATTATGAATAAGCCAAATGTGAGTTTATTTGTATGTAATGTTAAGGTCATACACTCTGATTTGGCTGTGGCCCGCTGAGGTGCAGAAGGCTCAAATAGAGATAGTTCTGCTGATAACAAGGTAAAGCACAGGGAGTTAAATATGAGCAAATATGACAGCTGTATTAAAATAGCTCTCACTGCCATAGGACAGTTCTGTTACTTGCACCACTAAGATGAATTATGACATGGCTTCACAGGGTATTTCTTTTCTGCCCTCATAATCGTGTTAACAAAACGTCCACTGCTGTGGTCCCACGTGTGACTGATATAATCTAGCGCCTCTACCTTGTAAAACATGAGTCTCAGATCACATATATAAAGTAAAAATATATATTTGTTGTAGTTTTTTGTTTTAATAAAAGTTTTAAAACAAAACACAGCTCAATCATCAAAGAGCTCCTCTAATAAAATTTTAATCCGAAACATGAGATGAAAAACTTAATACTGAACCATTTAAACTGAATTAAGGAAACAATCTGCTAAGAACTTTTAATGGCACAACTGGAATGACTTAATCTAAAAAGTAATTTTTTATAATTATGGAAGATTTTAAGTCATCACAACTTTTGAAATTTTTAAGACATCTACTTAAAATTATTAGTTAAATGAACTCAAAAAAGTATGGAAGCCCATTTGTGCACCACATAATATAAAACATATTAATAAATAATATTTTAATTTACAAATATATAACAAATAGTTGTGACGTGTTTGTGTGTGTGTGGCAGAAATGGGTTTCCATAAAAAAGCCATGCAAATTGTTGCATTTAATTTTTAAGTTCCATGAACACCTTCTCTTTGTAATACTGTAATTTAAAATACAATGTGACAATATCCTTGTAGTGCTGTAATGATATCCTTAGAGCGTAACAAGAAGAGACACATGGCCAGGAGGGGCAGACAGAAATAGTGAAGTTTGCCTTGTTGCATATAATGACGGGTCAACTTTGGCCGTCTTGCTGTGCTAAACAACGAGATGGGCGGCACATTGTCAAGACAGGAAGTGTTAGCACTGGTCTGACTTTAGGGCCATGAAATGGAACAAACAAGATCAGGGCATAAGCGTAGGCGTCCTGTCAGATAAGCTAATATATTCTCTGTGGCTTGTAGCTGTACCTCATGGCTACCGGAAACATTAGCAGAGCACAGAGCGCTTCCACAGATAAGATGACTTCATCTTCCTCCTCAAACATATCACTATCAGCTTAGTGATACAACTTAGAAGCCACTTCAGCTAATATAAGCATTTATTGTACAATCACTGGTTGTCTTTGGTCCATTTCAAAAGGATATTTATCATATACAAGTGGATCATGGTAGACCAAGCTGGCAAATGTGAGCTTTTATACAGTAATAATAAAGCTCCATCTGGCCTTTAGTGGGAAGGCTAATGAATATCAATATTTTTTTCATTACATCATTGACTTTAACTAATGTGTTTTTAAATGGCAATTTTAAAGACTTCTGAGTTACCATAAAATGTCAGCTCTGAGCCATTAAAATGATGTCAGACTGGTGAAGATCTGACTGTAAAACGAAACAGTCAAGTTCGACATAAAACAATTTTAACAATCTTTTCCACTTTTTTTAGGATAGAAAGGTTCCAAACTTCCAATGATGGAACCATAGTTATAATAATAATAATTAATAATAATTAATAATAATAATATAATAATAATAAAAAGAGTGTAGAGAAAAACTTTTTTTTTTAAGAAAATTAAAACTTTCAAATATAAAACTTTCAAGACAGCCCTACCATGAGCTCAGAGATTAAGTAATGATATATGCATCTAAAAAAAAAAAATCACATTAATAGTAAACTTTACAGTTAAGAACTACACTACAGATAATCCTGAAGAGATCACGCAAAAACAGTTTAGCAGCGACCTTCAACTCCTTTTAAGCATTTTGAAAGCAGTCGAGTTTTAAACTTTATATTTGTATATATTATAATAGTTTTCAATAAATGTAAAATATACCATATTCTACAGTTGTTCCGAAGTCAATTCTATTTGCACTGCTTCATGGGGTACGTAGTTCATTCCTTCATAAAAGGTATTAAAAATACAGTCTTGCAGCTTTGTCTTTTTGATCCAATTCAACATGTAATGTGATCCATTTCAGAACTAGTTGATTTGATTCATGACTTAAACTCTTTATTATGAAATTAAATGGAATCCCAATGGAGAAAACTAATGGGAAAAATAGCTCCGGGATCAAGGCTGCTGATAAACTGGGAAATCTAATTTCTGATAACTAGCATTTGGAGTAAAACACCGGATAGCACATCATCACATTAAACTGAGGTTCAGAACACTCCTCTAGAGACCCTTTTTTGAGCCCTTAAGACTTTAAATCTGAAGATTCTACTGCAGTTTATTGTTTGCTTGGCCAGCACAAATGAACTCGGCAGGTTAAATATTGTTCCAAATGGAATTTTCATTCTCCATATTTTCCTCCACCACCCCAACTCCCCTTTGCCCCCTCTCCACACCATCTCATAAACTAGGTCATTAATAATGTATAATATTGACTCAGCAAAGCCCATGTTTTCGGGATGAAGGGGTGCTGTACGTTCTCTTGATGTGTGAGGCATGAGCTCGTCTGTTGCCTGGCAACCAGGTAGTTCCTAGTAAGTGCTTCTCCTGAGAGAAATCCCCTCTCACTATAATGCAGTGAAAGCCCAAAGTGCCGCCCACAGGCCCCTCCTCACTCACCTTTTATGAAACAACCGAATGCTTCATTTCCAGTACACACCAATCAAAATACTGCGCGTAAGCACTATCTAAAAGTTTAAGCTGTAATGGGATGCCCTGAATTTCACGTATCAATGTGTCATATCATAAAAGCTCTATTTTAAAATAGATCTTAATACAGAATGGCCATGGTTTTTCTGTCAGACAGCAAAATACTGTCAAAATTCCCATCATAAGTCCCATATAAACTATGGTCCACATTGCCATGACAACCTCAGTGTGGCGTACAAAGACTCTGCCGTTAGCACCAGTTTTTGCAATGCAGTTTTTATTAATTCATCAGTTTCTGCTTTCATCATGCACAGAGAATGCAGTACACAAACTCACATGATTGACAGCTAAGCAGGAACTGTAGCTTACATGATGAAAGACTGGATGAGGCAGGTGTGAAGATGTGGAGAACAGTGCTCAACGAAGAATATTATTCATAGTTTCTATCTGACTATGAAATCACTGGACCTTTTCTTATACAAGCAAGAAAATGCACTTCTTTTAAAAAACCTATGACTTATTTCAAAGCGATTTTTCACCCATATGTGAACATTCTGTCATCATTTGCTTCCCCTCATGTTGAACAACGAAGTTCAATGGGGTCCAAAACAACAATGGAATTTTTGACTATCACTAACTGAGACATTTGATTTGAAGAGATTTGAATGAGACAAATATGTTGCACACCCAAGCAAATCATTCTTTCCCATATAAGAAGTGTGGTAAATGTTAATCATTTAATTTCTGGAAAAGGCCAAATGAAATGATTTCAGATATGCCATCGCAACTGGACTACTTTCCATCCAGTCTGAACTCTGATATCTCTGGCGGTAGATATAATGCTGCACAAAGCGAATCCAAAACACACAGAACCGTCTTTAAAAATGTATATTATTTTTATAAGCTCTAAATCATAAGATTGTATATTTAGAATTCTTTAAAAGAGATCTCTTGCATAAATTATCCACACAGAAATCTCAAGACAAACAAAAGGAGAAGGATGAAAAACTCAAATAAAAATGTTCTCTCCAGTGCGTTTAACATCTGCTGAACCAGAAACATAAAACAATGCTTTATTGTCATCTCCAATAAACTGAGCCTTGCCCTCCTTGTGTCCAATTGTCACTCTCAATGTACATTTCAAACTCTCATCAACACCTGATCCGCAGCTTTTAACACACTGTCATTTGTGTGTGGTCTACATTCAAAGTGTGAGATGGCAGCTGAATCAACACAATAACGAAACATTTGTCAGAGAGGAGCCCGGCTTGACAGGATACTGGGATTTGGGAATGAATGCTTCAGAAGTGGCTCCTCCTGTCACAACTGGCTTTATAAGCGAGACTTATAGAAGCTCAAATACAGACATGCGCCATCAAATAAAAAGTAGAAGTGCTATTGAGACTCATTTGTCGTTTTCACAGATGGGAAATTTTTCCATGCCACTGTTGGCTCTTTCAAGAGGCTAGAATATATCTGTCCCCCTCAACTGGAGCGGGTCCCAGCTGGTCACCACTCTCCAGGGAGGACCATTGTGACCTAAACAGCCACCTCCCACCAGCCCCTTAAATATCATCCTTTCAGTTCTCACCTCGTATAAACACTTCACAGAGCCAGGTGGATTTCAGGTTCACCAGAGGGACCAGGCCATGGTAGCCTTCAAAATCGATTGCCACTTAGTTTTTCAATTATGCCCTTTGCTTTTCTGCTTTTTGTTTATAACCGTCTGTTGAGAATAAATCACACAAGCCTATTGCACCACACCTTACATGACCAAATCAATAACCACTGAGACCAACAACACCTTGGAGACTGTGACATAAAAGATATACACTGGCTGTCATTGAGTGAAAGAGCAGAAGGATTTTGTCTCGTTGTGGGACTTGTTGGACATAGTGAGTGCATTAAAGCTCACTCATAAATAGGTTAATAAAATATGCAACAGCATATTAAATACTCAAACATTTTTTCCTAGTCAGGATTTGCATATTCTTAATCAAGAGGATATATTCAAATCTATAAGCTTGGCTCATAAATATTAATTATGTGATGTGACATGCATCTTAATTTGCTAAAAAGAAGGTAAGTAGTTGCTAGTCATAGTAGGGATTTATCTACTTTAGAAAAATTACTTAGACAAATGGTTATATACAATAAAGAGAATACACAGGTGGACTTTTAAATACATAAATGTGTTTTAAATGTGTCATAAACATGTTTATATGAAGTATAGAAATCATTCTATAAAATATCTACAACATAAACATAATATTAAAACCTACATTAGCATATGAAAGGAAGCAAATTCACAGCTGAACTTTAGGCTAATAAATCAGCTTTCGTTGTCAACAGGATTTTCATATTTAATCATGGGAGGAGGAACAAAATGTTGAGGGGCATGTTATAAAACTATCAGATGTTATTGATGTGATGTAATAGCACAATGATTTGCTGAAAAGCAGGTAAGTGGGTGCTTAAACGCTAACATCTTTGTTGATGAACTCGGCTGGCAAAGGCTGTGACTCCATTTGGTTCATTATCTGTCCAAATTAAGTTGTAATATTGTGGTTATAACTGATTTATCTCTTACAAGATGTGTTTGAGTGTGCTAACCAGCTAGCAAAGCAGTTCAGTTTACCAAATCTTAAATAAAGCAGATTAATTCCCAGCATACTGTTTTCAATTAGTTCTTTATACATTTTTCATGCTTAACTACTAATGCATTGTTAATATCCTATGTTTCTCATCAATACAGTTTAATACAAATCTTGAATTACTATCATATACCTGTGTTTGTTGACAAAATTGACAAGCACTGATTAGCACTCATTACATCAGTTTTACATTTTACTTTGATTAAAATTCTGCACACATATCAATAGAGAGAACTGTTGCTAAGATACACTTTTTCTTACATACGCTGTCTCTGTTTTTAAATAAAGAATCTTTAAATCACTTGAGAGACTGCTGTTCCAGCAAGCAGCATTTTGACAGCAGTCTGAAGCTAAAGTATTGGCCATCCTAACCCCAACATGTGAAACCTGTCCAAATTGCTTCTGGGGAACAGACTGCCACCTACTGTATCATTTGTTATCTTAAAGGCAAGTCTAAACTACACATCCAGATCGTTGGCCCTCAGTGACTTTGGCACCAACAGGTGTTATTTTGTCATTGTAAAGCCTGAGACACATTATCATTATCAAGACGCATCATAAAAATGCCATCCAAGGCTTTTACCACCCTTGAGGATCAGTATGAAAGTTTAAACATGCATCAATATTTACAGTCATGACCTGACCCCTGAAGCTCGCATGTGCTGCAGATGCAAAACTTAGCTTTTTTTTGCGTCATGTGTACAGGCTGTACTTTAAAGGCACAGATGTCCATTCCTTTGTACATTTCTGTACATTTGAAGTCATAAAACAGCGAGAAGACGTTGACAGCAGATTTGTACAGGGCTTGTTAGTGTCACACCATTGCTCTAAACACTCTGCAAGCCGCTGGCCTAAGGATATACAGGAATCCAGCTTAACTGATATTAATCCTCAAACACTCCTCTAATCAGCATGCTTTGGCTGTAACTGACTCCTCTTCTCCATATGCCCTAGACCAATAAATCATTCAGCTTCCTTTCCTATAGTTGCATTCAAAGACTAGAGGTTACACAAGCACAGATTCAACCACAACAGCATTAGATCTCCGAACATCCACTTTATTTTCATCCTTTAAACACAATGCCGATTTAATATGACCATCCTGAATCAGAATGGACTGTAGGCTTCTGACCTGAAGCTATAAGTTCATTTTTTCCTGTCTGTTTTGTGCCCTGAGTGGGGTTTCAAAAACTAGAACACGCTGAGAGACTGCAGTCTCTCTCTGGTTTCTCTCTGTCTATCATCCTTTCTCTGCTAACACAGACTTACTTTGTTTCTTTGTGATGCACAACCTATGACCTAACCCACAGAACCGAGCTTCACCGTCAAACTGAATGATCCACAACCTGAACACATGCTTTCATTTAATGGTGAGAAGTTGCTCTAACCTGAAAAATATAAAACCTGCAGCAAGACAAGCTGGCTTTGTGCTAGTGTACAGGAAAACAAAGCCTGATAATTGAGGAAATGAAACCAATAGCCATCGCTGTCGTTTCTTGGCTAATTTGCACCTTGTACGATGCTGACCAAAATCAGGGATTATTTAAATGATAACTTTTGATGATATTTGTTTCCTCATGAACACGGAAGCTCATGAAATTAATCCAGTTTTAATCCAATTGCATCCAGCTAAGCCGTCTTTCTCAATTTGCACATCTTTTCTTAAAGAGACAGTTCACCGTCACACTCAACTCACCCTCATGTTGTTTTAAACCTATGACTTTCTTTTTTCAAAAACAAAAGGTAGATATTCTGAAAAAGATCTTAGTGTTTTTCTGTCTTTCCAATAAAAATAAAAGAGGTATTGTTTTGGACCCCACTGACGTCCACTGTATGAAAAAAAAAATTGTCAAAGCATTTTTCAAAAAATCTTTGTGTTCCTCAAAAGAAAGCAAGCCATACAGGTTTAGAACAACATGAGAGAATTTAGATTTTTGAGTGAACCATCCCTTTAAGACATTCCCCACTTGAAACAGCAGGCTTCCTTAATATATAGAAGGAGAAAAACTATGTGAAAAGTATATGAAAAGATGTCCGAATTCACAGTATTCATAAAACTGTAGGAGAAAAGTATCTGTATTTAACTTACTACTTCCTGTAAGATTCTGATGGACACTTTAATATCCCAGTGAAGTGACACAAATGGCGCTGGCAGATCACATGACTGATGTATTATGTCTGGACTGTGTTCATGCTACACACATTCATACTTTCAGAAATCCAAAAGAAGTACTTACAGTACTCAGAAAGTACCATTACGCAAAGAAAATATACTTCCTAATATATGAATCGTCAATATATTAAATGATATAACGGTGTATTAGAAAATATACATAATAACATGTTGTGTAAATATATTACAATATACTGAATTGCCACTTTCATACACTGAAAAATATGTGACCATATATTTACTGTACTTAAATATCACAATGTATGTAATTTTATATTTAGTAATGCACTTTATAATATATAAATGTACATGTGATAAGATATGGTATTGCATGAGTATATATATATATTGCACATACATTTATTCATATAGTATATACACATTTATTTAGAAATATGCATTTCTTATGTTTAAGTTGTTTACAATGTAAATGTTTGATATTTTAAAATATAGCTTGTTTACAGTAACATAAGCTCACCTTCTCATATTAAAGGACTATAACTGTCCTGGAATGTGCACAGCCATTACCTTTTAAATAAAGTAACATATAGTCTCTACTCTTCAGCACAATGGTAACCCCACAAACTTACACAGACAAGAAACCCTTTTAAATTTCTAAATAATACAACATTAAACATTAACAGATCTCCCCCATAATACTATTGAGCAAAAACACATTAAATAACACTTCATTTTAACATTTTTACTTTCCTTTAACAGTCTTAAGCAAAGCATGCTGGGAACTAGAAATCTGCTGTAACTCATTCTGTGAATGTCTGTGTATACGTGCGTACATACATCCACATTTACATGGGAAAATGTATGTGCAATATCTACTCAATAAAGGATAAAACTTTATAAATATTAGATGTACTTTTGTCTTCATTTCTAAATATTGTATGTATCAATATAAAGCCTTACATTGTCAATGCATAAACTGCTGTATATTGAAAAATAGAGGCAATAGTGTCCTATCTATGGAAGTGTATTATGTAATATATTACATTATAGTTTGCAGTGTATTTCTGTATATTTTTGTTATGTACGGGGTATGTGACTTTGGACGCAGTCGTGCACACGCACATGGCATCATGCCTGCTCTCAACAGACTGAACGTTGTCACTGTGGTCCAGGTGTATGTCTCAACAGGATACTCGCATGGCAACATGAACATTCCACGCATGATCTATATCTGAAGTCACAAAAACACATTTACACCTTCCTTTCAAACAGGACTGCATATTCAATTGTGTTTTGAGAGCAGCTCTTAAAACAGTTCAAGCTGACATTTAAAAAAAAAAAAAAACACCTAGCCAAAAATTATAATATATAAGTGGAGTCAAACCAATTTTTTGGAGGAGAGCTGACAGCTATTTAAAAAAACTACACACACACACACAGTCCCGGTTCTGCCATTGATATCTAAAATATGTCAGAATACGGATTAATCATCACCTCAATAAATAAGTGTTATGGCCTCACTACACGTGCCTGAGGGCGGGAAAGCTCATGTATGACTAATCAAAATAAAGTGATACATACTTTCATCTGACAAGCACGCTTGTTTGCAGCCTTCATTCTGCACTGCTACACTGACAAACAGAACTGACCCAAAACCAACACACAAAAACTCACTTTTTTGGTTAGAAGCAGAAGAGAGATCAAAAGGTGTAAGAATATAAATGACCCAAACATCTGAATAATACAACTAATAACCAGCCATTTTAAAAAATCTAATTTCTAATGGGGTTTGATAAATGGCTGATGCTCCATACATTTCAATTTCAGTTGTTTAGTACATGTCTAAATAATCTGTGGAATGATGCAGTGAGGGATATTGCCGTTTCTCTAATATTGCACACAGAACTGCATTCTTGGTGCGTAGATCCTAATGGTGATTATAATAATCCAAAAGACCATCCATTTATATGCATTATATGCAAAGTGTCCCACCATCAAAAATGTAAACAACTCACATAAAGAAGGAAAATGCATTTGCACATGACATTAAGTAGTCCGCAAAGCAATCATGGAAATAATAAAAATGTTCCACATCCTCCAAATGCTTTCTATAGCAGAACCACATGACAGAAAAAAATCCATTAATCAAGGGTGTAATTGCTTCACTTTACAGTTGTTAGTCAAAAAGCGATGAAAGATATAATGCACTCCAGACCACAATGTGACCATCAGAAATGTTATATGTAAACAATTACAACAGAAAAATAAATTTGCTTTATGGCTAAGCAACAAAAAGCAAACCACAAAATGGAGGGAAGTGCAGTGCATAAATGATGCCAGCAAGCCCAATTCATCTTTAAAAACAAGAAATCATAAGCTCTTTATTTAATCTAGATCATAAAGCAATATCTACAAAGTGCCAGGCTGCATTTTGTGCATAACTTCTGAAGAGACTCAGCAGAGAGCTTGAGTCGCCCCTACAGCTAATGAAGCTATTTATAAAATAGTGCTCTTAATTGCAACCCTGCCAAAAGGACGCATCTTTGGGAAGCCAACACCGGAGGGAGAACGAGATCAGCTCTTATTTGAAGTTCCCTGTCAAAATACACGCAGGAAACTGCCTCGGCAACCAGCCAGCCATTCAGCATACACCTACAGATCTTAATTGATACTGAAGTCCTGTCAGGTCCAAGAAAAACGAAATAGGAACCGATCGATTATTGTGTCTGATTAGCGTCACAGTCTACCGTGTACTCTTCAAAAAACCACATACTAATATTCTAAATAGTAGTTTTCAGATGGAAACATTAGTTAAAAGGATATGGGTTGCAAACCATCCTTAGACACCAGCTCCTTGGACGAGTCGTCTGTTTGATGCAGAAGAACACCACTGGCGCGAGCGCTGGGTAGGGGGGCTGCTCCTCTTCATCGGAGACCAAATCTGGAGTGGGGTCCTGGGCCCCGGACCCCTGTGCCTGAGAGCTCTCATGGACGGGGATCCATGTGCTGCCCTTTTCCTCATCATCACCAATCTCCTCACTAGGACTGGGTGCCCGGTACAGGGCTGAAATGGGAACTCTTACCTCTCCTCTCTCCAAGTAATGAAAGTGTTCTCTCCCCTCGCCATCAGTCATGATAAAGCATCTGACAATGGTATCCTACAGTTAACAGAATAAATATGTCCAATGAACTATGACTGTATGGCAAGCTGATTTAACAATACTTCCTTAATATTAATTGGCATATTTTTTTTATGTTACCAGTATTTACTTATTACTAGTAATAATCTAACAGAAACTATTATCTTCTTCATCTTTAGTAGTAACTATTCAATAGTTATGGGTACTTATTATAGCCGAGGCCATTAGCTACTCAGTTAAAAACTAGTACTTATTCATTTGCTAGTAGTAACTATCTCAACAATAATAAGTAAATGTTTCACTGTAAATGGTAACAAATAACAGATTTTCCATTAAATTCTACAGATACCTATAGTTATAAATAGCTATAAATAACTATTTATGACTAGTATGTACATCGGTACTTCTAACTATTAGGTACTAGTACATATTTGTAGTAATTATTAATAAAAGAGTTTGTTCCATAAATGTCACTAGTAAAATGTATTATCTTACTAGTTGCATTTCTTGTTTTATGTAATGACTGGTCAGATGGTTATATTACAGTTCAATTTAACAGTAGAAGGTTACAGTAGAACTATACATAGTAAACCATTAAACAGATAGTAGTCACTATTTAAAGAATGAATAAGTACAACATCAAATTATTAATTACTAGTGAAATAGTGACTGTTAAAAAAATCACAATAGCATTTGAAAAAAACAACCAATTCATTTAATTTGGTACTAATTTAGTTTATTAGTGTATCGAGTTGAATGTTACATCGGCTTGCCATAAGATGTATTACATGAAGGATAGCTGATTGTCACGGTTTGTACAGTGAAGAGATGAGCGCTTGTCAGATTCATTAGATAGATAAATATCAAGCGTCATCACCACAATTTCCTAGTTTTACATACATAAAGTAAAAGGAATCATGAATCGATATATAGTCATTAAGTTGCTTAAAAACGTTTTGAAAATTATTTATACCTCAACAAATCAGCGAACAGCTGCCATGGAAAAAATGCTCTTTTTATATCTGCCTACAGTATTTCCGTTTTTTTTCCTACACAAAAATATATTGTGACGGAAATTGACTTTAAGCACAACTTACAAAACAAAACAAATAAGTTACCTTATAGATAAGGAATTGAAGGTTCCCATAAGCATCTCCTTTACTTTCAGTGTTCCGCAGAAAAAGACGTTCTGATAAGAGACTGAGACTCGCTGCGATCCATTTGTCTCTTTCAAATGCAGTTCTCTTTCTAACATTCGTTCGGTATCTCACTAAATGCAGTTTCTGCCTCTTAACGATGAGTAAGTCCTTCGATTTTCTTTAAAATGAACAAATCTTGAGTGATTTATCCCAAAACATGCCAGAGTGTCTCAGATGTGAAGCAGGAAAAGCCATTATCCAAAGACAAAACTGCGAAAGGGTTTGGCGCATCTATGTTGGTCGGGATTCTCCCTTGATGTGACACGCCAAACTTCTAGTGAGCAGAGCGCGCGAGCACGTGACGCTTCATTTGGCTTTAAACGCATTACTTCACACCTGAAAGAGACTCTTTTAAATTTCTTTTTGACACTTGATTTCTTTAGACATGCTGAAATATGATTATAAATAAATTGCATTGATGATGTAGTCATCACCTGAATAGCAAGGTAAAATCTGACTACAGCTAATCTATTAATAATAATAAACAATAAAAGTCTATTCATTAAGAACTAATTCGGATAAATATGTTCAACATGTTAGTGATACTCACCTTTGTTTGGGTGCAAGCCTTTTATGTTGGCAACAAAATAACTATTTTCATATCACATATTGCATGCACTTTTTTTTTTTTTTTGAATTTAGAATCCATTTTAGAATTTATTTAAAAAGAAGCAAAATACTTACTGTGTTGGAGCTGACATTTCAGTTGTGACAGAAAATACTAGATTTTCTTAAATAATAATAATCACTAGAAGCTGGTTGACCTTTTTGAATTCAAAGTAAATGCAGCATGGAAAGAAGCCTTCAGTATAAAGTATTACTTTTTTATTATCTGATTTTATAAATTCTTTTATAAATATCTGCTGGTGTTAAAAAAGCATCTGTACCTTATTTAGGGCTAAAGGTGTCCCTTTGAGGGTACTGCCCCAGTGACAATATTAAATCCCTAAATGTTTGATTATTACACTTTTCCTCTGAGAGTATAAATTGGGCGCATGTTTTGCATTAAAAATATATTTTAAAAATCGAATAATAATTGTAAAAAAATATTATATACATATAATAAACTGTGTGTGTGTGTGTGTGTGTGTGTGTGTGTGTGTGTGTGTGTGTGTGTGTGTGTGTGTGTGCACATACATACATATAATACTTCAATGCTGTGGTTTTTAACATTTCATAGAAGTGGGCTATAGGCTGGTCAAACATGCCATTGAAAATGTATTCGAAAGTGCTCTTACATTTAATAAATATCTGACAGGTTCATATGTTTCTGCACAGTATCATTAACTGTCTCTGCATGCTTTCCTATGGTTCTGAATAATAAGCCATTGTTTCAGTATAAATCAATATTGCCACCAAAAGTGTTGGATGTTAAGAAAATCTTCAATAAAATCCCTGAGAAACACGTTTTAAAGTGTACCGTATCACTGTTTCCATATCCATACTCCCAGCAAATTAACTGTCATTTTGAAGAAAATCTCCTCCAATAGATCAATTATTTCACACAGATAATCAATTCGCTGCTCTGAGGAGAAGGACCTCTTAAGCTCAGGGTAAGCACATGCTCCCCAATGATAACAGCACTGGGGTTTTACTGGATTTAGATTGCATATGTGCTGTGCAACAGCAGTGAAATATATATGGACTGAATGCATTATTGAGAGGCAGTGGGCGAGTCTACATGCTTTCCTTCCATGCTCAAGTTATCTTGTAAATGAGTACAGCGAAACATAATTAAAATAAAATGCTTTTAATGATTGTCACATGAGCCCAGCTACTGCAGAAATATATTAACATCAGACAGAATAAATAAATCCAGGCCATTTCATGTGCCTTTCTAAAAACTTTATAGCTTTTTTAAGCTATTACAGTAATAATATTTATATACATATCTGATTATATTTTAAAAAAATTAAACTACATTTACACTACATTATACTTTATACATATTATACATTCTGGGACACTCTTGATATATTACAAAACAATGTTTGTGTATATTTTTCATACTGCATTCTCACTATTACTTATCTCATGTTTGTAATAAGGAACAGTTCATTGCTAGTCATTAATGACTTACTAAGCTGTGTCAAGTCTACACCATCACATCTTTAATTGAGGAAGATAAAGACCATAGATCTATTGACAAGTCTGGAAACAGCTGTCTGTCTTAAATTGGATTTGATGATTGCTGGGGCCAAGGGGTTTGCACAGTTTGGTGAGCGTCCAACAGTTGTGCTGTGTCAACTAAAGCTACTCCAATATCTTGGTGAGAGAATCTGATGCATGCTCACAGACGGGGGGATGCGAGCAGCACTATCCACCTGTCAATCATCCCTTGGGTGGTTTATCCTGTCCCAACCCCATTTGCTCCTCCATTCCATTGCATGCCATTTGAAAGGATTCTAGAATTTTCTGAATTCTATTCTTGCACAGTCCATATTTGCAAGCACTATCTGGTATCATAACAGAGATATTTGTATCAGATCACAGAGAGGAGATTCAGCTTGATTTCACAGGCCTTCTTCTTTTTACCTCACATCACACACTCATCCATGATGTACTTAAATATTGCTCTTATCCCAGTGTTATATCAGGTGTAGAAAGTAGGTGTACAAATGCAGTGAGGCCATGCAACTTAACTCATCCTCACAAGACGGTAGATATTTTATTAACTCCATTGATGAGACAGAAATAAATAATCCAATGGGCACCAATTCCATATATATGGTTTTCTAATCTGCTTTCTAATTCTCCAGTATAGAAAGAGATAACTGAAGACATATCAACAATAAAGATGCAACACCACCATCTGTGGATGGAGTTATTATGTTCAATCTTTTGTGAATGAGATGAGAGAAACATTTTAAGCATCCATAGGTAGAAAAATGTTGGTAATGAGAATGGCCTTCACTGATTCACTTACAAGCTGAGGCTGGAATAACATACTGGAATAATAAGTGAAGACCAAAATCAAGCTGATATTCATCCACCGAGCCACCAACGTCGGGTCAGCATCGTACAACATACGTCATCAGAGAGTGGTCTGAGGTTTTCACCAAAAGATTGAGTTATGACATTTATATTAAAGTCATATGACGTTATGACGTATATTATTTTGTGCATTTGGTGTAATGCAATGTTTTTATGCGGTTTAAGGTAAAAAAAATTCCACATACTGTACATTAATGTTGCTCCTTTATGCCACACCTTTCTGAAACATTGATTTTTACAAAGCTCATCGTTCTGAAAAGCGAGGTGTATGCTGATTGGCCAGCTATCCAGTGCGTTGTGATTGGCTGAATTCCTCAAGCGTGTGACAGAAATGTTTCACCCCTTGCCATACTGTGATGCCGTTCCCCAGCACAACAAGACAAAAACAATAAAACCAAAAAGAAACAAGGCATTTATTGCATCGAGTGGGGATATAATTACTGATTATAATGACTTATACTGTGTTTTTACGCATTGATATCGTGCTGCGTAAACATAAAACCCATGTCTTCATTTGTGATCTGAGAAATCACAAACAACAGCAAGCGTTACTCTACACTGCTCAAAACTTGCGTTTGAATAATCAGTGGAAAATTCTTTAAATATGTAAACATACTTCTAGGCTTTGAGTCAGAAGCACCAGACTGTCCTTGCAAAGTTGGAATTGCCCCACTTTATAGAAACAGACACCAGCATTGTAGTCTACTCTCACAGGAAACAGTCTCCGTCCTCCGTCAAATGCGCTGCACACATCTGAATATTTGCGTTGAACTGTTCTGGAAAAGTGTTGTAGATTCAACTTAACCACTGATTTCTAGTTGTGTCCGCTTTTGGAAGACCAAACAAAGTAGTTGCGCTTTCACAAGGAAACACACAGAGTCTCCACGACATGACAGGGGCAGCAACAGCAAGAATAAAAGTTACACCCTTTTTCTTTGCGTGAACATTTGTGCTGTGTTATGCAAATCTACCCACATCGTGACGTAGACATGAGGGGGGGCGTGTTTGAATGAGCCGTTTGAGCCAGGGGGGTGTGGGTGACTCAACTTTTATAAAGAATATCTCTTTGGATTTGAGACTTTAATCTTTGCAACTTTACAGATCTTCTTTATGCATCAAGAGCTTGTAACACTCCAAAGAGAAAGAAAAAACTTAAATCGCATCATATGACCCCTTTAAGAACTACAAGTTGAACAATGAACAAACTTTTTGTTGCAGATTAAGCTGGAGGCTCAGCTGGAACTAATTTGTACAGGATACTTTTCTTTCAGATAGAATCGTTAGATATGATGTAATCTGCACATTATATCCCATGCTCTTGATCTTTGACATCAGCACCTCATTTGCCCAAAGTACAGGAGGGGCAAAGGCTAAACGTTCCACAGCATAGGCATATTTATACACTTCATAAAGCCTATTTCAGATTTATTTTGGCACTGCGAGAGCTATCATGAATCTTTGCACAGGGCTCTGGGGAAGCTGTTGAAAAACTGATAAGGAACTGTGTATTACACAAGCAATCACCCACTCTTATGATGGAACTAAATCATGAACTGTCATGTAGTAGTTGTAGGACCTGGAAAGATATCTCATGGTTTGGGGTGGTCCACAGTACATCTGGCCTTGAGGAGAACTCCATTAAATATACTGCATCACTGTCCTCTCGTAATCTAATGTCCAAGCAGGAATGGTTCACCCACAAGTTTGCACTTTACACTGTCAGTAAGAAGGACAGGAAGAGTACAGTGTTTATCCATTAGCTTCTGGACCTTTAGTCCAGAATTTGATTACTGTGCTTTTGATTAGGGATGGAACTGACAATTATTATCTTGACAAAAGCGATAAAGTGATATGAGATTGCATTGGCCGTATGACCCATGAATTAAATATATATTTACTCTACTGTTTAAATTTTTGTGGTCAATTTTTTAACCATTGATAATAATACTAAATGTTTCTTAGGCAGCAAATCAGCATATTATGTTTTCTGAAGGATCATGTTACACTGAAGACTGGAATTGTGACATAATATGTACATTACATTTTAAAATATATTTCTATAACATAAAAAAATCTTTCTGACCTGTATGTTCTCAATGCCCACTTTCACACAAAATAAGAATATAACATTCCCAGTCTCATTTAATAAGAAAAATGTGGTACCCTCTAGGTCAATCTATGATATGATTTTTTAATGTTCCAGAAATATCTGCCATTTCATAAAAATATTAAAATATATATATATATATATATATATATATATATATATATATATATATATATATCAAAAAATTAAAAGAAGAAAAAGTGGAGGCTGCATACAAGGGTCATTAGAAAGAGCTCCTGAAAATGTTAATAAATCAAAACCAAAAATAAATAAATAAAACAAAATAAAATTCAAGTCACTGTCTGTATAATTTAAATTTTTTAAGTGTTATTTTAAATAACGTAATAAATCAGAGACCAAAAAAAAAAAAAAAAAAAAAAAAAAGATTGTCAATGGTTGCACAATTTCTTTGCAAGTACAGCTAAATCTATTTAAATACAATATTATGGACAAAATATCCCCAGCATTTCGCTGAATAATCTGTCAGAAGACACGAGTCACCTCTTCCCTCTGTCACAGCAGTTCACACTGCCAGGGTTGGACAACATTTGTAAATCAGTCACTGTGCTGAGCAGTTATCCAAGGCTTTGAGATCTCCAGCGGGGTTTTCTTTGTGAAAGCATGCTCATTAAACTTGTGTCAGATTGGCCTGACTGCGTTGTTTGCTAAACACAATGTAAAAGGCACCATGCTGTCTTCATGAATCAAACCCCAGAGAACATCCTCTCACATCAGGAAATTGCAACCAACTTCTTTTATTGTATGAAATACTTTTCATTGTAGGGGAAAAAAAGCTGGGAATTTTTTTAAATAAAAAAAAATATATAAAAAATATATATATAATTCTTGGTATCACCAAAAATGTTTTTTTTTCTCTCTCTCTCTCAATGTCAGAACTATTCTACAGTCTCAGTTTCACCAGCCAATATTTTATGACAACATTGAATAACGTGACACCTCCATGACGTGAAAAATGGCATGTTATATGTCCAGGATGACCAAGATCGGGAGCCACCCTTGTCCCAGGATTTAACTGTCCAAATTATGAAGAGGGATCCACAAAGCATCTATTCATCTCAACTGAATAATACGCACAAAAACCTGTCAGCAGACACTGTCTGCCAAGAGTGAGTGATGGCTGTTTCCTGGAATGGGCACGAGTCTAGTGTCGATGTAATGAGAAAGGACAACGCTATACATTCTTTAAACCCTATACAAGATAACTTTACACCTCGCTGGTATCGTGACAAGAAGACGCAGTGATTTATGACACAGACATCCAGCTCCATGTAACACATGCTCGACAGCAGTTTCCAGTGCATGTCTGTAATATGCACCACAGATCAAAAAGGTTTCAAAGACACCTGGCAGAATCCTGTGTCAGCTTGTTAAAATCCTCTCCTGATGCAGACGTGGAAAAGGCATTACCGCAAATGCAGTTTTTGTCCTCTAATGGAGCTTCTGTGAAGCTGCATGAATCACCAGAAAACCAGTGACATGCAGAGAAATTGACACATTGAACATGTGAACATGTATGCCAAAATGCCAGGCCCTAGGGTCCAGTGAAGGACTTAGTGATAATGACTCCTGCAGTGGGGATCTCAGGAAGAGTTACAATTTGAGAATTTGAGAGAGGCAAATTTATTAAAAATCCACAGTGTCATTTCACTTCACTTCTCATATTATTGTGTGATGGAAATGACATTTAACATATTTTTTCGAATAGAACAATAAACCGTTTTGAAAGAAATCATTTTATTCAGCAAGGATGCATTAACAATGATTGAACTAAAGCAATAATGTTACAAACATTCAGACTTAAATGTTTTTCTTTTGAACTTTGTATTGATCAAATAATTTAGAAAAATGTGTACAACAATTTTAAGTTGCACAACTGTTTTTAACACTGACAATAATAACAGATTCGTTTTTGTTGAGTGTCAAATCAGCATATACATGTTTGAGTAATAGTTGCTGGATTTTTTTTTTTAAAGGGTTAGTTCACCCAAAAATGAAAATTATGTCATTAATGACTCACCCTCAAGGGAACTGCATTCTAAAACAACGCAGACGATACATCCACATAAACGTCTCTATCAGCAGATGCAATGCAGGTCATTTGTAGAGGTGTTGAACCCTGTTTGACCTGCTTGAGCTGGTCCACTAGAGACATAAAACACTGCAGTCAGCAAAGTAACCCAGGGCCTGGACCTGCTTCCAGCAGCAGGGCTTTCTAATGGATTTCTCAGTGACGTGAAAAACCTCAGGAGATGTGTGAACCTTCTTATTCCTGTTTCTGCGCTCAGTGTGTGAAAACATCACACAAGGTTTAAGTTTCACACGAAAACTACTCGAGTGATGCAATACATTTGCAATGGTGACACACACATTTACTCTGAAACTATTAGATGGTGGATGAGTAGAAACTGTATGTATGAGGATACAGCACAGCATGATAGGAAGAACCATGCAGACACTGAAACATTTATTAGTATTTTTCAGTTTGTTTATGGTTGTGTGTTTCTCATACATTTTTTTTATTTTTCTTTAAATTTTGTATTCAATATATGTAAATGCATGATATATATTAATACTTCCTATATTTAGTGTTGTATATTTATGGTTGTGGATGCTTGTTACTCACACTATATAAAATATAGAGAGTTGATACGCTCGAGGGCACCCAGGTTTGCAATCCCAATCCCATTAAAGATATTGCGATTCCATTCCTAAATGTATAAATATTTTTATATATTTTTCAATTTTTCATTCAGTATGTTTAAATATATGTAATATTAATATTTCATATATTTAAAGTTGTATATCTGTGGCTATTTTTCTCATGGGTCAAAATATTGTAGCACTTTGTGATTTTGTTGAAATATATACATGTATTGCGTTATAAATAAAATCATTATTTGACGTGCTCGTGGGTACCCAGGTTCGAGTCTGGGCGGGTCATGTTGCAACCCCATTCCTCAAAAGTAAATTCATCAAATAAACCTATAAAAATGAAGCCAGAATTACAATAAATAGACTAAAATGTATTCATCCAGCTAAAGTTTTTCTTTTGAGGGCCGTTCTGTAGCACCATGTTCACTGCGAGGCAGCGACAGTGATCATATGTACTAAATGCATCTGTTATGTTGGCACAGTTAAGCAGGCATCTGGTCTTGTGGTTGGTGTATCAGCTGTTGACTCAGTGGACTGCCCCTGTTTGTGGGCCACTTGCCCAAGAGCGTCCAACAATCGTCATTACAGAGAGATCAAGCATGGCCTATTTGAGCCTCCTAGGAGGATGATCACCAAGGTTAGCCAGGCATACAGCAGCTGAGAGATCTCTCGTCTCTCTATCGCACAATAAAACCTGTGGTTTTCTGTTTGTGAATGTGCGCTGTGTCCACTCCGGGTGATCTGAGCGAACTCTGCTCTGCTTTGCCTTCCTGAGCTGTCAGGGCTTAGAGATTTCACAGACTGTGAGATGTCTGCACAAAAAGGTCGGTGAGAAAAACACACATTTCTTTATGTAAACACACCGTTTGGCTTGAGCCTGTGGAGGAGGGGAGGATTCAAGCTGTTCTTTGAGTGACAGCTTTTATCTTGCTGCATTATCTGCAAGAACAGTTTTGACAGTTTCAACAAATGGGTCGCTTATGATACGCTATTGAGATTTTGCTGTCAAAACAATATCATCAGCATGTCTGTTCTTGCACTATCCCTGATGCATTTTGATCAATCTTTCCATTGTAAACACCATAACCCATATCATATGAGCTATCATAATGCTTAGTGTCAGTGTCACAATTTCAATCATAGCCGTGAATGCAACATTTCCACATATCATATCAAGCTCAGATGAGGTATGCAAGTACCAGTGCTGGGTAGTACCGGATTATGTGCAATCTGGATTACATCATTAGATTCCAAAAATACTTGTAATTAGCTTATATACTCGTAATCAGACTACAGTTACTTTTTTATTGATTACATTATTACATACTATTCGCATTCTCACATTACATACAGGTAAACAGGTATAATATTTCATATTTTATTAAGGGTTTAAGGGTTTTGATTGTTGCAATAAAAAAAATAAAAAAAAAAAAAAATATATATATATATATATATATATATATATATATATATATATATATATATATATATATATATATATATATATATATATATATGTTTCAATTATTAGCCAATATAGGAAACTATGATGTGATACAATGTTTAATGAAATTCATGTTGTTAATAACAACGAGTGGAATATATTTTTATATTTTATATTATATCAATATGTTGCAAGATTATCGTATTTAAATCAATTTGATAAACGAGTTAGGTCAAAAGTAATCAAAAAGTAGTTTTATATATTACCTGAAAAGTGTAAAGTAATAGATTAAGTTTCTAACTACAATTTTTGTCAAGTCATTTGGAATCAGTAACGGACTACAATTTGGAAGTAATCTGCCCAGCTCTGGAAAGTACCACCTGAGCCATCGATCAACAGTGAACATTATCCAGCACTCAGACTTCTCATAACACACTATTATTGGAGAAGCAAGAGGTCAGCCCTCAATAACACACACAGAAAGGTAACCAGTCTCTTTAAAGGCCAGTTCGGAGAACTTCATGACCCTGAATGCAATTAGCAACCGTAGTTTATTGGGCTGTCTATAATGCGTTCATCAGTATGCTGTTGCCATGAGTAGCTACCTGTCACTGCACCACAACTGAAGTGAAATATTCTTCACTTTGCTTTAATTAGTATTCACTGATGTACACGTCTGCATCTCCACCGAGCATTATGGGAATACTGCATCACCACAGAGACTCATTTCAGCCAGTGCTTTGTGTTTAAAAGTGGCCAATCAAATCTAGCTATTTTATATAAACTATCCAGCTTTAAAGGATAGACTCGAGTTGGAAGTGTGTCCTCTACAGAGTGCCGTCTGATCTGCTGTGGACTCGAGTGAGCGTGGAGTGGTGTGGAGAATGCCGCTCTAATGTCGTTGAGAGTTTAACAGCGGTGAGCTACAGTTACGGGGAGAAAAGGTGCAATAATACTCAGCCTGTGACTGCACTGTGGTGAAGCAGGACAGGTGAAAGCAAAGTTGCTAAGCAACATTTGTCCTAGATATAGCTTTCCTTTTTGCCTGTATTATTATGTTTTAAATATATATGAAAGGATATATCCTTTCATAAATGGTGAGATGTGTGTTTACAGGGGCTCCATGCAATAGATGAGTGTGTCAGATGGGCATGTTAGATATAGCTGACAAAGGAAATCAATGTTTATCAGGATTGCTGTGTCCAGGATACAAACAAACTGTCAAAGTGCTACGACAACATGAGCTTGGATGTCCTTTTATTCCACATCATAGACCCCCTTCAACTTCAACTTCAATTGCATTGTATATGTAATACTGTATGTTAACATTGATTTCATTGATGTAGTAATTAAATATTAAATAATACTAATAGAGTTGAAATATAAATACCCCAAATAAATGTGAAATAATATAATGATTAAAATTCGAAATATATATTTAATGTCTAATTTAGGATATTTTATATAAATAATAATAGCAAAAAAAAAAAAAAATAGAATTAATTAGTTCAAGTTAAATAAAAATAAATATTAAAAAATTAGATAAATATTTGTATTTATTTTTAATAATTTAATATAATTTTCTTTTGCTGTTTATACTTAAATATGTTGAATAAAAGGAATATACAAATATTTCATGAATATATTTCAATATAAGATTTTTATGCAAAATAAATGTTATATATTTTTATGTGTTTATTCAATATATTTTAACATTACATATTAATATATTTATTTATCATTTTGAATATTGTTATATATTTAAAGTTAAAGTTGCAAATTGCATTTATGTTGTGCAACAAATAGTCTGCATGAGATGCATGAAGAAAAATCAATACAGAATATCAATTGAGCAGGTTACAATTGCAACTGTCATCTTTCCTTTAAGTTTGGATAAACACTGTGACATCGGGAAATCCAAAGAAATGGGACCTGATATCTGCTGCTAACCTTCCTTTAGTGTACAGCTATTGCACAAACAAGAATCCAAAATGGGAGATGCTAGGATGCCATGAAATGCTGAGTTCTTCTTGCACCAGCTGAAAAAAGTTTGAGATTAAATATTTCATCAGATTGTGATGACACAGTGCACGAGAGACAGCAATAAGCATGAGTTTGCGCATTTCCGCAGGAAATTATTCCTTTCCTCCGTGCACAATGCTGCCCCTGACTTTTGTTTTGTTTTACACCAGTCAGACCCAATATGGGTCAGGCAGCCCCCTCCTCGCTCATTCCCACCCCTGCAGTTCCAGCGGCACGTGAGTGCAGCTTTTGCTGGAATGCTTAAAGGCGCTCCCTTCCCTGCTGATTGCCATGTGATTCATCTTTTATTTAAACTCCAACTGAGAATGAATATGTGAATACATTTAGCCTACTCGCTCATCATTACTGCAACTATTTACATAAGCACTGGAAAAAAAACATATTCCTCTGCATGAACCGCATGCTTTAATAAGAATATCTGGAAATGTTCATGAGAACGGATTTATTCCGATTTATTATGATTTTATGGAGAATACAATGGCTCTGTTTATTTACAGTGTTTCCATGGTTTGTGCTTGCAGCAGGAGGCAGCGACGGAGACAGCGAGAGAAACCATTGCATGTCAGATATGAGAAGACAGTGTGTGGGTGTGCTGGGGTTAGAGGCTTGTGAAGCACAGGGCCCTGTTAACACCATCTCTCCCTCCCTTCGTTTGTGCCACACTGGAGGATCTCTGCTGTTACAAAAGCTCACCCAATGAAGCTCAAAGGAGCAGATGGCGCTCAAAAGACCTTAATGAGATATCAGATGATAAGAGTTGACAGACGCATTGTCATCCGGTCCCCTATGGAACATTACACTGGTAACATGTTGGCAATCTCTTCAGATAGCAAATATCAGTATTATTCCATCTCCAGTAACTACTTCCTATATAACTTAAAAACTGGATGCTGATATCAGCGGTATAGAAAATTTAAATTATCAACGAAAACTTGAGGAATTATCCTACTGTAGTGGTGTTTCACATATATGTTGGCTATATATATACACATACATATATATATATATATATATATATATATATATATATATATATATATATATATATATGTAAATTAACAGACACAATTCACATTCACAAACCAGACATTGGTACTCTTGTACAATCTTTGGTAGACATAAAGATTTTCAGTGAATTACGATGTAAATGTATCTGTTTCATTCACAGTTAGTTTGTGACAGCTCTCAGTTCTTTCCTTATGTGTTTCACAGGAAAAAAGCGTCTCAAATGCTTGGAACGACATGAGTAAATAATGAAAGCCTTTTCAATTTTGAAAAGTTGATAAATGGATATCCCTTCACCCACTCCCCCATATAATCAACACTACAGAAGATTTAGTTTACAGACACATCATCATCCATTTCCCTATGGAACGTTAGATCAGTACTGTAACATGATTTCAATCTCTTGAGAGACCAATCGTCAATATTTCTTCATTTCCATTAACTAGATAAATCAATGACCGGTATAGGTGCTGGCTGATATTAAGGGTCCAGAGAGGGCGGTCTGAGGATTTTCTGCTTTTTACAGTGTTAGTTAAAGGGTTAGTTCATTCGAGAATGAAAATTTGTCCATGTTCTACATGGACGTTGGATGAATTTTCATTTTCGGGGGTGAACTAAGCCCTTAAGGTCACGTATAAACCCTGGGTTAGAACCCCAACAACAAACTGTATTTATTTATGAGCCTATATATGCACTCAGGGTGAAACTGCCTCTCTGAGGATGTTTAAGTAGCTGTTGGTGCTGTATACATAAATCATACTAATAGATGGATGGCACTTGGAAGGAGTTGAAATTTTATTTACTTACAGACGTGTTAAAACGCCAACCGTACAATGATGGGCGCCAGTGTGACTGCGCTCTCTGCTCTATGCTGTGACCTTACATAATATGACACGCACAGTCAGTGGTGCTTGGGACTAGCCAAAGGCTGGAAGCCAGACGGTGAGGATCCTGGGCACAGCACTCTAAAACTAGAGGCGCTGTTTGAGTGGTAGTACACTGTTATCACACGTCTCACTTATTCTCAAATAAATCATGCAAATGAATGGAATCACATGCACAAAATATATTACACAACACCACTTCCATCTGGATTACAGCTCATTTAATTGACATGGAAGAAGGAAATCACAACACCTGCATATTTATACCCAAGAATTGCAGAAGAACTGATAGTGTGAGAGGATCAGATTCACTGGCACTGCTATGTTCTTGTCATGCTCAGTTAAAGCTGTGCTGTGGAGGATGTGTGTGCCCTGCGGAGGGGGAGGAAATGTCCATTTCGGCTCTGAGGTGTGACCTTGTGCTGAGTTCACCATAATCAAGTCTATTACCAATCAATCTTTGTCCAAAACTAGCACTCAAGCCATACACAATCCTAATGCTGTACTAATTACTAATTTATCATTCAGCTCAGGCTTTTATTGTGGCACTACAAAGACTGAGTGAACATTGATTCTCAGTATTTCACTACTGTAGGGCTGTACGGCAGCAGTGCACCACACACTTCCACTGCATTATTACACTCTTAAAAATAAAGGTGCTTCACGATTCCATAGAAGGACCTTTTTGTCTAAATGGTTCCAATAAGGTTCTTTAGATTATAAAAAGTTAAGAAAGTGATGGTTCTTTAAAGAAACTTTGACTGAATGGTTCTTTGTTGAACTAAAAAAAATATATTTTTTTTTTACTACTAGCTACTTGCCATCCCACCCTCACATTCAAAGATCTGTGTTTACATGAACTCATTTTTCAAATGATTGCAATACACTTTTAGATTCAGGAAGTTCTGTTCATTTTAAAAATAATTTTTGCTATTCAGTTCATAAATTCATTCACATGACATGTGCAATACATGTATTATGACCAAAGACATAAAACATATGCAAACATAGGCATCATAGATGTTTTGAATCTGTTTGAGAAAATTTTTGTTGTTTGTTTTTTTTGTTCCTGTAGCTCAATTGGTAGAGCATTGTGCTATCAAACGCAAGGTTGGGGGTTCGATTCCCTGGGAACACATGATATGTAAAAATTGATAGCCTGAATGCACTGTAAGTCGCTTTGGATAAAAGCGTCTGCTAAATGCATAAATGTAATTTTTACAGATGCTCATACAGATGCTCATACACAGTTATATTGTATGTTTCTTCTTCTAGCGCTCCTCTGTACATTTTTATATGTTTCTATCTATGACTTTACTGTCTGGAGGAAGCACAACATAAGAACTGTACTGTACAGTGAACCAGTGAACCTGAAAAACTATGAACTTGACAAATCATCCGGAGTTATAAGGACAGTCGCTCCTGAACAACCTGGATATCTTGCTCAATGGCACATTGAGAATGATAATATCAAGGATTGTCCCTTACAGGTTTTGAGCCCAGAGCTTTAACCACTAAACTACACAGTCCATGTAAACTACTCTTCGAAATTATATTTGGAGAGTAAAAGAAAACTGCATAATGGATCACACTGCTGCATTTCACTTGACTGAGATTTAAAGTGTCCTTAATTTAATTCCTGAAAATGCTGTATTGAGTAACAAAACCGGTTTTCCAAAAGGAGGTGAATGGTACAAATGCCTCGGCTGATTTAAAACAGCAATTAGAGTGGTGCAGAGTTGCAGTACACTACACAAACAAGAGAAGCATAACCCCTGTAGACCTGAAGCGCAACGTGAACCGTATTTACATACGTTGTGCTGGTGTACTGCAGATGCTTAGAAAATGAAGGTGGAGTGCAGAGGATATATTTCCAAATTAGGCCACGGAGGGGGAGGAAAGGAGTATGACAGCGCAACACTGATTATCTGAACATGCAGAATTCATAACGCTGATGTTCCACTGAGGATCTCAGCAAAGCTCAGTGAAAAAAAAAATATTGGAGAGGTTTTTTTTGTATCAGTTTAGCTTTGGGTCATGGTAAAAAGAGAAGTATTGTTTCTTATCGACTGCAATTACATTTTTATTTGAAATGGCTGATATCCTATTTTTCTGCGCTCTCTGTCTTTCCATTGCCGTCCCTCTGTCCTGCAGGGGCAGTCTGTGGAGACACTTATTGGCATTTCTTGTGGAATGCTTTGAAGTGGGCTCTGATGGATTCAGTGGGGAAAAAGCATTGCCGAATTAAACCAACAATTTTTTCTTTCCTGATTAAATTTGTGTAGCAAATGCCATTCAGTTCTTCTCTTTAAAGAAAAGCTCTTGGTAAAGATTTTTTTTCTCCAGGTTGTAGTAGAACTAGCATGGGAGAGGGAGGTTGGGGGTAGTCTGATAAGTTAGTTGCTATGCAACAAGACGGTTCTGTATGAAAGCATTAACATCCTCTCTGTAACGGAACCGGGTGCTATGAAAACACTCGCTCTAGATCAGCGATCACACAGGCGTTTTGAATCTTGTTACCCTTAAGATTAGAGATTATTTATTTGAATCTTGAACAGATCGAAATAAAGAGCGAATATCGGAAGCATTGCCTAAATCCCACCTGAAATACGCATCAGAGAAAGTGGAGAAGACTGCAGGGAAGTACGGTTTGTCACAGTTATTCACTCTTCCCGCAAGAGGACCTTATGAACTAACAAAGACATCCACATCAAACATGTTTCTCTTTTCACAGTCTCCCAAACCACAACACTGATGTGAATCAATGGTTTTGGTGAACTTTTGCTTCGCTCCCTATTATGATGCAAAAATACAACGAAAAGACTTCACTGAAGGGCAAATTCACTGAACTGTTGGGAAAAGTAGAAAATATCTAAAACGCAGTGTTATAAACTCCAGCAGCTTAGCTCATGCATATTAATTGGGTAGTAAGGTAATAAATGTTAATTATGTTTCTTCACAGAATAAAAATTTGGTTACAATGGTTTCTACATGGTACAAAATTCATCTTTTTTTTTTTTGCACAATTTATGAAATATATAAAATGCCCCATATTGTCCCAAAAAGTGTTAGAAGGGAATTCAGAAATGTCTCAAAGTGGAGTAATGGTTAGGCACCATATTCACTAACCACCACCCACAATTCGGTTCAACCCAATGCAAATGCATTGAAATAGTGCTGCTCCATCAATATTTAAATTAAATCATTGTCAATCTTTACTGCACAAGGACGCCTTCTTTATATGGAAATGTGGCTCATTACAGATTTGCTACCTCGTGCTCAGAACCAACCCACAAGGTCAGAAAAAGCATCATGTAAATTGTAGTAAGCCAAGTTTTTGAGAAATGCATTTCTGTCTTCGCCTGATCCACAAAATAATAATAATAATAATTTACTGACACTCATGTTGTTCCAAATCCATAACACTCTTGTTCATCTTATTCACAAAGGTATATATTTATAATGAAACCTGACAGATTTTTGTCCCTTTATTAAAAGTACACAGAAAGGTTATGTGTACTGGATGATGTACTTATTCAATGGGAAAAAAATCAAACATGTGGGTCAACATTCAATAGTTTTCACTATATAGTGGCAACACATTACAACAAGACTCGCTTCAAACGGAATAACTAGAAAAAAGTTGGTGACTAATTTGTATGATTTGCACATGTTTGGAACATCATGAAGGTGAGTAAATGATGACAGACTTTTCATTTTTGGTGTACTTTTCCTTTAAGACATTACAAAGGTCACCAAGTTCTACTGGAAGAACTGGAGAGAGAAAAAAACAGGCATTTCATTTCAAGTGAGAATTAATACTACAAGGGACAGCGATTGATTTCCTTTGTCAACTGCGATACCTTTTCACATAGCCCAGACACTGCAGCTTGGCAGCCTCAAACTCTCTTCATCACACGTCGCGAATATACAACCGTGAATGAAATCATTGAAATAACAGTCACATGAGTCACACGGCAGACTTCAGTCAGGACTCTCTGGCATCAAAACTCCCAGCCCGTCCTCTAGACTGACCTGCCTCCGTGTTCTTTTCTGTAACAATCTGGACGTGTCAAAGCACTGACCCTGTTACTGGCTGTCTGAAATGGACCCGTTACATCACCATTCCACTTGCAAGTTCAGGTTTGCAAATGGATTTCAATCGCTTTCATTTAAAGATCAATGAGATTGTCATTGCCCTCAGAAGCGATTGTTGTATTTTGAACTGCATGTGTCTTTAGATTGTGTTCTGTAAAACTGAGATGTGATACAGCCTGGTTCCTTTGAAAACAATTATTGGGTTTTCACAGAAATATTTACTCTTCCAGTAAAAGCCCGCCTACCCCCCGCTGTTCACTTTTCATCTTTATTCAATGCAGTTTTTCATGCTGCTTCTATTACGATGATAGCAACACACTTTTTCATGGATCTTCAATAGAACTGTTTAACTGTAGTGAGAGTGCTTAAAAAAAAATAGAAAAACTGATTAAAAACACTGTTGTAAACCTCACTTCAATATGAATAAACCGCAGCTGAGTCCAAGTACAATTGAGGAGATAAACACTGAGTGAGAGATGGATTTTCAGTAACAGCGTGAGGTGTGGACAAGAGGAGAGGTGTAGATGCCGACAGGGTTTGCTTTCACCAGGGACTGTGCTGAAAGCATTATTGCTGTGAGAGCACAAACACATATAGACTCATGCACAAAAACAATGCACGCTGCCACTATACTAGAGCAAATTATCCGGTTCTTTACAAAACCAGAGCTTGCGATTCAGATTAAGGTTGCTGTGATAGATTTTCTCTTCAGAAGTCTTATCTAACAAAGGCAAAACTCTCATAAACTCTGTCTCAAGCCAACACTTGACTGTAGAATAGTGAATAGCAGCTAGCGCAGTGTGCACAGTGTTCAAAAGTGTGTGTGTGTGTGTGTGGGGGGGGGGACCCTGTCTGAGAGCAGAGAAAAATCTAGCAAAAACAACTGCAACCTCAAAGCGGACTTTCCTTCTGAGTCCAGGCTTCAAAGTAGACTGGCCATGTTCAGTGGAGGCTCTGCTTTTCCTGAAATATAGATTTCAACACCTATGAGATTCTGCCTACCATTTCTTATACACTTCTTAAAAAGGGGCCATGGTTGTTTCAGCAAACTTAGGGCTAAATATCTGCTGCAGTAATGTTTATTTGTTAGCAATTTTTCAATATTAACAAATGCTTATTGGTATACACTCTCACAACGGCATTTTATCAATTAAAAAAAATATATAAATGCACATAAATGCATATATATATATATATATATATATATATATATATATATATATATATATATATATATATATGCACACACACACACACACATATTAAAGTTATCAATAATACTTTGTTTTTATATAATGCATAATATATAGTTGTTTGTAATGACAATATATAGAAATATACTGTGTAAAAGATAAATAAATATACTATTATTAATACATAATATTATGCAGAACTGCTTATAAACATGTATTATTATTAATATTGATATTAAATATATACATTTTCCTCAAATAAAAAGACTTTTGGCTATTTGCTTATTATATTTTTATTATAATTTTATTTACTGTAAAAGTAATTATTACTAGCCAAAGTTCATTTTTTATGAAAGCTTTAACAAATTGAGAAATAATAAGAAAATTACATGCATAATAGTGCATAGCACCCTGACTATGATGCCATTAATATCTGAGGTTAATCTCAGGTCATTACTGACTGGCCAAAAATTATTCAAGTAATCCGAGGTCAGCTGTGCTCCTGCAGTATAGGCCGGACATAAATGTCATCAGGAACAGAATCAGTAAATTTACAGATCAGGCTTTACTTTAAATGGACATCAGTTAAATGAGGTCGTGACCCAGGAATGTGCCGTTTAATTTGATCTGCAGAGTCAGAGGCCTCTTCCTCAGCACGTGAATTTCCTTCACCTTTAAATCACTCAACATCTTTCTTCTTTTTATTAAATGGCAGACAGATTATTTTCGTAGTCACTCCACATTTCACATTGCAGACAGTTTTGACAAAGCAAGAAAAATGTATCGCCATCTCTTGCAATAATTGCAAATGTCATTGTTAATGATACAAAACTGTGTCTGAGAGTCTGCTCTCTTGGATCTTCTCCTGTATGGGTGAAAGTTAGAAGTCTGAGAGCATATAAATTAAGCCAAATTGCACAAATCAAGTAATACCGGGCATCATATGTCCATAAACTGTCTGATTAAATAATTCAGTCCAAGTCAGTCCAACTGTGGTCCACAAAAGATTTCCAAATGGTTTGTAAATCGATTGGTTGATGTAAATAAAATGGATAAAATAGGCAGATATTACCAACATTAAACTATTATGATTAATTTGTGATCATTGCTTTGTTATTTGTCTATTTCAAAATGTAATTTATCGCAGCGATCGCAAAGCTGAATTTTCAGCATCATTACTCCAGTCTTCAGTGTCACAAGCTCCTTCAGTAATCAGTTTCATATATATTGATTCGCTGCTCAAGATTTTATTATTATTATTATTATTATTATTATTTTTCTCAATACTTAAAATAGCTTAATTTTTTGAACTGTTAATATTTTATGGAAACCATTGTACTTTTTTTCCCCAAGATTCTTAGATGAATTGAAGGAAAGAATAGCATTTATTTGATGTTTTTGTAATATTATAAATGTCTTTACTGTCACTCTTGATCAATTTAATATTGAATAGAAGAATTAATAAAAAAAGAGTGATCTATTAAGTGTTAGTGTAAGTTCACACCCCTCCTATGCTATCATATCCTCACTAACATCAGATCAATCCGGGAAAATCAGTAAACATCAGTTACGGTAATGCCCGAGACAAAACCATTTATGTGCTCCCAAATGAAAATTCACTCTTTCATAATTTATCAAATGGAAAATTCCTAAAAGCATGGGTGGGAAAGATTTATCTGTCATGCAAAATTAAGGAGTGGTCCAAATGAAAGGGCTTTGATCTGCTGTAATGTGACACATGCAGATCCACAGTGACCCTCTCGTCTGTCTGAAACAGACCATTATACTGTCACAGCGCTGCACTCCAGCTAATGGAGGGGCAATATGAATGATTAGCCCTCATAATAAATGGCACTTGGCTTTTGACCATGATTGGAGTTTGGAGGGAAGGATATAAATCAATACAAATTTTACATGATGTGCATTCAAGTTGGGTCTCAGCTAAGCTTTCTGGAGGAACAGTGACCTAGTATTTTCAGATGCAGCTCATGGATGAACTATTTTACAGGATGGCAGCTTCAGTACATAAAAATCTCAAAGTCATTCTATTAAACAATATTATATATTTATGAGCTTTTAAGCCATTATACGTAGAGTCGTAATGGAACTAAGTGGATGTATCATAACCTAATGTCTTCTCTTTACATACTGACCGAGCAGATACATGAACTTAAATGAAACAAAGTTTAAATCTACTCACAATCTAGTTTCAATCAGACTACATCATAGACAAAACAGATGTGAGGGTCAACGATGTGCAGGTGTGTCCACAATAAAGAAAAGGATTGTTGTTAAAAAACAACAACTAAAGATTCACTAAAACTAAAACCAGAGAACAAAACTTTTTATTTACTTTAAATAACATAAATGTTAACATGAAATAAAATGTTATGCTAGTTGCAAAGTCAACAATTAATGTATACATTGAAAATATAGCTATCAAAATTACAAAAATAAAACAAAAACATGCTAACATTTAAATAAATAATTTAAATAAGTTGAACTCAAATTGAAATGAAAACAGAAATATAAAAACAATCCAAATATTACCAAACACTACAACAATATCTCAATGACTCTTTAGTTTTCAAGGTGAAAAGTTAAAAAATTGTTTGAACAAAATCATTAATTATTTAAAAATATTAATCTATTACATATTATATATCTGGGAGTCACACAACAGAACATTTCGCAACAAACATTCCCTTCCCATTCAAATTTTTGAACAGATATATCAACATTTATCGTCATGAGGGTCTGCAGGGGTACTTGTCTTTGTTATTATTGCATATTAAAGTACATTTTTAAATACATATTTCAAATACATGATCGTTCTGTATTCTGTAAGAGGCAAATCCAACCCACTGTGTGAACTGCATTTGTTTTTGTAACAATTAAAAAAATGGCCACGTCACTGACCCATAAACTGTGTCTGGATAAAGCCACGCTATTATAAGCTTCTTATCATCTTCAAGACTAAACAATGAGGAACACTTGTCTTCAAGAAAACACAAGATCATCTTTCTGACCACCTACCTGACCCTCCAAACTACAGCCCAGGGCTTTCCATGACCTTTCCATGACATTTGCTATGGTGTGGACAGTTGCTGCATACTTTGGTAACACAAGCAAATGTCAACCAAACAAAAAATGTCAATCAGTTGGACACAGCTATTCACAAACTGTTAAGATCTGAGGTACAGAAATAGATAAAATGGATTTAACTTATATTACATTTGTGCTATGCAATTAATGGAGGACAAGAACAATATACTCAAACTAGTCACATGGGTTGGGTATGAAGACAAAAAAAAAAAAACATGCCCCACGGAAATGACTGTATTTATTTCAGGCCTATAAAGGGAGACACAGGTCCCGTAGAGGACTTTTAAGTAGTACAGACGTCTATTGCTATAAATAGTGACTGTAAGTCAAAGACCTGGTCTCAGAGAGGGAAAATTGGCAACAGATGAGGACAGCTCAAACTGGGACAGCGTTGGGCCAAAAAGTGACAGGCTTCATCTAGGTTAAAAAAGTTTGAATAAGAGTTTACTGAAGTATAGGACTAAAAGGACTGAGTCCTAAATTCAGTTCATGAATTTATATATTGATTGCCTGTGTGACAGTTTGGCTTTTTTTTTTATAGATATTTCACGCTTTTTTTTCTTTCAGTTTCAAGGTCTTGTTTTCTGTATTGAGGGCCCAGCCTCCGTCAAGCTGAGAGCTTTGCACAAGACAAAATAATTTATCAAGAACAAAATAACCCCAGAGTGAGTTTTCAATGAACAGAGTGAATAAGAGAGTGGTTAAGTGCTTGAGATGGTTGTCCACAGGTGAAACAACAGTGATTTGCCATTATAGGAGGGTTAGTTTGATGTTAGATGTAATTTTATCTGCTGTTGGAAGTTATGCTGACACCTATTGGTGTAGATTGTAATTCTGTGTTTGTTTATTAAATTCAGCTTCTTCAAACTAAAGATGCATCTCAGTGCTGCTTCGTCACACAATTTATCTAAAACAACAATTTCACTATTCTCTGTTTTAAAAACATTGTGATATATAGGAGATGGAGATTGTAAGATGTCAAAATGATTAACAAAAAATACACAGTTGGTATACTGACCAATAATGTGTGTTTTAAAAAGATGAAAGCATATTTGTCAAAGCAGGTTAGGCTACTACTTCAAAATACGTCAAAGGCACATTTTATTGGCCTTTTTTGGGATTCTTTTTAAATTGTACACTGGAAAACACACATGGACAACATAATATTTCTAGAGCAAGAGATAAACAGCAGAATTGCAGACACAGGCAGACCTGGTATAAACATTCGTGTGGAAAATAGTCTTGATTTGCATTGTATCTACGAATGTGCTCAGTGTTTATTGATGTTCCAGGCAATATAAAGCCATTTTATTTTAAAAATAAATCCAATTAAGCTTTTTGAATCCTTTGTCTTGAGAGAAAGCGAAAACCAAAGAGCAGATTTCCACACAGAAAAAGCCTTCATCAATAAATCCGGGAAACCAAAAAAGTTCCTGTTTCATGTCAACGACCGCCATCTAGCGGAGAAAATTGGCATTTTAAAAACGCATTTTATTTCCGCCATTTTGGACCGCATCGCCTGCCTTACTGAGAGCGTCCATAGCAGCCAGTGGATGTTGACACCGGGAATCCTTTCATTTACATCTGAACTGCGATTTCAGAGCAGCTAGGGTGGTTTGGTGTGATTTAAATGTTTTCCAGGTTGTTAATGGTGTGGAAATGACCTCAAACAATCCAGCAGTTTTTCTTCTCATGGTTAATGGGCAAATCGAAGCAGCCGATGTAAGTTAACATAGATTTTAGAGGATGTGTTTGATGCAGTAAACTGTGTGCAAAGCCTGCTCTTAATATGGGTCAACTGGATTGCTAACATGTCTTATTTTGTCTGTAGTTCCCAGAATATGATGATCTTTACTGCAAGTATTGCTTTGTTTATGGACACGACTGGGCGCCCACATCAGTGAGTCACAACCTGCTTTACTCCCTTTTGGTTTACAGTTTGGAAATCAGGACTACTTTACGTATGACAGAATAACGTGAATAATAATATTAATATTATCTTTAATTACTATTAGAGTTTATTTGCCCCATCTCGATGTAATATATATAGGCTGTACCTTTTTGTATTCTCATATGTTCCACAGTAGTAAGTTTGTGTCTTTTTCCCCCACAATCTGAAGGGCTTGGAAGAGGGAATTTCTCAAATAACATCAAAAGGTGGAGGATCTCAGAGTTTGGTGTGGAATTTCCCATTGGACATCACATTCAAAAGCACGAACCCATTTGGCTGTAAGTGAACCAGTTTTGGTCGAGTCAGAATCAGTTGTAATGGAGCAGGCTTTTCATGGCTCTTAAAGGTGTAATAAACTAAAACTTAAAGGTCTCAATTCATCCATATATATACACAGGTCCTTCTCAAAAGAATTAGCATATTGTGATAAAGTTCATTATTTTCCATAGTGTAATGATAAAAATTAAACTTTCATATATTTTTTATACATACATATATAATGTATGATTATATCAAGATACATTTAGTTGAGATGCAAAATGAAAATATGAAGTCTTTTTTTGTGAGAAACTGAACAAAATGAAGTGTGTTTATGATTTAATAAGAATAAATATCTGTCAGTGGAACGTGAAATCTTGTTCTCCCTTTTAATTAAGATGTTTCCGAGTCCACTGGCCGATAATTGTTCTTGTTTTAAATATTAAACTCCCTTCACTTTCTTTTCTTTAGAGACTGTGGCTATGCATTGGACAACAAGACGAAAATATTTCATGTGTAACATCAAAAACATTTAAGTAGTGTGATCAGTAGGTTCAGTTATTTCCATGTTGTAGTGGTTAGGCACAGAGTCATTTGAGCCTTTTTTGTCAAATGAATTAAAAAGTAATGGAGATCTGCTGGAAGTTGTATTTACAAACTTTGAAGTGTTGATAATACAACTTGTGTTTCTTAAACATATAGAGAACATACTGTTGTAATGTGTTACCTTCAGTTTATTCCTTTAATTTACTTCTTTGATTAATTTACGTCTTTGATTAAGGAATATTATTCTAAATAATAATGTCATGTATTGTAATACATCTTTATAATTGTGACCACAATATATATTTTTAAGGATCCATCCTTTTTTTTCTTTCTTTCTTCAGGGCCCCAGATTGTGGTTAGTGTGTATGGCCCTGACACTTTTGGAAATGATGTTGTGAGAGGTTACGGAGCCGTACACATCCCGTTTACACCTGGAAAGTGAGTCACTTTAAGATAGCGTCATAGTGTGATAAAAGCAGCCAGCATGTTCAAAATCTGTCTGACATGCACACTTAAATATGAATGCTCTCTGTGCAGACACACCAAGACCATTCCTATGTTTGTTCCCGAATCTACATCAAGACTTCAGAGGTTCACAAGGTTAAAACTGATTTCTCCCAAATATTCCACATTCACCTCGGCTGCTGTTTTCATTCACATTCGCATGGAAACATGAGAAGAATTAGAAAATTATCCAATTAATTATGTATGCAGTATCTTAGGGTTGTAATCTGAATTTAATTTTTCTGCTGCTGTTCCCTTTTGCACTCAAGACTTAACTTGAACTTAGTTTTAGTCAATGTGCAGCTTGTATGAATGTTTCAAATGTGAAGGTACATTGTAACTTAAACATTTTCATTTGACACTGTATTGAACATGTTATATCTTGTACGCAGCTGGCTGATGGGACGGCGTCCAGAGTACACAGATCCCAAGGTTGTTGCCCAAGGAGAGGGAAGAGAAGGTAAGCTTTTATTTAACCCTTGCCTTCGGATGAAATATGATATTTGAGTGGATGTTTTCCATCTCGAGCCAAGGTGTAGGTCCTCAGAAACTGTTCTAGTGCAATAAAGTGCATTTACAAGACATAACTGATGTGATTTTTTCTTTTTGCAGTTACGAGGGTGCGCTCACAAGGTTTTGTTACACTGCAGTTCAACATTGTGACTAAAGACATGAAGAAACTGGGTTATGAAACTACATCAGAGCATTCAGCTGCTACAGGACTGCCAAGAACATCACAACAGCTTTAATAACCACTTTCAGGATATAGTTTTTAAAATCCCAGCTTTCATAGTTGCTTTATAACTATACATGTGATATTATCAGCTTTGTATGTTTTTAAATAAACTGATCTTGTGCATTTTAGATAACGGTTTCTGACCGAAATAATCTGGCTTTTTGATTTGCATAATCTAAAGTCTAATTCTGATCTACAGATTCCATCTTTGGATATTTTTAACCCTAAACACCAAATATGATTAATCTTTGACCAGGGTTATTAGTTAACTAAAACTATAAAAAAAAAACATGGAAATATACATAACTGAGTGAAATATAAAAGCAAGCATATTTTATTTCAGGTAACTGCCAAAGCAACATCTCTCACTTTAATGTAAAACTAGATAAATTGTCAAGAGAAACTTGAGGTTGGCTTGAGAAAGCCTAGCCTAAAATTTTAAAGCAGTTGTAAAAGCCTGAATTTGAAAATGTATGATAGATATTAATAACATGTTTCTAGCATGATTAGCATGTTTTTTTTTACATTATTGACCCGTGACTGGCATATTGCTGGCATGATTAGCATGTTTCTAGCATAACATGTCGCTAGGATAGATGGGGGAGTCTGAATGAGTTTAAATGGATCAGAAATGGTACATAGAAGAGAAGCTTAATGAAGTCTAATGGACTTCAGTGTTTACATTTGAATTTTGAAATTTGGAGTTTAAATAGTCTTTGGCTCACCTGAACACTCTGTTAATGCAAGTCTATAGGATTTTAAAGATTTTTAGTCTTCAGTTTTATAAAAACTATTACACTGTGTCTACACTGGATGCGACAAAGCAACCATTGAATATCATTATGAAATTTGTGTCAACACATCATAAATAGAACGCAGCAGCAGTTTTCTGTCGGGGATTTGTTGTGTCGTGCTGCATCCAGTGTAGACAGCATCACTGATTATAATCAGATCTATAGTGTTTTGTCATGCTTCGCTGCTCGCATCCGGTGTAGACCCGGTGCAAGTCGAATCAGTCTGAAAAGGTAAAGCACACTAAGTCAGATCAGTGGTTTTAGCTTGAAAGCTGTAGGAGAAGTAGAATATAGAAATTTGTCTCATAAGAATAAGCAGCAGCTTAAACAGCAGATCTCAAGCCAACCTAATTAAATATTTTACACAAATAAAAACTAATGCAAATCATAAAACTACAACAAAATGACTGAAAGAAACTGTGGTGCCAGATGTGGCACCTGTGGTCCCTGACAGCATGAATGGACCGATCAAAAAGTCATTGATACAATTTATTTTTTTACCACTGCAGCTACAGGTCCTTTATCAATTGCTGCTGTTTAGATAGCAATGAAACATCTCACTCCTCCTCTGACTTTCCTACAAAACCATTCCCCCGAAATAAGGTACACAACAATATGTTACAATAGAACAGATGATAAATTATATTATACAGTTATAATGCCAACAATTTGAGCACATATCCATAAAAGCAGCCTGCTCCCAGTAATATGATAGTTTTGTAAATACACAGACAATAACATGGGAAAATAAAATGTTACACATGTTCACAAGGTTAGTCCTCCACAATAAATGCATAATGAGCACATAACAGAAAAAACAGGTAACAGCAAAACAAGATGGTCGAGACTGAATGAGCTAGATATCATATGGATTCAAGAGTAAAACTAGTCTGCTTAATCGAGTACTTTACAGTGATGTTCACTAGCAGGGAGTCTTGTTTTAGGATCAGTGCCAGCTTAAACCATCACGGCCATCAAAGGCATGACATACATCTTAAAGCTGTCTTTATAGCCATCCCCAACCCCCAAAATGCCTGAGTATGGCTGTAGATTGTTGACCTTAACACACCCAGGCTCTGCTACAAGACTGCACATGGGCAGTATTACAATGTTTCCAGCAGAGGTCACTAGATCACAAATGAGAGACACTTATGTAGCCATAATAATAATAAAACAAAGAAAGAGAGCAGGAATAATGATAATCATAATTATAACTGGGGAACAACTGAAGAGAGATAGATGTCAGTTAGAAAATAACTGTAGCTCTGCATTTAAAAAGGACAAGCAATGTCACTTTGGTAACTACTGTTGGCGACAGATGTTGCCTTCTTGTGCTTAACTTCTTGAATTAAAAGTGTAGACACAGCAAGCCATACGAAACACCAAAGTCAAAGGTGTTCTCGCTTAAAATGGATAAAGTCTAGATTAAGTCTCATTTAATGGTAAAACTGTGGCCAAAATAAACTTGAATACACAACAATGCAAATCAACCACAGGTTTCTAACTGCAGAAAGATGCATATGAACCCGAACATACATTTATACCACAAATACAACAAAGAAAAATCAAATCAATCATACAATCTATTACAGGACCTCTCCCACATTATAACCGGTCTTAGCTTGTCCACTTATTCTTGTTAGACTATAATAAGCAAGTTAGCTTTGGATACAGAACTGAAGATTTTCTTAACAGCAAGCTCTGATATACGCTTGGCCTTTTTTCCCCCGACATATATGAACAGATTGAATTAGGAAGCAGTGATTAGTGATTCAGCTGTCGGTTATAACAGTAAGATGCATTAGGACCTGATGAAGATATACGAGCACAAATTTCCTCCCGTTTCCCTTTGCTCCTTCCATACGCACACATACATAAATTACAAAATAAAAGGTTACTGAAATGATCACATTTCAGACTGTTGGATACTCGCAGAGAAGCTAAGCGGATGAATTAGTATGGATTAGCTGTTGGTTATGGAGCTGTGCAAATAGTGAGCAGTACTGAATTGAAAGAACCCATTCACCCAATAAACAACGTCTCGGAATTCTAAAGCAGTAAAAAAAAAAAAAAACAGCCTTCGGTATAAAAATTGAGCTGTATTATGATATGCAAACCAACTACCTGTCATGCATTAAAAAAAGAAACGGCAGAAAGAACTACTCTTCAGTAAGAAGTTCATCTTTCAATGCATCAGGTTTGAAACCATTCACACATGCAGTTCACAGACTCCCTCCTGGTCCTCGGCTTTGCTCGTATCTTAGTGAACGGTTTCCCATCTCTTCTCGTGCTAAGGACTAATGGTGGGTCAACAGTCAAAAGAAGATATATCAGAGCATGTGCAAAATCCCTGCTTAGAAAGTCAAAATCATTTCCATGTAAACTGATAGAGAGTCCTCTAAACCGTCCTCTCAAGCGTACTGTAAATACACATGGTGTATAAGCACTGGTGTAGAACTTAAAGGCTGCTTTGATTAAAAGGGTTAGCTTTATCTAGCACACGGTTTCAAGGACTAGAAATTAGAAAAATTAAGACAAACCAGTACTCCTAGTTTCAAACCTCTGATAAGAAAAGCAAGCCATCAAAAAAAGAAGTTAAAAACAGGATCCCCTTGAAACGAGAGGTTGCTCCCCAGGAAGAAAAAAATCCTAGACGCTGTATCGTTGAGGTTTTTTTTTTCTGAGAAAATTTAGAAAAAGAATACCAAATCGTTGTATGGTACCAATCTCTGACAGGAGAGGAAGGGAATTGCCTGCCAGTGTAAAATCTGTGAACACCACTGTTACTCCCAAAAGTCTCAAAAAAAGCACACAGGTTTGGGGGAACAAAACGGAGCACGTTGTCTATACCATAGGAAAGGAGATGGGAGAGAGATTCGTGTGGGTTTCGGGGAGGCAAATGTTGTTCCTCACAATAAGAAGGGGTTGGTTGTGCCGCCGGGTTGTGCCGCTGCACCTGTGTGCGGTAGCCCTCCGCTCATGAGCGGCTGGGGCATGGACATGGAGCCTGGGATCCCCATATTTGGCATCTGACCCATGGGCCCGAGAGGAGCCATGCCGGCTATGGGTACCATAGAGACGGGGCCAGCTGGGGGCATTGAGGACAGAGGCAAGGGCTCGTTGCTCCTCTGGGCCACGCTGAAGCCCTGTCCGCTCAGGCCCATCATGGGACTGACTCTCATCTGGTTGAGGGTGGGTGGCTGTGGCTGGTTCACCTGGAAGGGGTTAACCTGAGCTGCAGGAGCTGAAGCTGCTCCCGGGGCTGAAATGAGACCAATGTGAGATACAGGTGAGCGCATTGCTTAATAAGAAAAATCTGGGCATCTACAAAGTTTTTAAAATCAAATTCAAGGATTTTTACATCTTCTGACTTTGAAATGTGCTGTGCTTACATTTAATTAATAACTTTAATTAAAATTAAAAATGTAATCATAACTTTCTCAAGTTTACAAATTACGCTGTTTTGAGATAACTGCTTTCTGTCCCCAAATGTAAGACTTTTTAAAAGGATAAATTAAGACTTTCTAACCTTGAATTTTATAAAATTTAATGAATTTAAAGATCCCTGTAAATGTGCACGAGATCTCCTAGACGTATGTAATAGGTGAAGAGTACCTCCAGCTAGGAAAGGGTTGGAGACTGGAGCCTGCTGGGGAAGCTTGCCGACCAGAGTGTCTAGGTTGACAAGAGCGGCGTTGGGACCCAGAAAGGACTCGGGAGTTTTTCTGGTTGAGCTGCTTGGCATGTCAAACAGATCAGATCCTACAGACAAGCTGGTATGCGATGGCAAGGCAGAGCTTCCTCTACCATCACCTGTCAAAAACATCACATGCTCATTTCATTCCCATCAACAGACGACATTTCTTTTAACTAGCAAACTGTTGTGACAGCAGCCAGTGTTTACCTGTCAATGCTGAGGAGCGAAGACTGTCAAACTCGGAGAGGTCCTCCCTGGAAGTACCATTTGGTGTGGAGAAAAGATCAAAGCTGCCGACTGAGGGAAATAAGAAAGATATTTGGGATTAAAAAATGAAGATGAAAATACATTTTAAAAGTGAAACATTTTTTAACATGCTCACCTGTGGCAGGGGCTTTGGGGCGGGTGGCAGGCATTGGGCTCCAGGGATCAGCAGCTGCAGGAGCCGGGGTAGACCCCCAGGGGTCACTGCTTTTCAGAGGAGCAACTGAGGAAGAGGCACTGGGGAGACCCCAGGGATCCACAGGGGCAGCTGGTTTAGGGGCTGCACCTGGAAGAGACACACAGATGTGTTAAGTAACACCGTAAGTAGCACTACGATGAAAAAACACCACCAATTCCTAACTCTGACTCTTGTTTATCAATAACTGAAGAAAGGCCTTTTTTTTTTTAGAGCTCATGTTTTTGAAATAAAATCAAACCCTAATGAGTTGCAATATAACGGAAGTAGCAGCAGATCTTTTCTTTCATATTGTGATCAGTGAGTGAAATGGATTATTGAAAAAAAGAAGAAGAAAAAAACCTAATGCCGGACCTTGGTTCTATCCATTAGCTGTTGATTGAATGGAGGCAGATCTAAATTAAAGCCTGCAGGTTATTATAAGAAATAGCCAGGATTTCAGAGGCCTAGATGATTGGAGAAGTCTACTATGTTTCACCAGTACGAAGTTTGCCATTTCACCAGAAGATTATGACATTTTGAATAAAAAATGTCACAGAAATTAAACGAGACAGAAAAAGAAATAGCACAGATTAACCATCCACAAGATGCATTTATGAAGTCATTTGAAAGCACAACACAATAATGAGCATATTGATGTAAATAAGACCACAGAATTATCACCACGTCAAAAATAAATTATATTTTGCATTTAACTTTCTTAGAACAGGAACCTAATGAGTTAAACCTGAACAAACTAAAATATATCAGGAAAGAAGGAAAAAATAATAATTTGGAGACGAGGCTCAAATTCCAAGTTTAAGATTAATCACATATACTTCAAAAAGATGACATTAATCCATTATTTAAAATCTGATGGCTATACTTAAATTATTTTCAAAACAGCAGGAGCAACAAAAGAAATTATATTTTACAAATGAGTGTGACAGGCAATGCAAGTAAAATGGGAGTAGAAGTTGTAATTTTAGAGGTTATTCAGTTTCATGCAGTTAAAATTGGTGGTTCTTGGTGCGGTTTCCAGTTCAAGAGGACATGCACATTTTCCTCAGTGGTTCTCTCCATGCACTTCATGACTGTATTCTGGCTTGAACTTAAAAGAACTAGGCTGCTGGAAGAGGAACCCTCTACAGACTCAGCACTCTCTCAACCGGTGCAGATCTGAATACTGAGTCTCTTTGTTTTGTTCACACTGGAATGCACTACTACCAGCCTAGCTACATTACTGAGCTGCCACGAACAGCTACAGGACCAAACTACAGTATGAAATAGAGCCTTGGGTGGGGTGGGTGCTTTTGATAAACAGGTGGTCCTCACGTTGTGACCACTAACTTTTTTTTGTTTGTAAAATTAGATTCAAATATGCCTTAAATTTAAACAAAAAGCTAGTATCTATTATGCAAAAGGTGATGGGATAAATGCACTTTTGTTAGTATAAAGCCTAAAGTGATCAGCATAGCAGGAAGCGGATGCAAACTTGTCAATGTGCTATTATTAACTAGTCAAATGCGATCTTGTGTGTGAAGGGTGTTTACTAGTGGTTGAGCATGTCTGCTAATAAAATTAAAAATAGTGTCTGTTTTCAGATACATTTTCCTCATGCATTTGACAATTTATCACAATATATATGCATTTTCTCCAAAATGGTTTAAAAGGGTGATTTAATCCCTCCAGAGGAAAGATTCAATCCATTTTACCGCTGCTAAACAGATGTTTAAATGTTAAGATTTAAATGGTCACCAGACTTGGAAGAACACACACTTTAGGATACATAATGGCCAACCAAAAGTGTTTAAATCATCATGATATGTAGAATCTAATTTCTATTGTCCAGCACTAGTTTGTGAGTCTGTGTTTACCGTAGGACTGCCAGGGGTCTGAGGCAGGGCCTGCTGCTGCTGCAGCTGCAGCTCCTGCTCCTGCTCCCCAAGGGTCCGATGCTTGATTGGCAGGGCCCTCGGGAACCGCGTCCATCAGATCCATCAGAGATGACTGTGGAGGCTGCACACACAACATACGAGATCAGTGCCCACAGACAGATCTCACTAATCACATCTGCTTTAGTCAATAAGAATTCGGCAGCTGATCTGAATATAAATACTCACATTACGAGTAAACAGGTCCGCAAACAAAGAAAGGGAAAAAAAGTTAATTGAAGAGATTAATGAAATTGTTTTCTGGTGACATGATTTAGCTTATAGTAGTAAAAACAGAAGTCTAGCATTATAGTTTAGGATTACACAGTAATCAGTAATTAGGTAACTGAACATTTTCAGTTCATATACATTGAGCTTGACATCTTGTGGAACTGCCAATTCTTTGATAATTATGCAGCAGCTTTTATGAGCTCATTTGAGACATAAATTATTTGAACTTAATGTAATTGTCACACCACACAACCATTTAAAAAGAACTAAAAAAAAACTAAAAACTAAAGAAGGCAAAAAAGCTGACAATTTGACAGCCTCCAAGTATACACTTATAAAAGTATACAGTCTAAAAAATATGGGGTCGTAGTTATACTCTTTAAAGAACTGAATAGTTTTATTCAACAAGGAAACACTGAATTGATCAAATGTGACAGTAAAGATATTGATATTAGAAAAAAAAATTTAATGCAAAAAATAATTAAAAAAATTAAATAAATGCTGTTTTAAACTTTATATTCAAGTATCCACAATAATCTTGAGCAGCACTGCAACTGTTTTCAACATTGATATTAATAAATGTGTCTAAATCATCAAATTATATTAGAATGATTTTTGACGGAATGATCATGTGACACTGAAGACTAGAGTAATAATGCTGAAAGTGCATCACTGGAATAAATTACACTTTACAGTATATTTAAATTAATTATATATATTTTTTCATAATATGATTGTTCTTGCTGTTTTACTGATCAAATAAATGCTGAGCAAAAGAGAAAAATCTTACTGACCCCAAATGTTTGAGCAGTGGCGCATGCATATATTTTAAAATAAAAGATAAATTTTTGACTGAATAAAAAAAAGAAGCAGAATTCTGCTCTACTGTTATGTTAGCTAGCATCATGAAATTAGCCACTTGGATTTCGAGGACTTTGAATATGATGTATAAGTACAGTTGTTATACAGTACTTTATTGAAGTTTTAAAACTTGACAGCCCCTGATCAATATATGCTTTAATATATATGGAATAGAGCAGAATGAACATTCAGGTAAAATGTCTTTGTTCTACTGAAGAAAGAATGCCATCCATATTTGGAACGACAAGGCTGAACAATTGACTGAAAATTTGAATTGCTGGGTGAACGGTTCCTTTAATAAATGAACATGCAGGAGGTCAGGGACGTGTAAACCTTCTGCAGAGTTTTGTGTGGCCACAGATTCAGTTCAGGCCTACTGATGAGCTGAAGCGGTCAGAGGCTTCACCTACCTCTTTCTTCTTCTTGGACACTTTCCCTGTGCTGGAGTCTTTGCGGCTTTCTTCCAGAGCCATCTGGAGCCGCAGGTCATCCCCACGACGCATCCTCTCCTCCTGAACAACCACACAGACACACACAAAAGAAATCATGTTATATCACACACACACATTATGGAGTGCAAGCAGTCTGCTGAATCACAGTGTGAACCTGCCACCCTTTGTCCTATGACGATGAAGCCCTGTTGTTGTGATTCACGGTGATTCAGTTACTGAGACAAGTTAAAAATCTGCAGATTGCACAATTACACATTGAAGCCAAGACTCAATTGTGTTAGCATTACTTCGCAAACCAAGAAACACACCCAGCCCTTTTGTTTCCTCATCAGGTCAGTTTCAAAAGGCAGAGGAGACAGGAAGGAAACATGTTAAAGGAATGTAGCAAGGAATGCAAAACATGTCAGTGGGAAGCAACCGAAAAAAAATCTAGTCCCTATGTCAATTTTGTGGCAGTATATATATATATATATATATAAAACCTTGTATTTGACAAACCATATTCATGACAATTAAAGCTTCAAAGCTGAAGGGTAGTGAGAACAGATCTGCTGTAGGGTTTGACCTACAGTACAAATCAACACATCTAAACAATTATTTTAATAAGATGTTTCAAAACTGGAAAATATCAGCAATCAAACATGGTTAAATGAGGCTGTAGTGCAAGCAAAGCTCCTTTAAAAGAAAGATATTTCACATAGCCAAAAAAGATTTCTGATGTTTCTACATACAATACATTTTAGTGCAAAGCTAAAACATGAATGATTTACACTGGAGACAAAGATAAAAGATAAGTGATGCTCTATTTCACCGTTTCACCATAAGCCTCAATATTTCAGCGTAATCTCTGAATCTCTCATATAATTATGACCCCTAGTTTACATCAGGATCTTACAGGGAAGAAGCTCACAGAATGAATCACTATCCCCATTATTGACACCCAACAGCAAACACTGAGAGGCAGGTTTAAGATGGCCAACAGTGACACACAAACGTAGGAAGTACTGTACACCTCTCTTTCAGACAAGCCCCTCTCTTTTGTCATTTATAAATTCATCCCAGATGTCCAAGAGCACACACAATTCCTTTGAATTATTCATTGAGCAGTGAGCCCCAAGCATAATCAGAGGTTTCAGGAACATTATACTTCCCATTGTATCAGCTGCCTCACTTCATCACTTTTAGAAGATGTGGTTTTAAATCCCAGCGAGACAGTTGTGTGGTTGTATGGCTTCCACACTTATTTGTAAGCTTCCTAAATAATATCCTCTTGCTGGTCTGGCCCCACTTTGCCAGAAAAGGACAACTAGGTATATTTGTGTAACATGTAATTGGGAAGAAAATGAGCCGGCATGAGGTCATACTTCTATTTCAAATTGACACATCATCAAGAAATTAAAGTACAGTGAAAGTGGCTTATATGTAATGCAAATACCCCTGAGCTTGCAATTGGAAATTAAACATTTCCCCAGAAATAGAGTAACTGTATCTCTATCACCTAGGGGTGAGCGATATCATGATTTTTGCTTTGTGGATGATTAAAATGTCCCCATGATCTGTTTTTGAGGAAATATAGTATCGTGCTACAGCGCACATTCTTTCAGTTGCAGTTCCAGCGACACATACATTTACATCAAATGTTAACTCAATGGTAGAGCTACATTTATGGGACCCTGCGCTTCACAAACACAAAAGTACATTATCTGCATGTGCTTCAAAACCTTGCCAGTTAAACATTATTGAAACATTTAGTTCTGACGTGCTTTTTCTGAGCACGTACACCTGAAGCCCGCGCACACACACTAAAAAACCTGTTTGCTGGACTAAGATATTTCACATCTGATTATGCTAACACTGTCAAAAACACACAAGGTTTACATATAAACACAGTTGGTAAAAGTAAACAGCTCTTAAAGTGACAGTACTAAACATGATACCGCTCTTCATTAAAGGGATAGTTCACCCAAAAATGTAAATTCGGTCATAGTTTACTCACTTGTCCCAAACCTGCATTCATTTCTTTCTTCTGCTCAAAGAAGATATTTTGAAGAATGTGGGTAACCAAACAGTTGCCGGTCCCCACTGACTTTGATAGTAGGAAAAAAAAAAACATGGAAGTCCCTGGGGACTGAAACCTGTTTGGTTCAAAATAACTTCGAATGTTAAAAGAAACTAGAATCAGGTTTAAAACATCTTGAGAGTGGGTAAATTAATATTTCATTTTTGGTTGAACTATCCATTTAATATTAATAAACATGGATGCACATGTACAGCACAAAATAAAATAAATGTGCTGGGTAAATTAGTTCAGACCAATCATTTGCATACCAACATGGCTAACAGCTGTTAATGCACAATCACCATTTTAGACCATTTCAATCGAGATTTTCCTGAAAAAAAAAAAAAAGCGATATTTTTTAGCCATATCACCCACCCCTTCCATTACCTAATTAAACAGTGAACCGGTTAGTATGTGTAAAGGGTGTGAATGCATGAGAGGCACAGTAAGGTAAATCTGTATCTTATAAGACGTACAAACTTACTGATATACAAATGTGTTCTTCAAAGCTGTAACTATAAATAAACCAACAAACACTAATTTTATTTCAATTAAAATTTCCACTTCTGTGTCAAATATTTTTATATATATTTGATGCAGTATATAAATTGGACTAAATTGTCAGAGACTTTAAACATCATGTCATCAAACAGGTAAAGTAGTCCGCTTTTGCAGCCTCATTGTGTTTATAACCATGCGTAAACTTTCAGGGAATTTTGTTTTTTCTTTTTTTAAATAAAGCCTGAAATAGCACTCTATAAAAAGCTTTTTTTAATGTACATCTGTGCTTCTGGGTAGCCCCACCAATCATGAAAACTCATTGATCCAAAACCTTCTCATAATTGTACATTTTAAATCGTAAATTGTAAGCATCACAAATCATATAAGCTGTCGGTGTGTGTCATCAGGCAGCAGTTTTAGGGTGGTATTGAGTGACATGATGTACCTGCTCAGCGGCCTCTCGGCTCATGGCAAGAGCCAGTTGCAACTGTAGCTCCTCTTCCCCACTCGTCTGAGGTCTAGCTTGCTCCAACTCTGAAGATGCATTGGGAGATGTGGCTAAAACCAAACAAAACACATACAATGACATTATCATTCAAGCACTGCACTGCTACCACACCCGACTGGGTTATCTTAAAGTGCCCCATTATGCCATTTTTAAGGTTCCTAATATTGTTTTGGGAGTCTCCTACAATAGGATTGCATGCATGCAATGTCAAGAAACGCTTTCGTTTTTTCAAAATTTTGTGATTCTCAAACGATTCGTTTGAAGCAGTTCAAAGATTCAGTCTCTCTAAACCCCTTGAGCATGCACTGATTGGTCAGATGGCCCAGTCTGTTGTGATTGGTCTACAGGGTACAGCGGTGCCGGAAAGGAATACGCCCATTTCAATAGTACTGTATTTTGAATGCACTATAGAAAATATAAACCTCTATTATTTATCATACAGGTTGTGATTCAGTGGAGCAGCTGTACCAAATAAACAGGGTATTAATTCATCTTTCAACAGCAGGAGTTTTGTGAATCCTGTGTTGAACTCCCCAAGATTAGAGGAGCAGTTATCAGTAGAATGACGTGTTTGTGGGTGGGGTGAAATTGTTCACGGACAGCCAAAGTAGAACATAGGCGCGCATTATGCAAATGTGGGATTCACATGACTAACGACTCGTTTCAGTTGTTCAGAGTCGATTCTTTATTTTGGGAGACAACTTTATTTATAGTGCCCTTTCAGCATTAGCATAAGCACATGACACGCCGGACAAAAAGAGCTGGACGTTTGTGTTAAGGCTCTGATGTTTTAAGTTGCCACCATTAGTCTTGGTGGTTTTTTGTAAGCAGCATCAATCAATAGACTGCTTGTCTGTAATCTATAAGATCTCCGACAGCCATTAGGCCTAGTGTTGATGTATCGCTTCAGTAACGGTCAGAAACATTGGATCTGGAGAATCTCAGTGCCTTTTGAAACAAGCTTCCCGGTCTCTATACCCCAAGGGACTAGAAATTACGACCAAAGGGCTTGAGTCTGTGGGAAAAGCAGTAGAGGCGAACGGAGAAATGAGGTAGTGTGGGCGTGGAGCTTTGGTGAGATCACAGATGACATCACAAGTGCTTCCAGTCCACACCAGTCTTGCTGGGCTAAAATGGAAATATGACTCATATGCCTACTGCATGTTTCAAAGTCAATTTCTCAGAATCATAATTTAAAAGGCAAGGTAGTTTTTTTCCATTCATAGACCATTTCATTCCATTCATTATTAATAGCATGATGATTTGATTTTTAAGCTTATTTTGGCCAATAACCACAATTATAGACCGTTGCCTGGACGACATGTTAACCGTCTTATATGTAAAGCAACCAATCTGATTACAGCCAGCCAGACAATCAGGACTGTCTCAGTAAATAGCCTCAGCTGGCACAAGAAATGGCCTTTTTGTCCAATAGCATTTTATTTTTACTTGCCACACCAGCATCTATGGTTATTTTCGTTATCAGTTGAAACCAGTTAAGTGTTTAACTTCGTAGTCCAATGGTTATATTCTGAACTAGGTTTCAAAATGTGGCCAAAATTCTGTTTAAAAAAAAAAAAAAAAAAAAACTGGTGTCACATTGTTTGTCAAAGTGATTTGACAAATTTAAATGATGTTTAATTAAAATAAAAAGTTAAAAATAAGCACCAGTGTTTTTGAAGTGTGGAGGCATGAGCAGAGTTTGGTTGCATTATGTTGGCCGATATAAAGGCATCCAGAATCTATTTTAAACAAGGTCAAAATTTTCCTTGGCCATTGGTTTAATTTGCTGTGTCCTTTAGCCAAGAGGGTGTCATGCACTGCTCCAGGCAAAACTTAGTCTTTAACAAAAATAGTAAGTAGCTTGACATCTCACTGTTACACAGCTTTAAATACTTTCTCCTGGTTATGTGCACCTATGTGATTTCTTACACACAGTTCACCAAGTGAAGAGTGTGTTTTTATGTGCATGAAACTTATAATGAGGGTGTTTTCAGTGTAAGCAAAAGCAAGAAAACATGTCCCGGACACCTTCAAATGACAATTCCGATACAATAACAAAAACCATACAGAAAGGGGAAAAAATGCTTGTTTTGACATCTGATAATGACTTAAAGAGCTTTCTAATTCAGAAACTAAAAAGGTTTTAGTGGTTTTCCATCAGCTGTTTCATAAGCAGTACAGTCACATTTCAATTCACTCGGCTAGAAGAGGAATACACTTGCTGACAGCAACATGTGTTATTACCAACAACCCTCTACATTGAGAGTAAATCACTAGCATATGCAACTAAATCTACATTCTGGTGACTAAATGATGTCTTATATTAGCCAACGGCTAATAAATTATCAGATTTTAATCGCTAGTGTGTGAGTTAGAGGCGAAGTGTAAGTTTAGCTCAGATATATACACTCCGAAAACTCTGAGTGCTTAAGAGTTTCACCCTCCGTCAAACAATCTGTGCTTTTTTTTTTCGTTCAACTAAATGGATGCACAACGCACCTGTCCTTGATGTACCATAAACTCTAGCGTGAAGGCGCATATCTGGCTTTTGCTTTCTCTCACATGCAGAGCAAAGAGAGAGCATTGACGCGTTACATGTAATTCATATTCTTTGTTTTAGCCTCCTGTCAAAATAAGAGTTTCTTTAGAATTCTTCAGCTTTTAAGAACTGCCGGGTTTTCCGGAAGTGGGTGGAACTAATGTATAAATCTCATTGGCTGGCGTTCACCAATTATCATCCTTATTTTGATTTGAATTCTAAATACTAAAGTTCTATCATTAAATAATATTTAATTATCATATAATAATGCTTGACTGACTGATGTTAAGAGTGTACTTCCAGACATAAGGGGGGGGCATTTTAAAAACATATAGGCCTATATATTGGTTGACTAAATGGAATGGTCGCTGATTTTTTCATCAAGTTTTTAAGACTAAACTGATATATAAAAAAAAAAATTAAAGGTGCAATAACATATTCCAGTTAACCTATTATTCCTCTAATAAACAAAGCTTTTATACCACACTTGTCATAATCAGAGTTGATAATTTGTAAATAAATAATTGCTGGATTAATTTCAATTCAATTGCTCAATTAATAGGCGCTGTGACCAACACTGTCAAAACGCTTTCCTGGAGCATTCATTGATGTCACTAAACTGTAATTGCAAGCATCGTTCACAAGTTTCTGCATGGACCTAATCAGGCACAGGTTCTCAAGCCCTGGGACAAAATGGGGGCTTTAAGGAAAATGTTTTTTTTTTTCCGCATATGCCACAATATCGATACAGCTGTATCTATACTTGTATCATCAAATCTCTGTGACGATACATTGTCATTGTCTCTCTCTCGCTCGCGCTCTCTCTCTCTCTCTCTCTCTCTCTCTCTCTCTCTCTCTCTCTCTCTCTCTCTCTCTCTCTCTGTGTCTGTCTGTCTCTCTCGCCTGCGCGCTCTCTCTCGGTCTCTCTCGCGCACGCTCTCTCTCTGCCCTATTAAACTTGCATGTTTTTTTCAGTCCTGTCAATGATAAACTTTCACGTCAAGGGCCGATGAGCAGCTGGCATGTACAGCTAATAAATAACAGATCAACTACGACAGCCCACATCGCACATCCTGCGATGTGACTATCGTGGAATCGTACATAGCGATATCGATGCTTAAACAACACATCGTGCAGCCCTAATTCATAGTGCTCTCTCACTGCAGTCAGTGTAGTGATCTTTAGACGCCAGATACTGTGTATGTGAGTTGATGGTTATATACAAATAAAAGCGTACATAAAATCTACTCATATAAACCAACAGTGTCTCTTCATTGCACTAGGCAATATTTGAAAAACACTTCCGACCACAGAGTCCCAAAACACACTTGCTGCCAATCAGCAGCAAGGGGCAAGTCTAGTAATAAAAGGGAGAAGATTGCACAGAGCGCACAGGACGGATATTAGTGAGGCGAGGTCCTGTTGGGGTATGGGAATGTTTGTTTTGGTGATTTCAAATATCAACATTGTTTGGCAAAATTTGCTTAAATTTGCTCAAATGGATGAAAAAATTAGTTAATATCACAAATATCAATCTTTATGACTATTCCTTCAGCACGATCCCTGAATACCAAACCACAGGTTTGTATATCAGGAAAACTGAATGACAGAAAATTTTTATAAATCAAAAGCTTGTCGTCATACAACTAAATTAATTTCACAAACCAACAAAATAACATCTTAAGGTTTAGAACTATATCCTACTTTTCTTCCATCTGATGAAGTGTGAATTACATCATCTGACAGAGAGCCCATTTACATTTTCTGGTGAAACCAGGAAAGTAGCAGAGGAATGAAAAACACTCCTGCTAACAATACAGCTTTTCTTTTTTCATTTTTGTTAGACTGTTTACACTGTTTTTCATGCTATCAAGCTTCCCATACACTTTTCATATTTGACATCTAATCCTAAATCCAACATATTAATGCAATTGATGACAAAAGAAAAATCACAAAAAAGAAAAATGAAATGACTCCAATGGTTAGATTTTGAATTGTGATTAAATGAAACTGGCTGACTTGCTCAGAGCAGATTATCAAATTCTGTATAAAGAGAGGCAGGAGGTAGTAGGGAAAAGAAAATGATGAGAGACATATGCAGCTTCCTCCGTGAAGCACAGGGCAGAGAAAAAGACCCCTGGGATATCAGGAATTCTGTCTTCCTGTATCGAGCTGAGGGAAAGGGGTGGGGCGTGAATGGCACGCAGCTGTCCGGGACAGGCGTACAGCCACTGAGTGCTGCAGGGATGTGTCTCCTGCAGGGTAACAGCAGACAAGCAGTTTCCTGGTCTGCAGAGTAAAGAATTTGCACCATGCAGTCTGAGCTCCAGGTGTGCAGAGATTCTTAAAAAGAATTCAAGTTTATTTTTTACAAAAGAACCAGCACAGATTCAGTTGTTGCCATTAACAGCAACATTTCAGACATAAAAGGGAAATATCAGCAGGCTACCAACCTTTTATTGTTGGTAAAGTTCTTAATATGGTCCTCAAGAATAATGTAGCCTGTAGCATTTAAAAAAGCTTCAGTTTCAGAGTAGCAGCGGTTGTACCAGTTAGCAACTGATCCTGATACCAGTCTTAATACAATGGTTAACTTAATGATAATGCATCTCTTTTGTTTAAATCTTGCTTTACAAAAACATACAAAATACTTTTAAAAGAGTAGTTTTCACTCGATCACCGATATTTGAAAAATCGGCTGATAAGTTTTTCGGCTTGGCCAATTTGTTCTAGGTGGGACTTTTATTTTGACAGCGCTGAGAAAGGCAGCGCCTGAGCGCACACAGTGATCACACTCTCTCTTGTTTACGGTTAACAATTTTGTCTAATATGAATAGAAGTCTGTCTAATAATCAGATAGAACAGTTAAACAAAAGGAATTAATGTATACAAAGTATTATAACAATTGCTTTTATATTATTAGTAATAAAAAGGAAAACATAATACTTTCTTGTTTGCCATCAGCATTAAGCTAATCAAATCTTTGAATGACTAACAAATATTTACATTTCCCAAACTTATCCGAATCCAGCTGTGAGATCTAGTGAAGAGTGCATTTTTATCCAGCATGATCACGTTCTGTGACGGTCAGTATGTGTGAATTGAATGCTTTAAACTTTAAACTCATGATTTCAAATTATGCTGCGCTTTATGCATTTGCCCACTGTCATATTTGTCATTTTCTCTGTTTCTCTGTGTGCTGTTTGTAAAATGAGTGTTACCTTGGATTTATTTTAAAAACATGATTCCCAATGCACACAAACTTCCCAGAATAATGAGTGCCCTGTTGATTACAGTTGTTACTTCCTTTTTAATTATATTTTAAAAACATATTTATTTATTTGTGATGGTAAAATTATTTCAAATTTTTTTAATGGGAATAAATTTTAAGGGGTGGGAGAAAAAATTGTTTCTACGATGCATTGCAATTCTCTCTTCAACGATTTGGAATATTTCAGAATCGATTCGGAGCTTGTTTATTTTTCGCACATATGTGTGTGCGCTAGAGACGTGGTGGGCTTCTTTGTACAGAATTTGCGCTGTGAGACAAGAACACATTGCTTGACAGTCTGTGCTTCCACCCGCCGTGTTTTACTTTAGATATACTTTCATTGATGCCGATTGGAATGCAGTACATATTAGATCCATGAAACTCATGCACTGACAGACTTTCATGTGCGCTTTGTGTTTGTTGTCCTGAAGTTCAGTTGGGGCTGATTATCGTTTCGTAAAAATGAGAATCGATTATAATCGAGATAAAAATTTCATACCTAGCCCTAATGGTCAGAGTCCAAAAATTCAGCAAAAGATTTTCAACATACTTCTATAAAATGATGAATAGTTTATGTGCATTAGTTGTGTTTTTGCTTTTTTTAAATATTTGCATTTAATTTATGAACTGCACTGTAAATGGAATAGTTACATAGTTGGAATAGTTCCGTCATATTTGAACACACCCAACTCGGAAACCGGGGGTTTAAGGTTGAGATTTCCACCCATAATTATTACCGCGGTGGCATTAATGTTAAACACGTAAATACGCTATTTTTCAAAATGATTCACAAAACTAAGAGTACCTATCTAAAAGTTCTATTGGGGGGACTTGATACTAAGATACCTAGATAAGACGACACTGACGTGTGTTTATTAAATATTTAAGCTAATATAATTTGTCTTGAGCTGAAAATGTTCACAGCAGTTTTCCATATTTAATACTATTTTATCCCACAGTCAGCAACAAAAAAATGTGTGTAGAACTCATGCCTGGCAAGTTAACAAGCTAAAGAAACTTACATCCATGATATGATGCAGGTGAGCCCTCAGACTTGCCATACTCCTCTGAGTAGCTGGTGGAGAGGTTGGGTTGGCTGGAGCCACGGCCGAAGCTGATCTGATTGTTGCTGCCCACACTGGTGGCCACCTGTGCCATGCGCTCCTTAGTCTTCAGGGCCTGAGAGCGTTCGCCCTTCAGACGGTCATCATCCTTCAGCATCACGACCAGCTGCTTAGACTTCTCTCTGACGTTGATGCCCTGGTCTTTGCCGTCCCGATCGATATACTGGAAATCCTTGAGTGTCTGTATGGCAAAGATGTTTTCTTTGCACTGCAGGGCCACTCGCTCGGAACCCGTTTTGATCAGGTAGTCCAGCAGCGTCAGAGCCTTGTACACATGCCGCCAGTTCTTGCCGTGGTCGTTCAGCCTCTTCCAAATCATAGTCATTATCTCCGAAAAGGCCACCACATTGTAAGTGAGGTCTGCGATCTCTGACATCAGAGAACTGGAGGGGCCCCACGGGTCATTGGAAGTCGCTTCCCTGACCTTCTTCTCTGGCTCTGAATAGTTATTAACCACATTTTTCATTTGTCTCCGAATAGTTGGCATGGTGGCGTGTAGTGTTAAAATCCTTGAGAATTGAAAGTAAACTCAGTGTTGCTTAACTAAAAAAGAAGTCGGTTGTGCAATAGTTCAAAACACGTTCTTGGTTCGAACAGTTTCTCTGTGCTACTCTGCGCCTGCTAAAAACATTTCCACAGAGTGAAGGAAGCCAGCTCGATGAATTCCTCCATTACCTGAAACACAAAACCAAAATGTCAGAGAGAAACGGAAAAGGTTCAAACCAGAAGCTAGTAATAGTTGCTAAGCAAATTAGACTACATGTAATATAGGATTATAGAGCACATTAAAAGCATTTATAATAATCATTTTTCTTTCCAAAACCATTCCAAAATTTAGCAAAAATAGTGATTATGTTGATAAACATGGTAAATTGCTAAATGTACATACAGAAGTTTAATGGTCCATTACCAAACTGCAGTTGCAGCTCCTTCAGATAACACCACAATTCAGATAGAGACATGGATCACAGCTGATACCTTTTCAAAGCATTAAACCACCCAGGTACAAGTGGTGTAAAACATAACCATGTTCACACAGAAGGGCGGCTTAGTGAGTGAAGTGCTTCCTATTACTCATCTTTTACAGTAACATACCACTCATGTGGGAAGACATCTTATTTCCCAAAAGTAATTGCACCATACTCAGTCTATGCTTGAACTCAAACACGTCCGTTGTGTCTGCAAGCACAAATGAAGAATCAAAGTCATACTAAATCTAAGCTTCCTGTCCTGAGCACAACGTGACGCTTCGATCGCTAAGAAAACATCTCAACCCTTCCTATAAATTCATTAAAAGCTACTGAAATCTGACTCCTGTTCTGCTGCAGAGGAGCCAATAGAGCACTGGCTTACGAGCAACCCCCCACTGCCGCTCCTCCAAGCCCGCATACACATGAATACAGCCGTGGCCTAATGAAACATCTGCTGCTTTAATGACCAGTTCAGGTCCAGCATATCAGAGGAAGAGAAGGGCAACTACCGGAACAAAGCTCACTGTGACGGGGGCCCAGGAAGCCAGCACACAGGCCCTGGTCTGTGTAAGGATGGCCTCCTTCATACTAAAAGAACAGGTCTGGCAATGTCCTGCCAATATCAAGGAGTCTCAGTGATCGGTCTTGAAGCAGTGCCAGAGAATGGGCATAACAAGTCCTGTGAGCAGCACTGGCTCTCTCTTTTCTACTTTGAGAAGACATGAAACCAGTCCAGGAAATCGGCTCAAGTAACACTATGGGACTTTAAAAGATGTAAATGCTTCAACAAAGAAAAGTACTATAGTACCCGATCTGCATTGGGTACTACTGTTGCATAGCATCAGACATAGCATCAAAACTATATCCCGATATTTTATGATTATATGCGATGACAATATTTATGAGGATATAGAAAAAAAAAAAAAAAAACATGGAAAAACGTTTTATTGCTGATTGCAGATGGCAGACAGAAGCATTTATTAGTGCAAACAAAATTAAGGGCATTTTCAATCCTGTTCCAATGAGCTACTGTCATCGATGACAGACAACCTCATTTGAAGAGTAAATTATTGTCATAAGTCACAGCAGCAGCTGTGTGTTCGACTTGAAGCAGACCAATGGGTGTCCAGGGCCGTAGCTGGGGTTTTGTGGGGCAGGTTTTACTGCTGGGCTCTTTTCTAAAATTGTGTAAATAGCACAAATATACAAACTGAATAATGTTTCATTTTTTTCAAGTTGGTAGGTGTCCAGGTACAGAAACTGAATAAAAATGTAAATAGCATGGCATAATCTTTACTGTATAAATTAAATATAGATTAATTCTTGTTAAAACAAAGTAATTCAGTAAAGAGCAGTGAGTGGTTTTATCCCACATAATTTCTTGGAATAACATTAAGGACACTGAAAGCAGCTTGTAAATTAGGCGCGATCACTTTAAGAGATAATACATACAATATGATACACATTCCATTTCTTTCGCAAGTGTTTACTTTCACTTAAGACATAACTGACCATGTTTTCGAGAACACTTTCAAAGAGACAAATTTGTATGTAATTGTCATTTCAAGAGCAAGAAGAGACAAAACTTAATTCAGTGTTAAAGGGCTCCAGACGCAGGTCTCTGCATGCACACTGTACGTACTGAACAGTGCGTGGTTGCTGAATTAAGCTTTCCATGTGTTTTTTTGCTTGAATGTTTAAACTGGCGAGCTGTATAAGTTCATTCAGGCATGGGAGGAAGCACTAGTTTTGGTGTTTGCATGGTGCACACACAGCGTGCAAACTCTCGGCTGAGTTTTTCTGCATCTTCTGTTTGAATGCTTTAAACAGTTTTGAATGTTTAAATTGTCAAGTCTTAAAACACGTTCAATTGATAAGATTTCATGGTGATGCGCGGGCCTTCTTTTTACACTGGCCTCAGGCAGATGGTTGAATGTGAATGTAGATTCACCATACATTATTGCATCGCTATATCATTGATATGACACTTTTTTTATCATGTAAAAATGTGTATTATTAAAAGTAAAAATGGTATTATTGTGGACTGTATGATATGGCACACTCCTACCTCTTGCACTACATGGAAATGCTGTTATAAACATTTTGGGGAATCAGCAGTGTTTTATCAACATCAGATCTCTACTGAACTTACTTAATCTGAGAACTGTTGAATATCTCCTTGAAATCACCTACAATATTTTGCAAACAATATTTTTCTCTTTAATAGCAGAGAGAATGGAGCAGTTTTTATATGACAGCTAATTTTACCTTTAAAACAAAGATGAAAAAAAAACCCTTGTAAATTTTAGTTAAGCACAATTAGAAGCAATACGCAAATGCAAATAGTGGAATGGAAAAAGGTCTAGCAAATGTTTTTAAACACTAAACTTTTAGAACAGTTTCATGTGCAAGGTTCTGCGTGTTTAAAATGTATACATAGGGGAAAAAAATTAGAAAGTTGAAGAAAGGTGTTCTATTTGAATGGCCCTTTAGACTGCAGGAACTTAGTGCACTCAAAAATCAATTACTTATTCAGAAAACTGCTGAATATCACCAGCAAAGGAAACACAAATTCTCTTATTTAGAAAAAAATAATAATAATTACATGCGTGTATGTATGTATGTATGTATGTATATATATATATATATATATATATATATATATATATATATATATATATATATATATATATACACACACACACACACACACACACAGAGGCAGGAAAACTGTCATTCACGCCATTTAATGGGATCTTTGCTTGAATGACAGTTTTCCTGCCTGTTTTCTTTCCTGTGTTGATGCCACAGCAATATCACCCTGTAGGTCAAGATTGGATGACCACTGAAGCTAAGCAAGGCTGAGCCTGGTCAGTACCTAGATGGGAGACCTCCTAGGAAAACTAGGTTGCTGCTGGAAGAGGTGTTAGTGGAGCCAGCAGGGGGTGCTCAACCTGTGGTCTGTGTGGGTCCTAATATTTTTCTTTTTTAAGGTATTATTTTGAAGTGTAAGATTACAAAGATCATTCCAATTTCTAAGAATCGGCCAATATCGATCCAACACCATTGCTATTTTTTTCCTCTACACTACTTCAGAATATCAATACGGTGTTTGTGGAACTAATGGCCACTTTTTTTACCCTTAGTAAAACACTTCTACATTACAAAGAAAAAACAAAACAAATAAAAGCTTCTAAGAGTCTTTCTGCGTGCAAATCTTTGATAATGTGAAACGCTTCAAACAGAGCGGCACAAAGCTCTTATGCACATCTATGGTGCAGAATGATGTGCTTGAAGCAACATAAGTCACAGCACGCTGCACTCCACACAGTCCAATCAAAAAGAAGAAAAAGGAGAGCAACAAACTCCAGCAAGATGTCATTTTATACGATTCCCCAGACCTTTATCTAGTATTATAATGGGATTATTTCATCTTGGAGAGAGAGTTTTACCATGCTGACTGTCATAACAGAACGGATTGGAGAATAACTACAGCTGCAGCAGAAGGAAGATCAATTTTCTGTAAACTTAAATGTAAATATAATTCTGTCCCTCCCTCACATTAAGATACGAAATGGCTTTAGATGATATAGGCTACATGTTGCATGAAAAGCAAACTGGTGCTCTTCTGTTTCTTTTGGTGTATAACTCCCATTTGAGCAATATAAAAAGCACAATAATCGCGGTTGTTAGATCAAATAATTGCGATTAGATGGTTAATTATCGTGACAGGCCTAACAGCAATACAATATAAAGCATCTCATTGATTAATTTCCTATTGAAAAATGTGCCTTGGGTACAACATTATGTCACATCAATGAGTCATGATTCGCTACTTGGTTACTCAACTACAGGGGGAGGGGAATTCTCATTCTAGAGTAGGGGAGTGCCGATCCGATATTCAGTATCGGTACTGGCATTTTCTGCTGGATCAGGGTGTCAGTCAGAGAGCACTATGAATTGTTCTTCATGCTCACAGTAACCAAAATGTAAAACGAAAAAGCTCAAACTATCACACAGATATAATACTCTATGCATTAAAATTCTCTTCTCTGTGCTTGGAACTTTTTTTATGTGGAGCGCAGCGTGCTGTGACTCCTTGTCACTGAAATATCCGGCCGCATGATGCCCTTGCAATGAATTCTAACAGAGAAAATTTACAAGAGACATGCCACTTCCTCAATCCTCAATATAACTATACAAGGAAAACCCGTAACAGAAAAAAAGATGGCGGTTGTATGCACATGTCCCGCCCCTCCCGCTGGAAAGCCAATCATCTGCTTTTAACAGTCAAGCCAGCAAACATTTAAGCCTATCGTCTGGTTCCACTGACGTAGCGCACAGTAGAGGAACTCTTGTGCATGCGTAGTAAAAGTATAAACTGTGGGGAAAAGGGCATTTTAAACCTTATTTTGGGGCATCAAAATTTTTCAGCGATTTTTATCATATTTTACTGCTGTTTCTATACATGCAGTTTTTATGTCCCAGTGACCAGTGAAAGTGCAGTTATGTCTCTATGCCCATTTATTTAGATAGGAGCCTGGTCTTGTTAGTCTGAAATAGCTGACCGGAGGCATTGCCAAGATGGCGGCTGAGTGGTACGTCTTGCCTAAAAGGACTTTGATACTATTCCTGCAAATGAAACACCAAGACCAAGTTCCTTACAGCTGTGGAGGACAGGTTACCCCGATATGACGCAATCCAAACAAAAGATAGCGAGCATGGCAAGTGCCAGCATGTCTCATGTCTTTAAGGATCCATTGTTGAATCGCTAAGGAAGGATGTTTGGTGGCAGAACGAATCTAGCAGTGAAAAAAAACAGGTGTAAAGACTTTGTATGCTAAAAAAACTACAAGAATTAGAAGGGGAAATGGGGGGAAATGCCCACATCTTGAATTTCTCCATAGAATTCAGGTGAACTGAAAAAGGTGGATGTTATATAAGCCAGCCCTTGTGAGAACGGCATTTTGCTCACAGGTAAACCAACCGGTTCTGCCACTTCAAGTCAACGGCTTCCTATAAATAATACTACAGAAATTACTCAACATGTAATGTTTCCAATACCATGGTACGTTCAGGCACTAAATCTGTAAGAAAAGACATGATAAATGGTAAACTCCACTTCAGTGGCTAAATAAAGGCAGATGATCGCCACTTGCATGGTTCTCCTCTAGAGACTCTGTTTGTCTAATTGCAGGAAGCAAAACACTGAAAAATGAAGATGCATATGCTACAGAAATTGATCACAGAAACAACAGAAAAGGGTTCCCCTCAATCACGGGTGTGTCCAGCAAGAAATCAGGAGGAACTGCGAAATCTCTGTTATTATGGTGATAAAACGGTTCTGACCGGGCACGCTGTCCACAATCTTTGTAGTGTCGACAAAACAAACTGGTTAAACCACAAACCCATCTTTACCAAAACTTAAGAAAGGCATTTGTGCACACAGTAACCTCGCAAACAAAACCCACGATAAACTAATCTAGCAATACCATAAATGTAAACAGAAAGAAAGTGTTTGGTGAATATCTTAAGAAAGGACTGACTAAACCAAAGTTAAGTCGTGCTCAAATATTTATATAAGATACTATAGCTATACGAATACACTTACAGCTTATATACCGAATAGAACGAGATTACAGAGATGAATAGGAAACAAGAATTTACAGCTCCATTTAAATATATCTCCGTTAACGTTACACAAACACAAATAATCCCAACGAGGCTTGATAACAACAGTTTAACCAAACAAGGCCGGTTACAAATGTATTAAAATATCGAGCTAACTTCAGCACAACCAAACCAATAAAATGTAGGTTACCATTAGAGACTAAAATACTAAATGTATAAAGCAATACGAACGACTTTAGACCGTTTCCACCTTAAGGTTTATTTGCTAACTAGCAAGCTACAGAAACCACGACGAAAGTTTTCGTTAAGTAGGAGAACTTTTTAAAAACTAAACTATTTTATTTTACTAATACAATGTTGTTAAAAATGTTTTTAGAGTTAGCGCATCGAACTGTGTTGGTTTGGGGCTTTATTTTTAAGGACATTGACTCTTTTGAAAGCTATAAAGTGAGTTTAAGTATTAGCCGTTTAGGCTAGCTAACTGTGGCTATGCTCCGACTAACTTGCTAGTTTAATCAAATATAGCTCAAATTCTTCTCCGACCGCAAAGTAAATCGAGATATACAAAAAACTTCATTTGTATTCAAGTGTTTATATGTACAAACAACCTGAATTAGTGAAACCTCAAGCCGAAATGAGTGTAGTGCTCGGTGGAGATATCGCCACACTGAGAGAAGCGACTAGAAAACAAAAACAGTAACTTACCAGACCTCCTGTGCCGATGATGACCGGGGGTAACACCCGGCATAAGTACACACTACTCGTATGAGAGATATAGAAACTTTATTTTCTAAGACACGGTCGCGATGGTTGTGATGGGCTTGTGTATGTGACACCCACAGCGTTCAACATGGCGCTCTGAATGCACATTCATCCTCCTCAGGAGGGGCGAGACGAGACAAAGGGTGTGACCAAACTCACTGGGCTTCATTCTTAAAACTCTTTATTTCCCGAATATCCCTGTTGCGAGCCTGTTTACGGCTATGAAAGTCAACCGAGACACCCATTAAGCGCTGCTTTACTAAAATCAGCCCACATTTTCCGCCATCGTGAGATATGTGCTCTTGAGTTACCCAAACCCCATCAAATCGGCGGAATGTGGCCCCCAAGTGGGTTTAAATTAGACACATCTGACTGTGGCCAAGAAGTGGAATGTGTTTACGACAGTGCTTCCCAAACGTGCACTTTTTGTATGTCTCTCTTATCTAACAATGATACCACTTATCCACTCGTTAGTAGAGACTGCAAGAACTAAACCGGGTGTGTCTGATTAGGGAGACATACAGGGGTCCTCAGGAACATGTTTGGGATGCACTGCTCTAGGAAATAAATTTCATGTTCTCATCATGTTTAAAATAGCTCTGTAGAAGAAAAAGATGTTCAGATTGGACAATTGCAATAACAGTCAAATATACAATAACTTTACCCTTTGTTGCAAAAAAATGCTACATAATTTCCACCAAAACACCACGGTTACAGTTAATAATTTATTATAAGTAAATAAATAAAGGTAAAGCCAGGAAACCAGAATGTTTGTTTTGTTTTATTTTATGACATGTTACATATCACAGGCCTACGCTAATGGATACTAAGTTACCACTTATCAGTAGTAAACTGTAGTAACTGGTATTTTTGAAAAATAGAGTTTCTTTGATTTTAAGGTAAAAAAACAAACAAACACAAAACAGGCAGATGAAGTGGAGGTTTTATGCATAGGTAAAATATTTTATACTGTTCTTTTGGTGAAAGAAATAACATAAAATGATTACAGTTTTAAAATAAAATGGTTCTGCTTTGAACAGACAGACTTGAACACATAGATTTAGTTTCCCTGTCAAACCAGAGGTTTACCAAATACAGACAAAAGACAACTGAGGTTTATGAACTTAGTCGGACAAGGATGGAACAGTAAAACACTACAGAATGAACATAATCGTGCGTTTTAGTAACTATGATGCCATTTTACTGCTTATAAACATCAAGTACAATGTGAATCTTATATCTGACTGTAAGAAATAAAACTCTTGGGCACAGTTCAATGCATAAAATTAGTTTTTTTTAGTGAAATGTCACGCATACACTTACGGTCAGGTCAGCTACATTAGACTAGAGATTTAATAGTATTGACATGAGTTGACCAGTAAGGGGCAGCGTGGTAACGATTAACCTTCTCTTAGAGGTGTGAAATGATAAACCCTCTTTGGGGAAAGTGAATTGACACAAGTTTTAAAATCATTTAATCATTCTCAGTTTTACACCCAGATATCATCTCTTCATTGTCATTTCATTAATTATAATATGTGGTAAACAATACTATTGTTCCCTCTAAAAGTGATCAAACCCTGTCTTTCACCCTAAAAGAGCCGTGTGGTTAAGCTGTGTGGTCCCTTTCGTGATGCTTGCAATCATTTCTGCATACAAAAACTGCATGTGACATCCCACAGTGAAACAAAACACTAGTTTCCATTTACCCAAATGTCTCCCAGTCTGCATAGTTTCCTTCACGTCTTCTAGACATAAAATGGTGTTCCTCTCATTTCTTTTATCAGTCAACCCCAGTGAGATTGTCATGATCTAATGGTACTATCCACAAAGAAAAGTAAGAAGGTTCAAGTAATAATGAGGTGCAATGAAACTCAGATTTACAGACCAACTTAGCCTTTAAATGGGCATCATAATAATGTTGTAATGTTTAGATGTAAGACATAACTTATTCTGTAACAGATGCAATGACTACAAATTATTTAGTCATCCTTAAATGATGATTCACCCAAAAATCAAAATTATGTCATCGTTTACTCCCCCTTATCTTGTTCCAAACATATATGAATATTGTGAGAAAAGTTTGTAACCAAACAGTTTTGGTTACCCTTGACTACTAATGTATGGACAAAAAACAAAGATAACTTTCTCAAAATATCTAGTTTTATTTCTCTCTCTTTTTTCACAGAAGAAAGCATGTCACACAGGGTTGAAACAGCATGAGGCAGAGTAAATGATGGCAGAATTGTTGTGTTGGTTTATGCTTTTAAAAACGATTTGTCTAGAAAGTTTCACTCTTATCTTTTTTGACACAGAATAGCATGACTTCTTTTGAAATCAGAGTGTAAATGTTGTGGTTATTAATCATAGGCCACTCAGTCAAATGAGCAATCCTTTGAGTATAAAATGGCGTCAGTGCATCTCTGTCACCATCAGTTTGTGGTTTCCTTGTTTCGTGCTCAGGAAGTCTTTCTTTCTATCCCCCACATAAATGTTTATATTGTCGAGTGTGTTTTCCGGAACTTATTTAATATATATATATATATATATATATATATATATATAGAAAGAGAGAGAGAGAGAGAGAGAGAGAGAGAGAGAAAGAGAGAGAAAGAGAGAGAGAGATGAATATATTAAATGTAATTATATTAAATAAGTTCCATAGAAACACACACACAAACAGTTTCCTCTAAGACAAAAAAAAGTGAAAATAAGAAATGAAATTTATGCTATAGGCTAATGGATGAGAAGACATGTTTCTTTGTATAAGCATCTTAACTTTCTATCAAAAGCATCACACCAACAGCGGTTATTCATATGCTATCTTAGATCTGAGTGCAAGTGACATTCACAGATTGTCTTTTGTGGTGCAAAATGTTTCCAAGTTGAAGTAACAGTTTAAGTCAAGGAAAATGTTTTGTCAGGTGCTTTTGACTGTTCACATAGAGTGGGTTTATCACATTTAAGTGATTTATAAAGCAACTGTGTTTTTTAAAGGCTAAACATTAAATGTTCTGAAAGGGAATTTGTAAACAGCTCTTCTTCACCCTGGAGAGTGTTCCTTCAAACAGCAATAATGACTATCTGCGCAGTGAGTCCCATCACAGTCCTCGTGCATATAGCCAATGCCAAGATAGACTCTTTGAATTCGATTTCTACCCGACAGTAAAAGCGGCATTATGTCACAAAAGTGCCATTTGAGACAGGGCCATAAATTCCACATAGAACATGTTAAATACAGTCAGATGCATATACCTGTATAAAACGTACTAGGACCTATTTAATCAATAAAAATGTTAATAATAATTTTAAAGAAAATATGTGTATAGATAACCTCAAGTTTGCTAAAAGCATCTGCTAAATGACAGCTTGCTATCTACTGTCTTACCAAACATAAACATCATCACTAATACAATGGTGAAGTTATATAGATGGAAAATTAAAAATGTGAAAGCTAGAGGTATTAATCAAAACTATTTTACTATAAAAAAGCAAACGTGCAAAAATAATTTGTTTTAATAAGGTGTATCAAAAGAAAATACCAATTCATGTGAATATCTAGCCATGTGCTAAACAGCACTCCCAATAGAGAAACAGTTGAGATGTTCAGTAAAGCCTTGGTGTTTGCTCATCTTGAAACACATATATGTTCTTTAAAACATGAATTCTTTCAGATGAACTCCACAGCTGATTTGATTCACCTCCAGCTATTTTCAAACACATGAGCGCTAGCAATATGAAAAGTCTAAACTTACTCAGATTTACTAGGTATACTCAGTGACAGATCGCTCATAAAACAGCAGTCAGGCGAAAACATGTGTGTTATTCTTCACTTGTAATACGCAGGTCCGGCTCTCTGATAACGGGAAGTTTTCAAGAGGCCATTCTTTTCGTCTTCCTCCCATCATTTTTTCAACTTTCCTGTTTCTCACAGAGCTGTATTTCCTTCTATTAGAGCGCTCTGAGACAGGAACTGCCACCCCTGCCTCCCTCCCACATGCTTTTTCTGCCTCACTCTCTCTTTTAGACCCACACACATTCTCATGTATCACGAAGCGCTGTTTGACAGTGAGCCTGTCTCTGGACGATCTGTTTCAGCGTGGATGCTCTCTGGTCTCATCCTTTCCTCTCTTCAGTATTCTGTTGCTGTGGTGGGACGTCTAGCTACATTAATCTTCTGGGGTCAGGCCTCACCTCCAGCTCAGGATGGAAGCAGTAGCTCTTTACAACTTTTGTGCCACGGAAAGTGACGAGCTTAGCTTTCAGAAGGGAGACGTACTCAAGGTAAGAGCATACAGTAGCATACAGACCGATTGTTTGCCAAATGCTAGAATTGGCTTATTGTTTTTTCTTCCACTAGATCACTAATATGGAAGATGATCCTAACTGGTACACTGCAGAGTTGGTGAACAGGAAGGGCTATGTACCTAAAAACTATATCAGCTTAAAGCCACACAAGTAAGTACAATGTCTGTAAACCTTGGAAAACATTGATTTGACTTCTGTTGGTATAGTTGGTTAACACTAGATCAGACGTTAGTTGATTTTAATCTCAATGGCCTCAATGAGATTAAACAGAGTCGCCTGCTTCTCTGATGGTTTTCGGAGTAAAAAAAACACCACATACATTTTTTTAAAATTTGGCTTATGCCATTATACTAAAGTTTATTATCACATTAATGTATGAGAAATTTCAGCATGAGCTCGAATATTTTTCAGCAAATTTTTCCAGGACCAAATTATTTGAGCTGTTTTTTTTTATGATTATGTTATAGCTCTATGATGTCAGATATATGCCATATACACAGTAAACATACACACAGCATAAAAAAAAAATCCTATTATTATTGATGTTGAAAGCAGTTTTTGCTAATTTATATTTTGTATTTATATTTTAATACCATGATACACAACCATTCAGAACTTTGGAGTAAGATTATTTATTTAGTGATTTATTTATTTAGATGTTAATCATTTTATTAAGCAAGGAGGCATTGCATTGATCAAAAGTGTCATTAATGTTTAGAACGTCACAAAAGATTTATATTTCAAATACATGTTCTCTTTCTGTGAACTTTCTATCCTTTAGTGAGTTAGATTTCCTCAAAAATATTAAGCACCAAAAACAACTGAACATCGGGAATAATTAATAACAGCACAGCATCAAAGCAGTATATTAGACTGATTTTTGAAGGATCATGTGACACTGAAGACTGGAATAATGACTGCTGAAAATTCAGCTTTAACATCGGAGGAATATTTTGAATTTCTAATATTCAAATAGAATTTTAAAATATTATGACATATTATGACAATTTTAAATTGTCATAATATTTCAGTTGTTACTGTGTTTTGTAACCAATGAATGCAGCCTAAAAAGAGACTTCTTTGAAAATCATTCAAATATCTTAATTATTTAAAACGTTATTTAAGAATTTTATCAGAAACAGCTAATGAGCAAACTTTGCTAAAGACAAATTTCCTCTAGTTTGCCATTAGTTTCCCACATACTGATGCATTGTATAAAACACATACACAATGCTATTTAGTAACGGCACCTTTCTAGCTGTTTATTTAATGTCTAATAGCGCTGCTGTGCCCCTCTATCTCGCCCACAGATGGTTTGTGGGCCGTATCTCCAGACACGTGGCCGAGAATCGACTGCACCAGCAGACGTGTGGAAGCTTCTTAGTAAGAGAGAGTGAGAGTGCACCTGGAGAATTCTCCATGTCGGTCAGGTAAGACACATCCCAGAATTCCTAGCCTAGTCTACCCACTGCACGGTTGTTGGGGTCACTGTCATTTGTCGTTTGCTGCATTGCCTCATAAAAGCATAACTAGAAATTGAATAATGAGGAAAAATTGTATAGGGTCCATCGAAATCCAGCTGACGTACTTTGCAAGGATGCCAATATCCCCTGCTGCTTAAGAAAATGTACGAAGAAGTTGTCTGAAAAATGAGGCCATCAGAAAGCTATTATGTCAGAGCAGAGATTTCATTTAAAATTCATCAAGTGCGCTGTTGCTGGGATCACATTATTATTCTGTCCGGCTCATTACCGTCTGATTCTTGATGGTTGGGTTGGGTTTGGATGGCAGAGCGCAAGCCTGTCTGGGAACGAGTTTGCTGGGATAATCAGCTGAGGGCTGGCCTCAGGTGTGGAAAAACAGGCTTGGGATATTGTGAGATTGAATGACTGCACAATACACTATGAAGAGTGGAATTGGCAGCTGGTCTTCAGGTCCAGGGCTAATGTGGGACACAGCTCTGCATGCATTCCTTGAGAAATTGTGGTCTGCGGACACAGATTAATAATAAGACTGACAAAGGTGTGATCTCCATGTGATTGATGAAATCTAAATCTAGCATTTTAGTTGAATGTCCATAAAAGATAAAATCAAGGTCATGGTGCAAAATGAGCAATGCAAATGCCTGGAATGCCTTTGATTTTAAAACTGTAAATCTTTGATGACTTTGAGCATTAATTTCCAATGCCATCCAGGTTTGAACTGGGTTAACAGGAAGAGAACATAGGAAACCTCAAGTGCTCTGATTATTTTATTTTCTCAAGTACTTATGTTCCTGTTTTTCTCTGATACAATATATGCCACCATTTTATGATGATGTCCTGGTCTTTTCAGATATGACAAATGTCTGGCCATGTCAGCTTCCTCTTTTTAGGTTTCATCATATTCATTAAAAACCTTGTTAGTATCTCTTAAGTGTATTTCTTGTGCAAGACATGTTTAAAAAAAAAAAAAAAAAAAAAAAAATAATATATATATATATATATATATATATATATATATATATATATATATATATATATATATATATATATATATATATATATATATATATAAGTTTTTAATAACATAACTGTTGAGTATTTCATTGCTTGGTTTTGATGTCTGGTTGGCAACTCAAGCTTGGAGCCTGGATTGTTTTTTAATCTAAATATTTTTTTACATTTGTAACTCACTAAAATTCTGGCAAAAATTTACAATAAGTAAAAAAAAAATGATATAAACAAATCATTCTGTAATATCTTTCATGACATAACTGAGAAAGTATACACAAAGTCTGGGTTATGTACACTGAGGTCAATACCCCTTTTTAAAATAAATTATTATACTCGATCAGGATGCATTAAATTGCTCTAAAGTGACAGTTAATACACTTATAATGCTACAAAAATGCTAAAAACAAAAACAAAAGCTTAATAATTTCTTAAGTATAATGTTACACTGATGACTAGAGTAATATATACTAAAAATTAAGCTTTGCCATCACAGGAATAAATTACATTTAAATAAATATTAAAATAGGAAAGTCATTTAAAAATGTAATATTTCACAATATTAAGCTTTTACTGTATTTTTTATCAAATAAATCTGGATAGTATAAGATAATTTTTTAATCATTAAATGTTACAGTAATGGCTGAAGAAAATTCTGCTTTGCATCAAAGAAATATATTATATTTTAAAGGAGGCTGTGGTAAAATAGAAAACCATTATTTTAAATTGTAATAATATTTCACAATATTTTCTGTATTTTTCATCAAATAAATCCAGGCTTGATGAGCATAAGAGACTTTCAAAAACATTAAAAAAAGTAATGTTTCCAAACTTTTGACCAGTATTGTAAAAGTAAAAATATATATTAAAAAAAAAGTTCTATAAATGAAAAGGTTAGGAATCATGTTTGTTTATTGGGGGCCTTCAAGATGAATTTGGTCTAGAGCCTCCAAACGTCTAGAACTTTATATCAAAGCAGATTTTTTTGTGCCTGCCAGTCATCTTCAGTGATGAAGCAAGCAGGTAATCCTGCATTGGGGAGCTCAAGATTCCACTGGGCTGTTCACTCGATAAAATGATTAAACTATCGTTCATAGTGATTCAAAAGAAACACAGCAGTACAGCAGTACAGCACTTTGTTACAGCAGTAATGCAATGTTCCACAGCCATTTGCTATTACCTTAACACATGCAAGATGTATCTGCCTTGCTGCAAACCACAACAGCTTTGAAGGTCTAAGCAATGAATGTAGGTCATTGTCAGTGACACTGACAGCAGAGAGAAAAAATGACAGGTTTTTCAGCGAACCACCAAATCATGCACATCTATATGGTACCACTTTAGAATAAGGTTCCATTAGTTAATGTTAGTGAATGTATTAATTAACATGAACAAACAATGAATAATACATTTATTACTGTATTTATTCATCTTCGTTAATGTTAGTTAATGAAAATACAGTTATTCATTGTTAGTTCATGGTAATTCACAGTGCATTAACTAATGTTAACAAGCACAACTTTTGATTTAAATAATGCATTAGTAAATGTTGAAATTAACATGAACTAAGACTTATAAATGCTGTAGAAGGATTGTTCTTGCTTAGTTCATGTTAACGAAAGTAGTTAACTAACATTAACTAATGGAACCTTATTCTAAAGTGTTACCTATTTAATTATAGCTTCTGTTCTCACCGATGACCTAAACCCCATCACCAGCATATAATGCACAGAAACCATTAAGCCGTCAAAGTGGATTGACTGTGCTAGACTTATTTCTGTTACAACAACCTCATTTATGACTCAATTCAAGACAGTGTTTGTGTTTAGTTTAATAAATAGCACTGCATGATGAAGCATCTAGAATCTGACTTTAAAGGGATACTCCACCCCAAAATTTAAATTTCGTCATTAAACACTTACCACCATGTTGTTCCAAACCCGTAAAAGCTTTGTTTATCTTCGGAGCAAAATGTAAGATATTTTGGATGAAAAACCGGGAGGCTTGTGACACTCCCATAGACTCTCAAGTAAGTCAGACTGTCAAGGTCCAGAAAAGAATGAAAGACATCATCAGAATGGTCCATCTGCCATCAGTGGTTAAACAAAAATAGCGACTTTATTCAACTATTCCTTTGTCAACAGTCTTTCCAGTCTTTCCGCATCCTTGTGGCGCAGCTGATACCGAAGATCATACAGTGATATGGAGAGACACAGAGGAGACTGTTGACAAAAGAATGGTTGAATAAAATTGTTGTTTTTGTTTTCTTCATGTTCAGAAAGTATTCTCATCGCTTCATAACATAATGGTTGAACCACTGATGGCAGATGGACTATTCTGATGAAGTCTTTCATACTTTTCTGGACCTTGACAGTGTTATTTACTTGGCAGCCTATGGTACGGTCTCAACCATACAATTTTCATCCAAAATATCTTACATTGTTCTCCGAAGGAGGAATCTTTTGAGGAAGCACAGTATTTCACATTTACAGTCACAAGCTGTTAGGTTTACTGAAATTTGGAAGACATGCTGACTAATTGTTGTGAAATGTTTGACCTGCATTAAGTATAGTTGCTTACGGATCCTCAAATGTAAAAAGAGGATGTACTGAACCTGCCGTGATTGTTCAAAACCCAGCAAATTCTTTCTTTGAAATGTTTCCATCAAAAAGTGTGTGTGCGTGCACTTTTTTTTTTTTAAGAATTACCTATTTTTTTAATGTTTCCATTGTAATGAATTGTATACATTTTTAAATTAATTTTGTTTCACAACAGAACTGCAGTCAATAAACGGAATGTTGCAGAACCTTAGTAAATGCTTATTTTGTAAGTACTCTGATATTCTGTAGTGCTGTGTGCTTATTCTGCATTTCCGTCTCCTCTGACCAGCTATGGGGATCATGTACAGCATTTCAAGGTGTTAAAAGACAGAGATGGCTATTACTATGTTTGGGAGGAGATCTTTCCTTCCTTAAACCAGCTGGTGGACTTCTACAAGACCAACAGCATAGCAAGGGAAAGGACTGTTTATCTGAAGGAAACAGAACATACATTAAAGGTAAGACAACACATACATATACAGCCGTTTCTTTTTGACAACAACAACCACAGGCTTTCAAGCATACTTTCCATGTAAATTAAACAATTACTTGATTGCCATTTATCCAAATTACATGCAGTTCACATCAGGAGAAACAAACTTATCAGTTATGAAACAACAACAACTACCTCAGGTGTAATAGTAATGGTGAGGCCCAAAATGTATGATATCCAAATGGACCTAAATGTACAAAATGTAAAGGCAAGCAAAACAATAATGACCTTTGTCTGTTATTGTTTCCCTTCAGAGGCCCCATGAAGCACAAGCCCTGTTTGACTTCAGTCCAGAGCACGACTCCCAGCTGCACTTCCTGCGGGGTGATGTCATAGAACTGCTGGACTGCTCTGATTCTCAGCGCTGGAAAGGTTGTTGTCGCGGCCGTGTGGGCTTTTTCCCACCCGAGTACGTCAAGCCCACCTATCGCTGACTCTGAAGGACAATAACAGCACTGTTTGTAAATATTAGTAGTCGACTGTTAGCATCATTTAATGGTGCTAATGCGACACAAATGATCAAGCTAAGTTTGAAAATGACTTTGGAACAGCCAATCAGGCAGAAATGAACTTATCTAGCCACAGTTACTAAAACATAATCATGCTGTTGACACTAAGATGACAACTGTCAGCTTTTTAGGGCAAACTATCAAGCACCATTATACAAAAAAACAAAAACAAAAAAAAAACACCTGCATTCTTTGGACCTTTGGTCCATAAAAATGCAAATGGAGATTTTGAATTTTATATATATCTTCACTGCACTTTGCTTACAAATTTTGATCCTTTTTTATTATTTGCTATATTTATTATACTTTTGATCTGTGTATATATTGTTCATAACTGTTTTTGTCTTGTTTTCTTTTGATTATATAAATGTTGCATTATGATGACTGAAAATAGATGAATATTAACACAATAGTCTTCAGTTAGAGCCTAATATGGCTATTTGGTCAAACCAGGACATGACTAAACTTGATATGAAATTATGAAGCTCATCCCATCTTTCATTATTTGACATTCTGATGTGCTGTAAAGTACTGTAAAAGGAATTAGTTTTTATTTTTTTTTATTTGTATTTTTTTCAAATTAGATTTTATAATATTGCTTTAAAGGTGTAGTTCACTTCCAGAATAAAAATGTCCTGATAATTTACTCACCCCCATCTCATCCAAGATGTTTATGCCTTTCTGTTTTCAGTCGCAAAGAAATTAAGGTTTTAGAGGAAAACATTCCAGGATTTTTCTCCAAATAGTGAAGGTTTTAGAGCAGCGAGCTCTGAAATGTTGAAACATCGCCTTTTTGGGTCATTTTTCACCATTACAAAAAGAAACCATTCAAAAATTAAGTATTACGCATTAACTTATACATAATTTAAACGCTAAGCAAGACATATCTGCTCATTTTACCTTTAAACTGCCTCTCGAAACGTCCCCAAAACTAAACGGCGATTAGACACTCTTCTTCTTCTTCTTTCAATTTTTTGGCGGTTGGCAACTAACTTTAATAGTGCATTACCGCCACCTGCTGGACTGGGGCGTGCTACTGGATTCTAACCTTTCTAAAAAAAAATAATAATAAAAAAAAAAATTTAAAACAAAAAATAAAAAAAAACACCTAAATTCTTTTAATTAGTCCTGTATTCCTTAGGAAACTAAATACATATTTAAAACATATTTCACCTGAGCTTCTTTGTAGGATTTCTTCTAAGTTTAATCTTAACTGTTTTCTTTTTAAATGTGATCTTAATCTTTGTCTTTCTTCCTGATATTTAGGACAATGAATTATAACATGCTCTACAGACTCTGGACATTCACATAATTCACAATTGCCATTTTCATGTTTCTTTATTATTTAATCTTGTCTGTCCATATCTCATTCTTGACAACACATCCTCCTCCTCCTTGCTTCTGTTCATATTTCTGCCCTTTCCCACTTTATTTTGGATATTATAGAACTGTCTTCCAGTCTGCCCATTGTCCCATAATGTTTGCCATTTGCTCTTAACAATGTTTTTAACTATACTCTTAATTTCTGCTTTGCTGTAATTAACCTCAATATCTACATTGGAATTTCCAGCTGCTTTCTTAGCACATTTGTCTGCCAACTCATTTCCTGCGACTCCTATATGGGCTGGTACCCATATAAGAGTTATCTCAGTTCCTGCTTGTATCAGATTATTTGCAATTTGTATTATTTCTATTACAATATCCTGTCTTGATTTTGACTGACATGTTTTAATGCTGATCAAAGCTGAGCTTGAATCTGAAGCAGTTACTGCCTTCCCTGGCCTATTAACTTCCACCCACAGCAGAGCTAGCCACACAGCGACCAACTCCGCTGTATAAACTGCCAAATCATCACTGATTCTTTTACCAACTTCTACTTTTAATTTTGGGATGACATATGCTACCCCCATTCTTTTATCACTCTGTTTAGATGCATCAGTATATACTTACATCCTCTCTATACCTTTCCATTAAATATCTCTGCGCCCCATACCTGTCCATACCATTTCCTTGCTGCGATTAGACACTCAGATTGAATCACACCATAAAGTCTGTTGAGTTTCTCTTACCATTGGTTGATAGAGAGTCACGTGATTGAGAGGTGTGCATGTTTACCTGCTCTTCTCTTGCATCTGTGCGTGAACACACACAGACACACACACACACTGGTAGGCTATACTCTTGACAGGATGAACTGATGAACAGTAGCAAGTCAACCGGACACTGTACGCGTGTGCCTTTTATGTAGCTATAATATCTTGTAGGTTAAAATAGTTGAACTAAAATTGTCAGTTATACCCAAATCCATTTTGAATGCTGTTAAAAATACCGCCGAGCTCAAGTAATGGCACTGTCACAGGTTCAGTGCCTTGATAACAATCACATCAATTTGCGCACAAACGAGTCCAAGCCGGGGTTCTTCTACAGCGAGCAGCAGAGACTCGCGCTGGAAACACTCATAGAAGACGGACAGGACGCTTATGAGGACTACATCCAAACAAACAACATCCGCTGCTTTCTATCAGACCTTGAACTTCAGAGCATTCTCAGCACTGTGGAGGTGTATTGCCCGGGTTCCCCTGATTTTAACGCTGAGCTGCTCGGCGACAGTGATGGGGAAGAGGTTTCGCTTCAGTACTGGCCTGACCGCTCGGACCGCTCGATCCCGCTGCTGGACATCGGGTGGCCGGACCGAGCGTCCTACCGCGGACTGACTCGCGTTCAAGTGTACACTCAGCCTCCTTATGAGGGTCAGTCACATATTAAAGAGGTCATTAGAAAAATGATCTCTCAAGCTCAAAAGGTAGGGGATGAATCTTATAGCTATATTATTATTATTATGAATTTGTGATTGTTGTTGTGACTCACCTCTGGTGAATAAAGAGAGAACAAAGTCCTGCATAGAGAACTACGTGTTCTCAAGCTCATAAAACAGCCTACACACTGTAAGAAAAAAAGTACAAATGTTGTCAATGGGGCAGTACCCTTTCAAAAGTTACCTTACCCAAGAGGACACAGGCTACCTTACCAATATGTAATTCTAATATGTACCTTACATATTAGTAATTTTTGAAAAGGTACTACCACCCCAGTGACAGCTTTTGTACCTTTTTTTTCTGATAGTATAGGGCTGGGCACTGTTGAACCTTTGGAGTTCTAGAATTAGTAAAATGTTAAAACACATAATATAGGCTTCATATAAATAAATGAAGCCAACATATACACACATGTGTGTGTAGTGTATGTAGCCTATATATATATATATATATATATATATATATGTGTGTGTGTGTGTGTGTGTGTGTGTGTGTGTGTGTGTGTGTGTGTGTGTGTGTGTGTGTGTGTGTGTGTGTGTGTGTGTGTGTACATTATTTTTCAGATCTTGACAATTTTAAATTAAATACTGTGGACTTTACAAATTATCAGATATTCCTTCCATTAAAGCTGAAAATCCTCTTTTGAAAATGTTTTAATCATGCTGGAGGAAATGATCTTCAGGTTTTACACAAAACTCATACAGCTTGAATACTTATGAATAAAAGGAAAATACACTTTCAAATTCTGTGAATTATTTCATGCACACAAATTATGCTGATAATATAATTTGTAAAAAACAACAACAACAACAGTTGAATCCCCCACATATTTTTTTGAATAGTCCTCAGTGTACCATGCACTTCAGATCTGCTGTTCTAATTACTTGGAATTATTTTTTTGTAATTATTATTTATCTCTCTGCACAGTTTTATTAAGATGCATTATCATTATCAGTATGTTTTTGACAGATATCACAGTTTTGTTTACCCCCAAGTTCTTGTGTTTTTAATAACACCTGTCCCTTTGCAGGTTATTGCAATTGTCATGGACTTGTTCACAGATATTGACATTTTCAAAGATCTCCTGGATGCAAGCTACAAGCGGAAGGTTTCTGTGTACATTATGTTGGAGGCCACCGGAGTGAAGCACTTCCTGAGAATGTGTGAGAAAGCAGGCATGCACACTGGACACCTAAAGGCATGTCACAGTTAACAGTTGCAATTTAGGATGATTTATTAATGATTTATTAGCAGAATATAAACATCAGATTATTAAAAGCCTACAGTTTAATGAGCAGAAGCAACTGAGAGAGAACTTTTGGAACATGCAAATCATAAAGTCTAATTTTCCTATTGATAGATAGTTTTGCAACACTGTTTTGAAATGACATGGAGTCTTAAACTCTGTCAGTCATAAAAAGGGGTTTAAAAAAAATAAATTAAATGTATGGCTTTTTTTATTTTACAAATCTATAAAATATTAGAAGTGTATTTACTACAATACATTTCGATGTTCTGTTATATACTGTACATTTTCTATCACGTGACCTGAATAGAGATATTGGCTTCTGTCTGTGTTTCACCTAAAGGCACCACAGAAACTTGGTGGATGGTAAACAGCTCTGCCCCCCCCCCCAAAAAAAAAATCTTAATACTGACGTTTGAATAATAATTAAGATTGGATGACCACAACAGGCTTAGTGCAGTGTAGTTCCAGATGACCATCAATGCACAAATGTGTGCAAGCATTACATATGTGACAAATAATGTGCTTACTTTCTAATGTGATCATAAACTAATAGACTTTTGTTGATGAACTCAAGTCACCCGCTTTGCTTGGCCAGGCTCACTGGCATAAACATAGTGTGTCAGAATTGATGTCTTAAAAATAAAAGGCATTTGCAGACTCTAATAGGTCATCTTTGGTTATTGATCCAGTCAATTAACTCTCTTGGTACACATAAAACACTGATGATGGATGAATTTAATTGGTTTCTCATTCCTTCAGGCGGGGAAGTATCATCCCTTTTTTTTTTTTTAACCACCCAGTAGTTAACGATACCAAACTTTGCTTTTCCATCAGAACATGAGAGTGCGCAGCATCAGAGGGACAGGATTTTTTAGTCGATCCTCAAAGAGAGTGTGTGGAAGCCAAAGCCAGAAGTTCATGTTTATTGATGGAGACAAAGCAGTCTCAGGGTCATATAGGTAAGTCTAGTCAACCCAGTTTAACAAGATTAGACCTAACATATTTAATGATTCTAGTACATTCTAAATGCATCAATAAATACATTAATAAACATAATTATGACGATTAAAAATTTGGTGTTTACTTTCAGTTTCACGTGGTCTGCCTCAAGACTGGACAGAAATCTCATCACGGTCCTCACTGGCCAAGCAGTCGACACGTTTGACTCATTGTTTCAGGACATGTATGTGATGTCTAATGGAGTGTGTCTGAGCAAGATTAATCTAAGCAGTGAGCCTGAACCTGATTTCCTCCCTCAAGTAGTACCCACTCTACTTCCCTCAGCCACAACAGCACTCAAGCTTATTAACCCGAAATACACTCTTGTCTCCAACTGCGCTTTCACTTCCAACGGACCTGCATCTGACCAGACAAGTGCCAAGAACAGCACTTCCAGGAATCAGCCAGAAGTCATCAAACGAATTAAAGACACACCAGCGGTGCCACCGGTTCACCCGGGACTGCTCAACCTGGAAAAGGCAAACATGATCAATTATGTGCCAACCTGGCCTGATCCTGACCCACTGAGTGATGTCATTGGTTTTATAAACATAAGAGACTCCAACAAGCCACTGCAAGCTCACCTAATGCGTTCAGAACTCTTCGAAGTGTCTCAAGCCATCCGATTCAAGGATCCTCTTCATGAGGCAAAGGAGTCTTTGAGGGATTGTCCTGGACCTATATCCCAAACTACCTATGATCCTGAAACTCCAGCTCAGAAACAAACATCAGGTGAAGCGCAGAAGTATTTTGATCAAAATCAACATCAAAGAAGCAGCCAGAGAGAGAAGCTTATCTCACCTTTGGAGAAGCCAGAAACAGTGCATGTGCTTGCCTGTAGTAAAGTAAATAAAGAGCAACTATGTGTGATGGAAAAAGAGCTGGCCTCTATATCTTTACAGAGAAAAAACATAAATAGGGAAAAAGAAAACTTTCCCAATACAATTTTATCTTTTGCTCAAGATGATACAGGTAGAAAGCAAGCTCTGGATACTCCAAAACCTCTAAAATGTCCTGCCCAGACCTCAGAGGATCTTGAATTGAAATCATCATCATCAGCGTTGTCCATCAAAAATCATTATGAATCATTTGCAATCTCAGAAACCCCTTCTGTTATGCAAAGCCAAGATGAACAAGTCATAAATGATGTTGCCACTCATGACTATAGAGATTCAAAACCAGACACAAACCAAAATGGCTGGAATGGTACGCAGGGATCTAACTGTGACTCCAGCATCTCTTCGTTGTCTGATGAATTCTACCAGTGTTTTAGCCCTGTGGCTGACTTTAGGTCTGTAGGAGATGTCTTTTTGCCTGAAAATACACCAGAATCTTTGCATAATTCAGTCGAAAACAGTCAACAAGAGCAGGGAGTTCCTTGTTCAAATTCATCCCCAGCTCAAGAGAATGCAGATTTGGATAGTAAAAATACCTTGTTTATTCAGAAACTTTTAAAAACATCTTGCAGTATTATTTTCAATTTCTTATTTGCAGACTCCAAAACAACAGCTGCAACTTCAAAAAACACCTCTGCTCAAAAAAGAGACAAAGGTACCATAATAAATGATAGTGAACTACCAGTCAAAGATAGCGAACCCTGTTATTTCTCACATACTCCTAACGGTTGCTTCAACTTCTCTTCAACTTCGGAGGAATACTTTGAGTGCAGTGATACAGTGGGTTTGACGTCAGAAATTGATGGTATAGATCATGAAGTGAAACCAAGCTCAGTGGAGACATTAAGTTCGGATGAACGACTACAAGTACTGAAGCCTGTACTGGAAAATGAGAAACTATCAGAACTAAACGATCAGAATACAAAAGAAAACAATGACCCTGAAATGCATTTTGGACAGGATCAGCTCAAATTTCAACACATATTAGAGATGACAGCTGACAGTCACCAGGCAGTTTTAAAGTCTGAAGATAATGCCCAAACTCAACAGGATGAGAACGTTCACAGACAGCTACAAGAGTCTGAAGTTACATCAGAGACAGTAGTAGAGAGCATACTGATTAGTAACTTATTGCAAGAGCATGAGCTAAGTGCATCTCTGAAGGTTTTAAAGATACAGTCCAATGATGCTTCTGTAGAATTAGTTGAGAAAGCACCAATGCAAGACTTACAACTTAAGATAAGTCTGGATTTAGCATCTGAACAACCTGAAAAAGAACCACGACAGGACATGCAACTTGATGAAAGTCTGGATTTATTATGTGAGGAAAAGTCATTAGCTGAGAAAGATTCAGAACCACAGCTACAGGACTTAGAGTCTCAAATAAGTCAAGATTTAAAGTGTGAGGTACAATCTGTAGAGTTAGCTGAGAAAACTGCAAAACCACCACTGCATGACTTACAACCTGAGATAAGTCTAGATTCAGTATGTAAGGCACAGTCTATCCAGTTAGCTGAGACTACAACAAAGAGACTTCAACCACCAATACAGGACTCACAGTCTGGGGAAAGTCCAGATTTAATGGTCAGAGCTTCAGAAGTAAATGCTATCCCACAGTCAGCAATAGACAGTGAATTTAGGAGCTCAGTACTGCAAGATAAAACTGATGTAACTCCTGTAATTCCTGAGAAGACCAAGGCAACAGAGGAACTGCAAAACCCATTAACTGATTTAGATTCTGGAACAGATCATCCACTCAGCCGGAAATCTGAAGAGCATGTGAATGAGCATTTAAAGCTTCAGAGCGATGAGATCAGTCCAGCAGCGCTAAAGAGAAAATCCAAGGAGCACAATCCTCAAGAGAAACTGCCTGAACAGTCTGAAACCATTGAGCTGCTGATATTAGAGGATTCTGACTTCCAAAAGACAGAGTTGAACAATTCTGATCCCATAAGACCTAGAGCTGCACTGAGCAAAGTAACAAAGATGAGCAAAACTAAGCCTTTAGAACCAAAGACTATAAACAATAAAAAATCTAAAGAGAATAAACTGGGTCATGATGTTTGCGGTAGGCATAGAAAGGAAACATGTCACCCTACAGCTCTGACTGATGAGAAACAAGAAGAGGAACATATTTGTACAAATCAGATAAGCATGAACCCGCCAGAGGCAAAACCCAAGCTGGAGTGTTTGGTTAGGAAGGTAAGAATTTCTTACTGTACCATTAAGAATGCAAAAGTAGTTTGAAAACAATTTGGAGAACTGGATTAAGAAAAATATCATTAATTAATGTTCTGTTCTTCATCCTAGCAACCACATCAAGCATCATCCAGAATTCCCATTCAAATTAGAGGAGGGTTAACTAAGTTACCCATCAGCAAAGTAGACACTAGCAATCGCTCGTTTGGGCTTCGAGCCCCTAAAGCTGACATGCACAGACACCCACTTGGAAAACCACTGGGGCAGAATAAGCCTAGCATTACATCACCTACATCTCCTGAAAACTCGTCCCCAGGAAGAGTTGCTCCAGTTAGGTCAAAACAAATTCTCCAGAAACCCCCTTGCACAACGCCTGCACCAAAAGGTCCCACCTTTCCCTTAAAACTGCCACAGGTCCAGCCAAACTGTTCCAGGAAACATTCTGCGTCTCAAACAAAGTATAGTTGCTCTTCTTCTGGGATTTCCTGTCTGGAACAAGTAAAGAAGCATGCGATTAAAGGGTCTCCGCCAAACAAAAAGAACAAAGCATGAATTTGATGAAGTATAAGCAAATACAAAAGGCCACTGGGTTATTTTAGTATTTAATATTTTTATTGGACTCTTATTGAACTATGTGGGTTGATCTCACATAAAACGATGCTTATTTATTCCAATTAGGATTAACATAGGATTCTTAAACTTAATGTTTTATGTAAATTACAGCCACAGTCTTTGCGATAAAGCTTTATGATTGCCCTTAAAGCTATTAATATGTCAATAATAATTTTCCATTCAGCTTGATGTAAATGATCAGTTATGAGACTCATTAAATCATCACAGTTCACCATTTGCATAACACATTATTTCCTGATTCTTTTATGGGTTGACTTAGGCTAAACGGCATACTAAAGAAAACACTGGACATGGGTGCTGTTCACTCATTTAGATGAAGGTCAGACACTCAAAGACTTTATAGTTGAAGACTAGACTTGTAAAATTACGTTGACTGAATTATTAAAATAGACATCCCAAGGACATATTTCAATTGATTACAGCTGGCCTTTATTCTCCTTTTTTATTATATAAAGATGTTTAACCATTGTTGCTACTTATCGGAACAACTTCAGAGAGAATTTTACCTAATCACACACCAAACCCTCACTCAGTCTGGCTACTTTTTAAGTTATTTTTAAGTGGCTTGGGACTGTGAGAGATCTTGTGGTGCCTTCAGTTCATCATCTTTATCAGGATGTGATTTCAGAACGAACCACATATCATTTACAGGTCAAGTGAAACGCAGTTGTGTCCAGTACCGATTGACTGTCTGCAAAGATGGCAGAATTCCAATCACACGGGCTACCTATTTCTAATGGTGATCTGGGGCCAGCTGCATGAACTTAGCCTCTGTGTTAAGAACTAGTGTAAGACTAGTCTAAGCATTTTAAATGACTGGCCTCAGAACTAAACAAGCAGCTACTAGTGAGATGAATTGGATGCCAATTTTGACATATAGCTTTGTCCAGGTAATATAGACCTTCTTGTTGTAAACAAATTACCATTCAACAGAAGAAGTGAATAATAGTTTAGACTGACATTGACTGATTTGAACTTGAATTTCAGACAGTCTTAAACTTATTTTCTCACTAATTGGCTTCTGTTGACAGCTCGGCTCTCTTTAGGCAGACTGTAGTGTTACAGACTATAGGCCAGGACAGACTTGTAACCCGTTGGTTGCGGGTTTGAGTCTCAGGTCCGGCAGGAGTTGTCAGTGGGCGAGTGAATAATTGGTGCACTCTTCCACCCTCAATACCTCGACTGAGGTGAGACCCTTCAACAAGGCACCGAACCCCCAACTGCTCCCCGTGGGGCACAGCAATATGGCTACCCATCGCTCCAGGCGTGTGTTCACAGTGTGTGTGTGCACACTTGGATGTTAAATGCAGAGCACAAATTCCAAGTATGGGTCCTCATACTTGGTCACACGTCCCTTCACTCATTCAAAGGGCATAGATATAGGGAGTGCTGGATGATTTACATGGAAGTTAGATTAATGATCAAAATTTCCTTCCAGTAATGTCTGTGTAAGTTTTATGCTTACAGAGCAGGCAAATAATGGTCATATCAGCAGCAAGCAAGCAAATTCAGATAGTTAATGTGTCAATGGGCCCATTTGAAATGTCATTTCATAAAGAAGAGCATCACCTCACACCCAAAGAGACAGTTTAATATGTGCTTCACTATGCACAGTGACGCGCAGTTACATTTTGTTTCCCTAACTATACAGTTTTGATTCCCTTAAAGTGATAATTCACCCACAATCATGTTCAAATAAACAGTGGAATCACAGCTAGTTTCAATATTTAATCTTTTATGTCCCAAATAATAGCAGAATTTTAATTTTTGGATGAACTATCCCGTGAAAGTTAAGTCTGAACAAGCATTTGTGGGCAACAACACAAGACTGGCCATCTACTAATTACAGTCAAGACAATCGTTTGACCTGCTTTAACACTTTAGTTAAAAATATCTTTAGAAGAAGTATTTGCAGGAAAAGAAGAAATATTTGAGGATTTTTACTTCCTTGTGAAACTAGCTGCAAGATTACGTAGGTCATACTAAATCTTTGTAGAGTGGCACTTTCCGTCACAGAAGCTTTTACTGAAATGGAGTCCATGTCAGAACTATTTTCTGCCCTCAGGGCATTATGCAAACAGAAACAAGTCTTGATCTTCAAACTCACTGCAGCTTATCTGTGCCATTTAACGAAATCAACAAAACTGTAGGGAATATCTTGTAATAAACTTTAAAAACCTCACTTTTAAATTTTCCTTTAATCTGACGAAACCGTTTGAGAACGATATGCAAATCTAAGTTAACACTGAGGGAACTGCCAATCAAATTCACCAATATAATTTATGCATTTGGGAGAGGATTTTCTCTAAGGCTAATACATTCAAGTTTTACACTTTGTGTGCTCCCGATCCTGTGGACTGAAGAGGTGGACGGGGTAAGTGAAGGGTTGACTGCCCTCTTCTGGCGAATTATTTTGGTGAACTTTTTTAGTAAACTTAGCTCAACCAACATTACATGTTGCTTAGAAGTCTAAATCGCATGTGCTTGAAGTCTAAAACGGCATGGTTAGCATGGGACAGCAACTGGCAAATCTAGTTCTGATAACCTGGTTGGCAATCTAATCTTATCCGGCCCAAGAGAAGGGTGGATCATTAATTAAACAATACACACATATGACATCGGATAGTTTCTAAGTTGTTTATTCATTATCATCAAGTGCGGTCAATAAATACAAAAGCCTGAAATATTAGTTACATAACAAAAACCCTGCATTTCGTTTGGTAAATGACAAGTCAAGTTCTCAAGAGGCAAGATATTTAGAAACCTCTGGCCACTTTGACCACATTCATGACGCAAAGATACTTCCATAGTCCTGTTATTGGCAAAAACAAATATAAAATCTCATGTTGAAGTGTTAGTAGAAGAATCTAATAGGAAAAAAAACATTCAATCAAGTACATTAAGCTTTCTAGATTTTGAGTGCTATGTTGAAGTCTAAAAATGTACCTTTCATCTATTTTGCTTCAAACAAAATAATGCTTGTATTTAACATCAGTACTGCCCAGTATTGCTACACAAATACACAAACAACTAGTAGCACAATATTTACACAGAACGAGCAGGCACTGACACTGATATGTCACAGCATAGATTTCTTTCATGGTAACATTTTGTCATTGTTGGCCACACAGTGGAGTTGTTCATTCTTTAATTACTAAAATGTTTTATAAAATAACTAAAGACATAATTTTAACATCCAGTGGATCTTTCTTTTCTTTTAAATCTGGTATTTCAAATCTTAAACAAAATTGCCAGTATTTCTGATCAAGAGGTGGAGTATCCTCTGAATGTTTTTTTTTTCACTGAACTGGGATACCATTAAAAAACATCCTGTTTAAAGGAAAAAGGAGTTAAAGGAAAAACTGTTAATGATACAGGCAACAGGAACAGAATATGTCTTGATCTCTGTGCATGTTATGACTGACTGTACAGGAGCCTGTTAGTCATCCATGCCAATATTACGGAAAAGGTAAGACATGGATTCTCCGTTGTGGATGCGGCGGATGGCTTCGGACAGGATCATGCTGATATCCACCGTCTTGATCTTGGGACACTGGAGTTTTTGGATCTCGTGTGGAATGGTGTTGGTGACAACCACCTGTATAGAAAGACATCAAAAAATCAGTACTCATGGAAAAAAACTCATAATTCTGAACCTCGAATTAAAAAGAAGGGTTGATGACCTCATCTATGGCGGACTCCTCTATTAGATGAGGGGCATCTGACGAGAGGATTCCGTGTGTGGCCATGACAAAGATCTTGTAAGCGCCTCTTTCCTTCAGTGTTTCGGCTGCTGCTAGGAAACTGTCAACATCGTCAATGATGTCATCCTTAAAAAAAAAAAAAAATATTATTAGAAGAGGGGTGATTTTAAAATAGCAAAAAGTTTTTTTTTTTTTGTGGAAAAAAAAAAAAAAAAATGTATAGTTGGCAAAATCTCTTTTTCATTTAGTTTAAGATGAAGCACTAAAATGAACTGAAATGTAACAACCTACAAAAAAACTAATAAAAACGGATAAAACAACATTACAAAGAACGAAAATAGAACGCAAAAATTAAATATATTTCAAAAGTATTGACAAATAATATTCTAGTACATCAGTGGTACTAAAATAACACAGGCCTGAAGACATTCAAATCATCCTGAACTCACCACTATGATGGCAATTCGTCCACCTACATCTCCGACCACAGTAATTGGGGGTTTTTCTTTGGGAATAAGCACTGTACAAGAAAAATAAATAGGATAACAGGGAATAGGATGGAAAACAATCAATCAGACTCAATCAGCTCTCTAAAATGAGATTCTCACATGGTATCTCTAGGCTTGGATGGATGGCGCCAATGTTTTTGACAGTGGGAGGGGAATGGCGTCCATCCACCAGGTCAGATTCAGCGTCCTGGGCTTCACCGTGGATCACAGCGATGCCCAGCCGCAACCTTTCAGCAAACGACTGGGCCCTGTGAAAGTAACGATAAAGAGTGGACTTTCAGTGTTTTTGCCACGTGGCTGTTTTGACACCCACAACCCCACATAAATCTGGTTGCACAATCAAAATTAGAGAACTAACACCAACTAGACCATTAGCGAGAGCATCTGACAAAAAGGTTATGCTGTTGCATTCTGCTGAAAACATTACTCTAAATCCTGTTAGTCAGAGGAAAAAGCAGTTCCAAGTAATCAGTGATTCTCAACTGTTGCAAAGCCCACCTCTGTCCAAGACAATATTCAAAAGTCTTCATATCTATTATTTGGGAACACTTAACACTAAGGATTAATTTGTTAACAGTAGTTAACTAAACTAATTAGCATAAACTAAGAATGAAAAATACTTTGAAAGCATTAATTAGTCTTAGTTAGATGTTGATTCCGAAATTTACTAATATGTGATTCAAATCAAATATTATATCTATTAATGTTACTGAATGGTTGAAAAATAAGTATTCACCTGAAATTGATCATTTATAAATCTGAATACATGTTTTATTTGCAAACGCTACATTAAAAAATGTATTATAAAATAATCTAACTGCATCAACCTACACTAATGAAAACAACACATTTACACTGTTAACACAGACAAGTACAATCAGTTTACATCAGGATAGCACGCTGTCACCATCAGGGCAACATTCGGTGTCTACATTAAGGCCACTGCAGTTTTAGTGTCATACTCTTGTTCAAACCCACAGAAGAAAAATCATGCTCTGCCGGAACAAGAATACCGATAACTATCTGATTACCGCAATTCTCATGAAGCTTTTAGGAGAATTTTATCCTGCGGGATGCATGACCAAGAACCAAATACAGTGGGTGTAGAAAGAATCGCCCCCCCTTTTTAAAATAATCAGATTTTGTTGCTTTGTTAACTGAAATGAAGACGGACACAGATCTTACTTTCTCCAGTTGTATTTACTCTTTTCTTCTTTTCTGTACCCACTGTATACCAGTAAGAACTGAAATATTGACATTTAGAAGCATCTGAAAACACACATCATGAACTCTAGCCAACTAACCCATGCATACAGAGATTTCTGTGTGGGATTTGGATAACAGGTAAAAGTGTGAAGGTAATTTAACATTATACTCTAAATACAGAATGGACACTTGACTAGGCGATCATTCTAGTTCTTGTTAGCTTAGCACCTATTCTTTTTTGTTTTAGCAACACAGCTAAACTACTGACATGACATGGCGAAGTAAGATCTGAGTTCACCTTTTGGCTGATGCTGGAGATTTGGCCACAATTACAGCATTTCTGTAGTCAGGAATCTGTATGCAGGAAAAACAATTATTAATGAATTAAAAAATATATATGGACACGTTATTTAAAAATCTTAGAGCACATAGACTTAAATAACACACACTCACAGTTCATCACTAACTAATGCAGATGCCCTTCCATCAGAGCGAGAGAAAGTGATCATGAATACAAAATTAATGCATAATCTTGAGTGGAGGAATTTATGCAGAGAAATATCAGTCAAATCTAGTTTCTCTCCTGCTTTCTATTTTTATTAACAAACCTAACTGGTGACATTCACAGAGTGAATCACTGACTGTCTCATAGTTCAACCTGACAGCTTTGAGAAGACGAACAGGAAGAAAACGGTCTACAGGAAATCCTGATCTTATGCAAATGAGATCCACACATGCAATAGACCTACTTCTTCCTGGATGTACTGCAGCAGGAATGGTGAGGCCCGCAGGTTGTCCACCGGAATGTTGAAGAAACCCTGGATTTCCTTTTGATGCAAATCCATAGTAATGAGATGAGTCAGACCTGCTCAAAGCCACAATGAACAGAACCAACAGACAAAACAAACCAGTTGGAGGACTATAACTGGACAATAGCCTTATAAACCTAAAATGCAGGGACGATTAAGTATCGGATGGACTCGAATTTACCTGCTTTACACATCATTGAGGCAAGTAGTTTAGAGACGATGGAGCCTCTCTTCCTCATTTTACACTGTTTGCTGTAGGGGAAATAGGGAATGACGCCAATGATGTTTCGGGCACAGGACGTCCTGCAGGCATACACCATAATGAGCAGCTCCATGATGGTGGTATTAACATCCCTGCAGATGAAGGAGGAAGAACAGTGTTAAAGACTTAAACCCTAACTTGCATACATGGAGATTTGCGCATTTAACATCGGTATCAATGTCAAACTGAGGGTTAATTTGCCCTATTTGCATAATTCTGCATAATGGCTGCTAGGGATTTGAGCTATCAAGCAAAGCAGGTCTCTAGAAGCAAAAAAGATGACTTTGGAAGTAAAATTAAACCCCCACCAAAAATTATAATTATGGCTCCAATGTCACTCAAACACAGTTTCCCATTTAGTCAATTTTACTTTACAACTAGACTTTTTTGTTTGTTTATAAAAATATTTTTAGAATTCCACTATTCCTTTATTTATAGAACACTGTTATTAATATTAACGGAATTCTGCTGTGAACAAAAAAATATAAATTACATTGTTACTGTTTTTTTTTTTTTTGGCTTATTCACGAATTGAAGAGCTTTTACACCACAAGAATTTATTACTTGTGACGTTCCAAATGTATTCTAGTACAACACTTACTTTCTTCAGATGAACATAAAGAATGATTTAAAAAAACAAATCCAACTCTATGAGCCCACATAATGCAAATCTAAGGGATGGCCAAAGTTAATGCTTTTAAAGACCTCACAAAATGAACAAATCAGTAATCCATATGACCCAGCTGATGAATCAAATACTTTTGAAGTGAAATGAAAGGTGTGTGTAAGAAAAATACTAATATTTTCAACGTTTTACTAAGTGGTTGCTTTCGGCTGTCATATGAGTTCATGATTGAACGTATGGGCTAGCCTTGTGTTCACTTTGTGTGCTGTTAAAGCATTAACTTTGAGGGACCATTACACTTGCAGTATATGGACTTATTTTTCTAAAAATCTTTATTTGTGTTTATTTGTAGAAAGAGAGTCATATATATATATGGAATGGTTTGAGGGAGAGTAAACAATGAAAGAATTTTCTTTTTGAAATAGAGGATCCCGTTAAGGTTTCTTACTTGGATACAGTTTGGATGATGAAAACATCCTTGCTGCGCACAGATTCTTCGATTTGGACCCGTGTTTCTGTGGGAAAAGAAATGTTACTTTCATTGTTTCTTTGGTCCGCTGTAAACATTTCACTTTACAAAACAGACTGGCTATTTAAAAGCTAGCACAAGGACGTAACATTGCATGGAAAGCTGGGAGAATCGTCTGCATGTGGGAGTGCAAGCGTATCTCCATTTCAGTATACACGAGCATGACCCAAAACAAAGACTGTCAGTTTAATTAGTCAACAGTAGCTCAGATCGCCGATCTGTTTTGTCTGCTCTCTCCAGCATGGCATGTCAAGAATGAACAACCACTACAGCAGAGGTCACAGACATCGCTGGTGAAGATAAAAAAAAAAAGAAATACACAGATATTTAATGGAAAGTAGAAAAGAAAACAGGCCTTCACCTCTGTTGGCTTCTTGATAGACCTGCACCTTTCCAAGCTCCACACCCAACCGCCTGAACAAGAACAGAAGTTCAAGGCAATATGATGCAGTATATAACAGGTTAAAAACAACAGAAATCTTTCGTATTTGACACACAAGTTACAAGACGTAAATCGGTTGTCCCAAATTATATTTCACCACACAATATAAAGACAAAAATAAGAAATGTAATTTACATTAAATATTTTTTTTATTAAAAATAACCTTGCTTTCATTTAATTTAGTTCCTTTAAGTCATATCAGCTTTAAAAACAAGGCGATTTGCATGACAAGAAAGTCAAGTCTGTTAAAAACTTCATAATTTAAAATGGTAGTAGTGTACTTGCACTTACTTGATTTGTTGTTAACTAGCACTCAAAAGAATACAGTTGTTCTAGCTCAGATTTTGCTCAGTTGGACAATGAATGTCTTTCCACTCTGTCCTAACTACCCAATATAACTGGCCTGTTATACTGGAGCTCCAGGGGACACTTACTCGGCTATCCTCTTCCCCAGCTCTCTGCTGGAGGGGTGTGAGTTGGCCGTGAAGATGACCAGGCCTCCTTTGGCGGCACTCATGTCCTGTGGTTTGGTGTCTACCTCTAGGGACTCGGGCAGTGGCTCCCTGGGCGCCCAGGCACTGCTGAGCCCTTCCTATCAACAGGACCACAGGCACAATTAGTTTCACACCAGACACTTCCTACAAGAACAAAGGGAAGATGGCATGTTTACACGCATGAATTAACCCAGACTCGATGAGAAACAGACTGGCACGGATGACTAACTGCTGACACACATCTGTCTGCAACAGCAGTTAAGCAGCTTCCGAGTCTGCGCGCGCGTGAGTCACGATTCGTGACTGGTGCGCGTAACCGGTCTGTCACGACAGAACACGATGAATCAATAACTCGCGATCCACCGCACACTGAGGACTCACAGAAAACACGACTGAGGTTACACTGTCCCGTGAATGGCTAAATGTATGGACAAACACAATTATTACGCTAAAATGTTTACCCATTGCATTTGTATCGCTGCTAAGCTAACAAGACATTTGTTGCCATTAAAAATGAAAGATTAATACACCTACATTCATGTCAACGCAAGATCATTTATGTTGTGGGTTTGATTTCGTAAACTAAGAATATTGTCGATTCTCACCAGTTTGATCTTTTATTCGATCTCTTCGCGTGGTTTACTGTATCAGAAGCTAAAATGTGAACTGTGCTACCCTCTAATACCCAACATGGCCGCCAGACGCACCACTTTTCAAAATAAAAGTCACGTTTTTATTAATTGTAAAACATTACAAACTGACATGAGCGTTGTTGGTCTGGTATGGATATGTAGCTACATAATATCTCTGCCTGTTGGCCTGTATTTTCAAGGAACTCGACCGGAAGTTGAAGTCGGGTGGGGGCTGCCATCTTTTAGCAGAACTTCACTTGCGTTAGCATTCCCATTGACTCCCATTCATTTTGGAGTCACTTTGACAGTGAATAACTTTACATCTGAGGCGTTTAAAGACTCCGTTTGTCCATTATTTATTTCTAAAGATACACGACAATGTATAAAGGGCTCCATTACCATCTATGTTACATTATGGTCCCGTATAAACAGTTTTTGTAAAAAATAGGCCAACGATTGCGTCATAACCACTCGTCTCTCTGTCGCATTACCGTACAGACAGGAGGAGAAGCTCGCAGGCAATTAACTTAATATGGCATACTGGCGTTACATTTTAAAATACTATACAAAATAATTAATCAGAATACTTACTCCTGCTTACTCACGACAAAGAACTCCGCGCTCAAGCTCGCCATCTCTGCAAGATTAACGATGGCAGTTAGTACGCACAGCCACTTAGAAGATTTACATCTGTCAGACAGGTTGCTGACGTCGTCAAGCTTCGTTTGAGTCTGCGCGTCAGAAACGGAAGTGCTAAAAAACGCTAAAAATGGGCTTCACCTGTCTCAATTGAGTTCCAATGGGGTCTGCTGTGTCCATTTCTTTTACTGTCTATGGTATTTTCTGGTATGAAAGTGAAAGTGAAAGTGAAGTGACATTCAGCCAAGTATGGTGACCCATACTCAGAATTTGTGCTCTGCATTTAACCCATCCGAAATGCACACACACAGAGCAGTGAACACACACACACACTGTGAGCACACACCCGGAGCAGTGGGCAGCCATTTATGCTGCGGCGCCCGGGGAGCAGTTGGGGGTTCGATGCCTTGCTCAAGGGCACCTAAGTCGTGGTATTGAAGGTGGAGAGAGAACTGTACATGCACTCCCCCCACCCACAATTCCGTCCAGCCCGAGACAATGAACAATGAACTGCTGATGCATTGAATGAATGAGTCACATTTTCTGAAAAAGAAGTACACTTTACCATACTTTTGAAAGGGGTACTATTTACAGACATAATATATTTAAAAAATAATTTAGTTAAGTTCGAAATGAATGCATTGTTTTCGTACACTGAACTGCACGTTAATTGCAATTTGATTAAAGTGTTGAGTTTAAATCTATATTAAATGTAATTGATTCAAGTATATCTTTGTGTAATATTTAACCTCATAATTAGCTACTTCAATTGTCTTTGAAATCTGGTTACATTTTTTTTATTTTATTCTATTACGATATATTTTTTGGACGAATTAAATTTTCATGTATTTGTAATAAAATATTTTTTTAATGAAGTGTTCTCTCTCTCTCTCTCTCTCTCTATAATGTAGTTTACAGTACAACTTTTGAAACTTCAAACATTATTATAAAGCCCACGTTTTAGAAGCATACGTGTGTGTTAGGAAACATAGTCACTTAAGTGGATTTATTTATTTACTTACTGTAGCGAATTACTTTTCCTTTATATTATTCCCTGTGAGAAAATGCAGTCATTCTACCGATGCAGCGAATCAAAGCTGAGGATATGCCACGTTTTGAATGAGTGAGCCAGACACCAACACCTTGATCACAGACATCCATCAGCAGTCATCTAAAGGCTAGTCTCATGCCCCGGAGTCCCTGACCGCTGATGAGGTCTGGCTACACAAGACTAGATTGCATTTTCCTCTCACGCACTCCTGCTTTTTAATGACCGAACTGCAACTCTGTACTACCATCTAGTGCCAGATTACAATACATGTCCATTGTTCAACTGATTTATGATGCTGAACTGAAAGACTATGCAACTTCTGCTTCTTTACCCATATTGAGAAGTTTCCTCTATATGTTGAGAATTTAAATAACTGTGAATTAAGGTATACTCATGGGAAACCTGCAAGGAATGGGAAATGAAACCAATGATTGTTAAAGGGGGGGTGAAATGCTATTTCATGCATACTGAATTTTTTACACTGTTAAAGAGTTGGATTCCCATGCTAAACATGGACAAAGTTTCAAAAATTAAGTTGTACATTTGAAGGAGTATTTTTGTTCCCAAAATACTCCTTCCGGTTTGTCACAAGTTTCGGAAAGTTTTTTTTTTCGAGTATGGCTCTGTGTGACGTTAGATGGAGCGGAATTTCCTTATATGGGTCCTGACGCACTTCGCGCGCTCCCGTAATAGCGAGGCTGAGCAGCACAAACATTTCACTGATAGGAGCGAGAGCGTCGCGAAAAGTCACAAAAGAAGTGTGTTTTTGGTTGCCAGGGCAAGACAACCCTGCACAGATTACCAAAAAAAACAGCATTAAGGGACCAGTGGATGGAGTTTATTTTTACAGAGCATCAACGGAGTTGTGCAAGTGTTTTTGTTTGTTCCCTGCATTTCGAAGATGCTTGTTCACAAGGCCCAGTTTGACGACGGATTTGCGTATTGTTTATTTCTTAAGGATGATGCAATCCCAAGGAAAAAGGGTCACGATCATGTGTTGGAACAGCAGGTGAGTAAAACTGCTTAAAATATCTCTGCCTCCTTGTTAGTGCGTCCCCTCCCATGCCAGAAACCCGGGTGCGAGCCCCGCTCGGAGCGAGTCGTTGCTGCTGCTGCTTTCGTTCAGTTTCAGCCTCTGGATCAGATTCTGGATCATAAATAAACAGCTGAATCTGACTGTAAGCCATGGTTTGTTTTGGATGATGGGTTTTCCCTCACTGTAATGTCACAGCTTCCACATGCTCTCAACGCAAAAGCCTATTCGCGCTCGTGATTCTTTAGCTCCGCCCACACGTCACGCCTCCAGTCGGTCGTGTTTTTCCGGCAAAAATCGGTACAGACTATCTTTCTCTTATGAATATAATAAAACTAAAGACTTTTTGGATTTATGAAGGATGCAGTACTACTCTATAGGTACTCGAGATTAACAGGATATTGAGTGAAAACGAGCATTTCACCCCCCCTTTAAGAAAGCAACACACTATTACAGAGTCTTGCTAAATAAGTTCAATTGCAAAACCAAGGGTGAGGGAGGGCCTGCAACTTTAAGCCACAAAAAGAGAAACAAAACTGCTTTATAAATGGAAGCAACAACATTTCAGGGACGAGTTAGTGGGAATCATGAAAAGTCATGAAAGTCACATACACAAGAACATTAAGAAAAATATTTAAATACTAAAAGAGAATCATTTCAGAAAAGATTACACATAATTCCAGGATTTTTAGTTACAATGAGGATATAAAATGTACAAATTAAAGCATAATCTATACATAATTTGTTCTTGTTTTGGGTAAATCATGGGTTAATAAAGATTTTATTAGAGCAGGGTGTCTGTAGGTCAAAAATCAGTCAGATCATTCATTTTAATAAGAACATATTATTCCGAATGGAATGTGTTCAAGATAATTTAAAAACACAAATTAAGGGTTTTAGAGGATGTATGAATTCATAACCATATAAATGTCTTTATGCACAAACCCACATACTCATTTGCTCATAAAGAGCAGAAATAATGGTGAACGGGGAAGGCGGCAGCTGCAGAAAGAGCGATTCCCAGACTGTCCCCTACACTTGCTGCAGCCATGGCAAACTCTCTTTTGTGCTTAGCGGTCTGTCCAGAAACACAGCATAAGAAAATGCATCAGAGACCACTCTGACTGATACATGCTGATCTAAATCAAATGAAAAAATGGCTTGACTGAGTTTTGTGTACCTCCTCTCGGATGAAATAGAAGGTATTTACGTAGGCTGCTTCTCCCAACAGACCCTCATAGAGGACAATAACAAAAACCAGTCATGGGTTTGGCAAGAACTGGTAGTACACAGCAAATCCCAACAGAACAGCATTCAAACACTAGAGAGAAAGAGTAATCCATGTCATGAAGAGTTCTTTACTTTTGTGTTATATTTATTGTTTAGTATGCATGCATTAGCTATGTACTGTCTTGTGCTTTAACTCCAGATCTCAGTAATGAATAAAGAGCCATTTCTTGTAAGTTTTTAATCTTCCTTCAATCTTCAGACTGTTGTTTGAATAAGAACCACAAAAAATATTAACTGCTTTTCAAAAGTTTGGGGTCTGATATTTCTTTCAGCTTTGGTTAGCATAAAAGACTTAAAGATCTTACTGAAAGAAACATTTTTAAAGGTAGTGTCATTCAAAGTCATGAAATAAAGTGGGATGTGCTGAGTCTTACCAGCGATACTGTTCGTTTGAGAGACGGGAGTGAGTGAAGTAGAGCAGCTCCAACTAATATTAGAGAGATGCATGGATAGATATTAATATTTAGTGATAACAGATTGTTCTGCTGCTGTCTCGCTCTTTATGACTTTGAACTAAGATTGTAGAAAACACTCACCAGTCCCTGGTTAATAAAATACTCAGCAAAGTAAACCTAACCAAGAGGGAAAATAAACTTCAGCAGACCCTGAAAGAGATCACATGAGTAGGAACTAAATACTCAGATTCAGAGGAAGTGTATTTGTTTGACTGCAGCACAACAAGACACACACACACACACAATCCTAACCTACATAGCAAACACAAACTATGATCCTACTTTAAATGCGCACCAAAGATATTATATAAAAATTAATATATAAATGTAACATCGAAAGATGTGGACAGCATTTCTAATGTTCAGTGGACTACAAAAAAGATATTTTGACTAAAATAGCATTGGTTATGAAAATAATGCACTGCATTCATCCCGATGTGAATAAATAATATCTAAAACAATAATGAAAAAAAATTACTTTGTGCACCTTTCACTTTCATTAAACATTTATTGACCAAAGCAGATGCAATGTCATTTAAGCAGACAAGAAGCACCGAACTAAGGACCATATTAATATAAAAAGAACCAAAGGAACAAGCTAAGGCACAAAGTAGGTCTAACCTTCATGATATATATTTTGTTGGTGAAGGTCAGGGGTCTGATGTGCTGGTCCTCTGTCAGAAAGAAGAAAGTAAGGCCAGTACATTTCTATGAATGGTTTATCATTGTGAGCATGAAAAGCTGTACAGGTCCTAACTGAACACACCTTGTTCTTCTTGAGTTGTCTCAGCATCCTCATTTGTATAGGTCTCTTCTTCAATTAAAGGACCCCCAGCCACTTAACACACTCCTTAAAGAGACAGAAACACAGATGCAAAGTATAGATACATATCACGTAAAAAGCGAGATCTGCAACTGGGGCTTTTTACATGTTTTTGAAAGAGGTCTCTTATTTTCACACAGGCTGCATTGTTTATCAAAACATAGTAAAAAGGGTAAATTTCATTATCATTAAAATTTGACAATTGCTTATTTGATCCTTCAGAAATAATTTTAATATTCAGATTTTTTGTCAGGATCTTTATTTGGTGAATTGAAAGATCAAAAGAACAGCATTTATTTAAAAGAGAAAGGTTTTGCATTTTAATATGTTTTTACTTTAACGCATCCTTGCAGAATAAAAACATTAATTCAAGAATTGAATTACAAGCCCAGACTTTGGAATGGTAGTGCGTAAATATTCTGCATGCACAAATACACATAGATTTCACAAAATGTTAGTATTAAATAAAGCACTCTAGATAAATATTGCATCCCACAATATGCAAGGCACTCATTCAAACCTTCTATTTCCAGCATAATGACTGAAACTTTATTATATTTCATCATTCAGTCAGACTGAAGTTTGTTTGTGTTTGGTGTTTGACCTATCTGGATCATAAATGCAAAATAACTGATGGAATTAACACAGATAACACCTGAACATGTCCATATAATGACGTCTTTCACTTTCACACAATTGTTTTCAAAATCACTGCATACCCCAAACACAACTTGAATAAATGGGTTTCTAGTAGGCTGTACCTGTGGAAAAACACAGAGAGGGAGAGAAAGGAAAGCTCCCCCAATCCTGAACTAAAACTGGCAAAGACGACACCTGAGGAAAAGTTCAAAGATTGATTACAACACTCATCAAATCTCATTAATCCAGCTCAGAAGAGAAATGCAAAAACATGATCATTACCAAATATACTCATCAATATAGTTAAAGAGAACGACACCATCAGGAAGCTGACCAATGCTGTAACGAAACACATCAAAACACAGGATCTGTTCATTATAAAAAGAAAAAGATAACAATTATGATCAAACAACACATTCATTAATAATAAAGGAACAGAGTTTCTGTTGTGTTCCACAGAACAGAAAAAAATGTTCTGTGTAAATACAGGTATATACAGGTATTGTACTTATAAATACAGGTATGTGAATTTATTCTGCTTATTTTGCATTGTTTTAAATCGTAATTGTCACAGCACGGTAGAGACGGCGCTGTGGAAAGAACAAGGTCAGGGTCCAAGATGCAGGGAAGATTAACTTTATTAAGAAAGAAACAAAACGAATGACCGAAATGCAAGAACTAGAGCCACGTAATGACAACAAACATTAGCAAATAACATACAATAATCCAGGCAGGCAGAGTGGTGTGTGAGACAAAACTATATACTAGTGAACAAATGAGGAACAGCTGTGTGTGTGAGTAATTGAACAGGTGTGCAGAGTGAACCAGGCAATGAGTCCGGGAGCAAGGGAGAAACACTGCAATGAGGTGACAAGGTGGGCGGGGTCAGTAAAGGAAAGGAGAGAGCACATGTCACCAAATAAACACAAAACAAGCCATGTGCTCACAGAAAGACAAAGACAGAAAGACAGAAGACTGTGACAGTAATATGCAATGTAAATATACTAGGATATTATTGTTACAAGAAACAGCTCTGCTGCCATCAAAGCACGTTTTTTTCCTTTCTTTCTTTTTTCTTTTTATTGCAGTGGCTCAATTTAGTTGAGAGTTGAAACCTTTAAATTCCTGAAGTAATTACATGTATTAAAATTATAACTGTAATTTAATAAATGTATACCAAGAAGGTCTATAAATAACTGAGAGAGCTATTATTAGCGTTCTTCTCTGAGGTAAATGATAGCAGCCAGATTTTTTTTTTTTTTTTTGTCTGATCTGTAAAGGCTGTGGAAAATGATGAATTATGTCATGACCTGCTGACCTGCTCTTGACAGGCAGCAACAAAAACGTCCCACAGTCAGGAGGTCTGAGCTGTGACATCAAAACACCAAAAGTCACCATAAACATAAAGTGAACACAGACATAGATACATTAAATAAAAATCTGACTGCAAGATGTTAAATATTCTGCCAGAACACTATTTTGAATGTGAACTGAGAAATGTGAAGTGGCTGATGGAGTAGTTAACCATAGACTATCAGTTACAACACACAGCAGGGCCTAGCCGTGCCACTCTAAACCCTGACTTCATTATTCAGGAAATATGTCAGATATCACTGAAACAGAGAAAACATAAGCACAAAAATAAAAAACACAGTTATGACTGTTTTAGTTGGTCAAAAAAACAACAACTACTACAACACAATGAGTTACACACAGCTGGTACAATATATTTATTTTTCGCACATTTACACCATTTTAAAGTCTTTTATGTTTTCATTATTTAAAAAATGTGAATTTATAACATTATACTTTGTGTTTCATAGCTTTTAGGCATTATTATTATTAATAATAATAATAATAATAGCAAGGGTGTTTTACAAAAATTCAAAAACTAAAATTTCCTTTGGAAAGTTTTGGAAACGGTATCATGAATGATTTTTTCTTTTGCTGTGGAAAGGGAATGGGAATGATATAAACAAATATTTTCGGCAATCTACTATTTATCACCAGAAACGTTTACCCAACTATTCATAGTACTATAAGCATATTTGCACCATTTGAACATTTAATTGTGTCGCCCGTGAGTGAACACAAGACACCTGAGGCAACACATTTGCCAATTTCTATTTTCAGAACATCACTATCTCCCTCTGCTGGACAGTCTTCAGAAATGCATCAGGTTCATTTAAAGAATTTCTTTTAACTGCTCACAGGTCACTCCAGTTCTGACTCGAGTCTAAGATCAGATAAATGTTTTCTCATGTAATTATCATAATCTTTTTTTTCCCCAAGTAAGATTTGCTAATACAAGATCATTCGTAAAAAGGTTTGGATTTTTTTTTCTCACAAATGTACTTGATTCGTAAGGAACTTGATAAATGATTACAAATTTGTAATAAAATATATTCTTATTCGTGTTTCCTTTTGGAGTTTTCATGCATTATACTGATATAAAGGCTCCCGCAGGTAACGTATCACTTCTGAAATCTTAATCATGAACTCAAGGCATACATCTACTGCCAATAAACGGAGCCAAAAACATTTAAAACTACTAGATAATGTCAGTCAACAGTACGCTGCAAAACTGAAATGTCAAAAGGTGATTTTCTTTTATTATTTTTTTTACTGAAATCAGATGTAAAGCATCCCTTACAATTACAAAAAGATCTTACTGATAATATTTTTTTAACTGTAAAGGAGCAGAGCTTCTTCTTTGGATGACAGTCATCCTATACATTTATATACAGGTTGTTCACAAGATTCAGAAGATGAATAGACATATTTCAAGAGAAATGTCACAAAACCTCACAACGATGTGTTGTCTGAATAACAGCACAATAGAAACTTATTAGGTTAGTCATGAAAGATACTTTAATGTTTTTTTACTCCAGTGTGTATCATATTAAACAACAATAATAATAATAATATACCCCTGAAAGGCATATGTGCTTTGTGCAGGTCAAATACAGTTAGCATAAGTATTACAAGTACAAGAGCAACATGCTTCAAAAAAAGTTAAACATTACAATACCTGGGAGTGTTATTAAAAGTGGAAGGAGGAGGAGAAGGGCAAAAATACATTATTAAATTACTATAACTCTTTGAAGTAAAATCTCATTGTTTCATAGTTTTGTTTCAGTGATTCTTTCAGAATAAGCTGAGGATTGAAATGTAAAAGGCTGATTAGTAGGCATGGTTGGCCACAAAGAGAGACTCTCCAGCAGCAGCGCCCTTATCTCCTGAAGACACATACTTCCCAACACAGGCCTGGCTGTTGTTCTGGAGACACAGACACAAAACAGCAAGAAAAACTGGTTGCATGAATGGGTTTTCGTATAACCAGATCAGAAACCAGTAGATGATCTCAAGTCAATAAAACTTACGAGAGCTCTCTTTATGAACTCCTCCTGGCAGGCTTTGCTGTTCTCCTTCTTGCCACCCCAGGCTTTGAGGGCAGAGGCCTGCAGGGCACGACCGTAGGAGAAGGTCAGGGCCCAGGGCTTCTGCAGGGGACACTGGTTAATGGCATTTAGGTTGAGTGAGGCCTCCTCCTCACTCTGGCCTCCAGACAGGAAGGTGATACCTAAATCGAGAAAGAGGTGTGGTATGAGGTAATGATAATGCTTGATGATAATTACATGCTTAAGGAGTTATAAAAAGCAGGCCTGTGATAAGATAAAGACTCTGTCATGACTGAGTGTGTAATTGCAGTTGCTTTACTAACCAGGCACAGCGGGAGGAACAGTGCGGCGAAGAGCTGTGACAGTCGCCATGGCCACCTCCTGAGGGGTGTACTTCTGGGAACACGAATGCCCGGCGGTCACCATGTTGGGTTTGAGCAGAGTGCCCTCCAAGTAGACATGGTGGTCTGACAGGGCCTTGTACACAGCAGCCAGAACCTTCTCGGTCACATACTGGCACCTCTTCAGGTCATGGTCTCCATCGGGAAGAATCTCAGGCTCCACGATGGGCACAATGCCATGCTGAGGAGAACGACGAGATCATTGTCAGTGATACAAATCTATTGGAATTATGTGAAATTATTTCAATTATTACAGATTAATATAAATCATGATTTTATCATTTTTATTTTCATATTCACTACCATTAAAAGGTTTGGGGTGAGCAAGATGTTTTTCTTCAAGGCTGCATTTATTTAAATCAAAAATACAGTTAAAACAGCAATACTGTGAAATATTATTAGCATTTAAAATAAATGCTTTCTATTTGAACGCATTTTAAAATATAACTTATTAGGGTTATGCAAAGCTGAATTTTCAGCATCATTACTCCAGTCTTCAGTGTCACGTGATCCATCAGAAATCACTCTGATATGCTGGTCTGCTGCTTAATGAGCATTTATCATCATAATTAGGTGTCAACCAATTTATCACAAAGGGTTTCTGTTTACTAAAAAAATATAGCATTTCCCAATGCACACAAACTTAACAGATTATTAATCAAGTATATCTGGATATATATCTGTACGTGTCTCACCATTTGGCAAATGCTAGCGTAACGTGCGAGCACATTGGCGTTCTCAATGATGGCCAGTGTTGAAGGGGTTGTAGGGGTGATCTTCAGCACACACCTCCATTTAGCAAAGTCTGCGCCATCTTTCTTATACTGAGCGCAGCGCTCGTACAGTCCATCCAGACCTGAGAGCGCAGAGACAAATCAGGAATTAATGAGTCATAAGCAAGTGACTCTGACATTCAATTCTGGACAAAGTCCATCTAATTCCAGCATTTAAGTGGATACTAAAAGTTATAAGATACTAGGAGTAATTTTACTACCTGATAATCTAATTTATAGATAGTGATGGGATTTTCACCTTGTGTGGTGGTCTCTCCATTAGTGCCAGCCAGGGGAACCACACCCTTGTCAACTTTGATGCCAACCACCATGCCCCTCTCCTTCAGGAGCTGGGAGAAGAGTTTGCCATCATCGGTCTTCTGGTAGAGGGTCTCGTGGAAGAGGATGACGCCGCCGATGCAGGGCTTGACGCGGTCATCAGCGGTGAACAGAAGCTGGCGGTACAGTCTCCTGTTCTCCTCGGTGTTCTCAGCATTGATGCTTTGGAACCGTTTGGCCAAGCTACCTGCACAAGAACAAAGATTCGAGATTAAAGATGACAGGAGCAAATGAATGGGTTACTAACAAACACAAACGGAATGGCTTAAAGTACCTGTAGACTCATCTGCAGCCAGAATGCCTTTGCCAGGGGCAACAATCCTCTGAGCAATATCACTCAGCTCCTTCTTCTGCTCAGGAGAGAGGAATGGGTAAGCGTGAGGCATCTTGACTCTGTGGAGGAAGGTGTGGGAGACAGACCGACATTTATATGATCTCTGAGATTAAATTATTCAGAGTATCGGTGCAAACACACGTATCACATTACAGAAACAGTCACCTTAGAACAAGTAACGAATCGTGTGATTGTTAATCTAAGCCAAAGACTCTGAGCCAGGCTTCAGATATATTACGGGTGTGTGCTTAATCGTAAACCTTACAGAAAGCAGTTATTTTTCTCGCTGCTAACCACTTCTTGTGAACAACTTAACAATGAGTTTTGATCATAGACAGTAGGTTTTGATACAACATGTCCTTGAGATACAAACGCGTATGACCTCGTGTGGCTCACATAACGTCAACTCCTAACTTTAACGTTACATGATAACGAAAGCGAGAGTAACATTAGCTAAAAAAAAACTTAAAAAAAAAACTAAACTAGCTTTCGTTCATGTGTCAGACTACGTTTGTTTTTACTTGGATGTTGACGACTCGGCGTCTTATACTAAGAAAATAAAAAAAACTCACCTATTAAATGGAAGTCGAGGAGCGATTGTTTCCGAACCACACTTTCAGAGCAGCCACGCTATTTTGCGGTTGCAAGAGGACGCAATAAAGGATGGAAATTATTAATCAATTTTACAAGACGATAGCTGGACCAATCAGGACGCGAGTCTTATTTTGATTGACAGGCCTTAGAGACGATGATTGGCTGCTATGCTTTGGAAGGCGGGTTTAACAGTGACGCAACAATGAGGGAGTGTTTTATTACAATTGCAGGCGGGGTAGAACGTTCCTGTGACACGTGACAGAGTTCACAGGAAACAGAGCTGGTAGGGACAATTTAAAGCGTTTCAATGGATGTAAGCGAATGCATATAACCTTGTCATTCGTTTGCAGAGCATTTAGGTGTATTTAATGTGTAATTAACAGGCTATAGACTAACACTAACGTGTATGTTTTTATTTTATTAAATTAAGTCTGATGTTAGTTACATTATATTGCTTCTCTGTCTACTGGACATTGAAGAACATCTTAACAAGAGGCTCTTATCATTCCAGTAACAAACGTCTAACACCCCCCACTCAAGTTGCATTCAACCAAAGGCCAAATTAAATTTAGACAATAATTTAATGGCTGAAAGCCAGTCGTCCAGCTGAACATTATACAGGAGGTTATGATTTGTGAAAGGGGGTCTGAAAAGGCTCTTTGGGATGCTGAATACCAAGGAATACAAGTCAAAAAAGCTGGTTAGCATAATTAAATCATGATAAAATAAAACACAGATGACCAGTGTTTTGTTTTGTCTATCTGAGAAAGACAATTATTTAGAGAGTAAAGAATTATGTATGATTTACTGATGGAATAATTCAGCCATTTGCTGAATTTTTAAAGTATTTTTTAACAATAATTATTATTAGTAGTAGTATTAATAATATTAATATTTGATAAAAACAACTGAATGAAATAATGCAACAGTTGAAAATAACCAAATAAATCAAATAAAAGCATATTAAAAAAAGTTAAACTGACAGAATATAATCTTATTATACATTTCGAAAGTACTGTATTTCTGCAATTTACACTTTGTACTACAGATTAAATGAAAACAGCATGCACATTTCTACTGTGTATTTGGATGAAGTGAGCAAGAGATACTCCCTAAATGGAGGCAGAGGAGGTCTGGATAGTCTGTGAAACCCGTCCAGTGCCAGATGACCTGTATTTATTCAGATGGAGTGACCTTTGACATTCCTTGGGTTTGGCTAATCTTAGTAGCAGGCAAACCCACAATGCAAGCGGAGAAGGGCGATGTGACATTCATGCAGCAAAGAAAGATTAAAAAGAAAAGCAGTGACTGCCATAGACAAAGTACATGATTATTATTGTTGTTGCTACATGCATGAATTATAGTATACATAAATACATCGCTGTTAAATAATGATGCAAAGGGAGTCTGGTGTATAGATGACTGCAATAATCTGAATTAAAGTTCTGCATGATGTTCTCTGGTGTTACTCCATGCAATCCTTTATAAATCTCCTCTACCCACCAGATTTCTGTCCTCAGAAAAGGGATCTACTGTCATTAGATCTTCTGTCAGGACCTTTCATCTCTCAAATATCTTATCTACATAATCGCTATAATCAGCAAGAGCTACATGAAAATAGAAAATAGAAAGCCTTTATAGAAAAGTGTAGAAAAGTCCAACAAATAAACTGAACATTTTTGCAAGTGCATACAGTAAAATAAACAAAGCAGAAAATCCAAGACAATCCTACAAACAATGTAAAAGTGAATGTTTTATCTCACCATCAATGCTTGAAAGATAATAACTATATTTTAAACAAAGCTTCATGAAAATCTTTGATTCATTTTAAAACCACCCATTTACAAAAATAGCACATATTTATATAAAAATTCTAAATAATTTTATATAAATAAATACCCCCCCCCCCCCCAAAAAAAAAAAAATTGTATACAAATTTCCATGATACAATAATGCCAAAGAGAAACTCACAAACAGCTCTATATTAGTTCTATTCATATTTATAGGCATGCCATTTGGAGTTTGTGGACTGTTTAGTATAAAAATAATTTTAAAAAATTGTTAATATCATCCATCATAATGTTAAGATTAGTTACACATTTATCAGCAGCAAAAAATAAAAAATAAAGAAAATAAAAATGCACAATTCCTGAAATTAGTTCTTAGTGGCAAAATCATGTCAAAAATCATACAGTGGGTATCCAGCTTTAAGCAGGAAGAGACATTCGTCCTGTGACTTACATTAGGGGAAGGGCATGAATAGTCCAGAGAGGATCGCAGAGATGGTGGACGGCAGTCACATGACTGGGCACACACTAAACAGCACTCGCAAGGAGAGAAACTCACGCAGCAGTCTGAACACTGACGATCACACTTGGCCTGCAAAGTCAGAGAGCTGTTACACAATTCTAAAATTACTCAAAAGAGAGAACTGAATACAGCGGGAAGTGAGATTTAAATTGCGTTAGAGAACAAGGAACCTGTGATAAATCAAGCTACATCCGAGAAAACAAGAACTTACTATAATGGGTCTTACTGGGCTTAATGTTTAGCAACAGCCACAAATACTGACTCAGATTGTTCAGCAATTGGCTCACAGAAATGTTTTGCAAAGCTTCCTCTGAAAGAGGAAGTGATGCTGAAGTACCTTGAGACAGTGATGACACCACAGCACAGTCGCAAGGAAAATCATATAGAGCCCCACAGAGATGATGATGACTGCAGGCAGCGGGAGGGAAAGAGCCCACACAGGAACAGCCTGACCCCAGATGGATCCCACTAGATTTCATTACACAGAAGTAGATATTATGGAAAAATAAGCTTGATTTTGTATCTTGAATTAGTGTTTGATTGTTATTACTTTTTTTTTCAGAAAATAAACATTTTACTAATTGATTTTACTGTATGTTTAGAGAAAGCTTAGATTTAAGTGTAAAAAATTCTGACAAAACTCTTTATGTGTGTGTGTGTGTGTGTGTGTGTGTGTAACGTTATGTTAGTGTGGATTTAATATATGTGGCCTTTCATTACGAGCAGTAGTAGTAGTAACTTTAGTAGTAGTATCAGTATTGCACAGAATGAAATAGAAAACATATAAAATCAATTAGTAAGGAAAAACGCTAACATTAGTAGTTTGTTTTGGGAACACACAGCTGTTGCAACGTTTGAAACATTTACAGAGACCGATGATACATACCATTATATCGTTCCTGCTTTCCCAGTCTAGCTTACTAGGGTGTTCAGTTATCAGGAGATTTATTTAATTTTATTAAACCTAATAATTAATTTGGTTAGAAACATCGTTCTACCACGAAGCTGTATATATTGTATTTTATAATATATATAATATATATATATATATATATATATATATATATTGCATTAACATGAAGCAATTGAATCAACATGTAATAAAAAAATTAGCTAGAAACCATTATGACTTAAATTACCATATATAAACCATATATAGACCATATATAAATGACAATATATAGGCATTTATACATGCCTATATTCATACAATCCTTCTGTATTTTGGTAGCCTATATTTAATATGTTTGTGCTGACAGAAATGTATGCAATGTTAGGTTTAGTTACAATGCCCTCTAGTGTTATATTTTTGGATTGGTATGTTTGGGGAAATGACAGAGAAAAAGCCTTACAAAGTAGGCTACTTTTTTGGAGATTATTTGGAGAGTTCTTGTAGATTATTTGTAATATTTTATTTATTTTATTCAGTCATTTCTTATTTTATTAACTTTTTATTAAATTAAATATTTCATTTAATGAATACAATTCAATAAACATTTGATTTATGAATTAATATATTGAATTATCAATCAATCAACTTTTATTCAAGACACATAGGTCCATAGAGACAACAAAACACACACACACACAAAAATGATGTATATATACAGTACAGACCAAAAGTTTGGACACACCTTCTCATTCAAAGAGTTTTCTTTATTTTCATGACTATGAAAATTGTAGATTCACACTGAAGGCATCAAAACTATGAATTAACACGTGGAATTATATACATAACAAAAAAGTGTGAAACAACTGAAAATATGTCATATTGTAGGTTCTTCAAAGTAGCCACCTTTTACTTTGATGACTGCTTTGCACACGTTCTCTTGATGAGCTTCAAGAGGTAGTCACCTGAAATGGTCTTCACTTCACAGGTGTGCCCTGTCAGGTTTAATAAGTGTGATTTCTAGCCTTATAAATGGGGTTGGGACCACCAGTTGTGTTGTGCTTTGAAAGTGAAGATTGGTGAGAGTACCAGAACTGCAGTATCCTGATTAGGTAAGAGGGGACACCACGCTCATGTAGTTTACCAAACAGTTTCCCATGAGTGATACGATCAAAAGCATTTGACGCATCCAGGAAACACATAAAAACTGATCTATTCCTATGGACAATTTCTTTAAGTGCATAAATACACAGATCAGTTCCACGCTTGTTGTTAAAACCAAACTGATTATCTGTTGACACTGTATATCTGCAAGCCTATCCATAAGTATCCCCTCTAGTACCTTGGATAGTACACTTGCAAGTGCAAAAGGATATAGTTATAGATAGATATCGATACTCGTTAATTTACTAGTCTTAGTTTAAACTACAGGTACTAACAAGACAGATAAAATGGATCCAGGAAGTATGCCGTGCTTCATTAACCAAGAAAAGCATAGCACAAGTAAAACTGAAATACTTTGACTAGCATATTTCAGATGGTCTGCTGTTATTCTATCCCACCGACAGGCTTTGTTTATTTTAAGTTTGTCAATAGCATAACATACTTCCTCCAGCCTGCACTACACCATCACTGTAAGGTATCTCACTTATTTTAGACGTCACTCCTCACACAGTTAAAAATGTTCTCATAGTGTCTCCTCCATCGCTCTGCAATGTTTTCATGTTCAGTAATACCATCAATACAAGAAGGCAGTGGCATCTTGCTGTTGTTAACCACTTTCACCTCCTTCCAGAACTCATAAACATTATTAGTTTGTAGCTTTCTTGCCATGGAGTTTGGCCTCCGTCTGCTCATTTCTTTCATAAAACGCACAGCATATTTGAACCTTGCATTAGACCCTACCTTGTGCTCACAGACTGGGCCATGCCTAGGTTTGCCTGCTAAGGACCATCTTCTAAATGCATCTGTTGCCTCCATATGAACATCATGGACATATTCATTCCACCCTGGTCTTACAATATTTTGTTTACCCACTTTACTTCTTAGTGGTTCACCTCCATCAACTAAACAGTTCACAATTCTATCATACATTGCACATAGGTCATTATCGTGACTTACATTCTTACATCTGCTATCCACACACATAACTGCATCAACAGGTAACTCAAAATTTCTCAAGTTCACATCAGTCGGTAACTTTGCAGGTCATCTTCTGTGAGCCTTGCCTAGTCCAGTATCTCACCTGGTTTATGGCTGTCACTACAAACAAGCTCAGGTAGACCCTTTACATTTATGAACATGAATATGGTCCCCTTCTCCATGGAAATCATGGAGTTAAGTTTATCCAGATCTTGAATAGCTAAAATAGCTTGAATAGCTAAAAAAGTGTCTTGCAAACACACCACATCAGCATTCTCAAAAGGTTTGCCAATAATAGTGCATCCAGCATCCTGTCCAAGCTGCAGACCGCGGGAGTTATAAGACACAACTCTCATAGCAGTTTATCATTGTTTAACATGCATGGGACGCCCTTGACTCAGACGCACCCATCTCTACATCAAGTGGTGCTTTAATACCTGCCCCTACCGCAGCCCTCTACCGGAGCCCTAGGCTTGCGATTCTCATAGAAGCAACCTTACATAGGTCCCTTCTAGCCACATCTGCGGTGCATACATCTCTGCTACTTCCTTGCATTCAGCTGTAACTTTGAAGGAGCTGTAGCGAGTATACTCCGAGCCAATCTTCTGACAAGTCACATCTCTGGAAAGTTGTCCTTTTAAATATCTAACCAGAGTCTAGGTCGGGAGAAAGCTTTGCCACGAACACACTCATCTGCTTAGTTGTCACTGAATGTATGTTCTACACTGAACCAGTTCCAACTATTCCATAGGTCTTCTTCTCTCTGGGAGGATTCGTACTATTCTTGATCTGTACTGCAGCAGTAGATAGTTTTCCATAGCATTGCTTGTGCTTGCAATGCTTTAATATACGGCTCCATGCAGGTGACATCGCTACCTCATTCCCCAGCTGTCTCCTCAATGACGGGCAAGGTAGAGAGTCTGGGTGCAGGCTCCCTGTGACTTGGTCCATGGAGCTGTGCCTCTTCACTGGCCATGGTTGTGGCTGCATTCCCCTTGCTGGCACTGGGATGATCAATCACACTTGGTCGTTTAATAATGTCTGTAGTTATTCCACAAAGGTTCTCACATTCAGTCGACTGCTTACTCATAGTATTTTTCATGGATGCCAACTCTTATTAACCAGGCAAGAGACATCGAGACTATTAAAAGTGATAGGACACAAAGTGAGGAACATTCTCACCCTCCTCATTCAGTAGTTTAAGACTACTCTTAACATTGTTCACATCTTTCAGTTGCCGTTTGTGAGCCACACAATGCTGCCCTGTGCCAGGACACAGTTCAAACAGGACCTTCTTGGAGTGTTCAATCCACTCTGATCCAAAGTGATTTACAGCCATCAGGATAATGTCATCCTGAGGCACAGTCTTCAGTTAGACAGAAAGGAAGCTTAACAGTTCATAGTCTTGCCATCCATAGTGGTGTTAATCTCAGGTTTAATCCTTTGTTTGATAACATGCCGTGCCTCTCTGTCATCGGCGGCCATCTTGAAAAAGGAATTAATTTATTAAACTCTAAATTTCTAATACAAGAGCAAATTGCTTCTATAATGTACACTTAAAAATTCTGCAGTCCATTCTCTGCCCCTATGCATGTCAGGTTATTGAGAGACAAATGTCAGAAGACAGTCATGCAAGAATGAGGCATAAGGAATGACACCGGCCCAACCAGAAACTTTGTAGGAAGTGTTAGTCTCGAAAGATTTCACTTAGATTATTCTGTCATGTAACCTCTTAACCCATATGAAAAATGAACATGTGACTGTTGTTGTCTTGATGCTTGATTGGGATCAGGGGCCTGTGCTATGAAGCTGGATTAACTGGCTAGCCAGGTAAGTTTCTGTTTAGTTTGCACCAATACTGGGTTTAAGGTAGGCCTGGGCGAAAAATCGATTAAATGAATTAATTTGAATTTTTTGTTACAGGCGATTTAAAAAATAAGTAAATCGAGTTTTTGTGTAATGGCGCATTTTTGGCTCCCCGGAGCTTCCGTAGCGTTAGTTTCACATGGCAGTATGGTAAGCGACAACAACAACATCATAGCACACACGAAACAGCAAGCGACAACATGGTTACCAGTGAGAGTTGGAAGTTTGTTCCCAAGAAAGGAATAAAATCATCTGTTGTCTGGAACTAGAATGGGTTTGCTGCGACAGACGTGGAGCAAGAGACCCCACGCGGCTTAAAGCCCATCGCAGTCAAAAGCAGCAGCACCAGCACCAGCCGAATGTGAAAATGGGGGTTACATTTGTCTTGCTTTTGATTAGGGCTGCTCCGATCACGATCGGCCGATCGTTATGCACATCTTGTCAGTAAAGCCGGTTTTCTAATCGGCGGTAAATTCCCTCAGGTGCGTGATTTCACATAGAGCAGCTGTTACTACAAGGAGCCATAACTGAGAAGATGCGCAAATCCACTTCATTTTCAGCGTTTATTTGCGCATCTTCTCAGTTAACAAACGGCTCTGTGTAGTAACAGCTGCTCGATGTGAAATCAGGCACCTGAGGGAATTTACCGCTGATTAGAAAACCGGCTTTACTGACGAGATGCGCATTAACGATCAGCCTATCGTGATCGGAGCAGCCCTACTTTTGATTAAATAAAAGCAAAATTTGTAGGGGGGGAAATCGGAAAAAAATCGGAAATCGAATTAAAACCGCCCAGCCCTAGTTTAAGGTACCATGTAAGTGGCTTGGCTTTTAGCTGCGCTCATTGCCATAGTAACTTACACTCCACGCTAACCTGTTCCGGGGCATCAAAACCATCAGAGAAAAGGGACATATAAAGTCACTCCCCCATTTTCATTGGGTCCAAATGAATGGTCATTAATAAAAAAAAATAAAAAATAAAACAATAATAATAATAATAATTCTGGCTTTAATGAAAATGACTTAAGTTATTTGGTTGCACTTTATTTTACAGTACGTGTACTAACATGTACTTATAGTGTACTTACAGTGTATTTATCTAAAAAAGTTCTGGTAACACAAGGTAACTACATGGGGTAGGGTTAGGTTTAGGGGTAGGTTCAGGGTTAGTACCTAGTTATCAAATAGTTATTGTAATTACTATAATAAGTACATAGTATGTACATGAGGAACAGGACTGTAAAATAAAGTGCTACCAGTTATTTTCTATGATTTATATAGTTATTATATGATTCGTATTATTATTAATCCATTACACACAAGCAATTTTAGTTAAACAGTCATTATAAATAATTTATTTTAAATGGATATCAATGTATACAGATCATGTAATATAAATAAGCTGCAGTATCAATAGATAACTCTATTTTAATGCATGTGAACTTACATGCTCGAGTCTCTATCGCTAAATATTTTCAAATGTATAAACTTAACAAGTTTCACTTGTGACTGCACTGATACAGCAAGATAATTTATTTTATTTTTCCTCTTTCATGTTTCATATTACATTTAAATTGGTCATATTCTTTAATCTCTAAACATTTGGCAAAACCTTTTATCTTTAGTTTTGAATCTCGCTAGGTCTCTTGTGAGAAGTAAATCAAACATGCTTTGTGTTGCAAGGCCCGTGATTGGCTGTTCGCCAGTGATGTCACACATTCATGTGCACGCGCTTCACAAACTCAGGATCAAAGCTCAAAAAGAGTTTGATACCCCAGCACCACCTCACGACACTACTGTGCAGACTCTTGCTCCAAACCGTCTCTCTTTCACACACACAGCATGCACACACACTCACACACACACACAACAAGCAAAACTCTTTAATTGAACGGTCAATAGCAAATACTTAAACTAAAAACAAATACGTACAGTAGCTAATTCAGAAGCGCCAGATTGTCGTAGCAAAGTCAGAATGACCTCCTCTCCTAGGTTCACAAAACAGTCATCCATAAAATGCGTTGCTGTTCTGTTGTAGGTTATCTTAAAAATTCCTAATGCCTCTACTTTCGGAAGGCCAAATAAAGTGCTTTAGCTTTCACCTAGATACACACAGCATCTCCGTGACATGACTACTTCAACACTAACTGTGGTTACTGAAACCACGTCTTCTTTCTTAGCATGAACATTTGAGGGGGATTACGCAAATATTTCCACATAATGATGTAGACATGTGGGGTGTGTTTGAATGAGACGTTTTAGGAGGGCATGGATTGGATTAAGAAAAAAAACAAAAAATAAACAAAAAATAAAAATATTCAGTTAGACAGTCTGTCATACACTCAGAATGTTTTTTTTTTTTTTTTTTATCTTTAAGGGTAGTGTAAGAATCCACCCGACAGCCCAAAAAGCGGAATCCAGCGGCCTGGTCGAAGGTTTAATGTGCATTTATTCTTTTTACTTGCGCTTCTGAATTTATCAGGAATTAGTTTGAGTTTTAGTCTAGCTCCGTGTTCAATCTGACTCCAATTTCACGTGATCATTAAATTTGGGTAATATTTCTATCAAAAGATGATCACAGATATTGGTTGTGTAATAATTGAAATATTTGAAAAGAAGAGAATATTCATAAGAGATCAGAATAAATCAAATACAACAATTTATTATCAGTCAGGTAAATATGTATTATGCCAATTAGTCAATTCAACGATATCAAATTAAAACAACACATCAAATTCTCAAAGATAATTCTAGGAGTAAAAGACCCGACTTCAGGAAAATACATAGTATAGCTACAGAATCACCCAGCAATATTTTTATCACTCCCCTTATATACCCAAATAAGAAAAACAAAGAAATCTTCAAATCAGTTGTAAAAAACATAAAGACCCTTTGGCTTGTTAGGTTCTCATGTCCCCAGTGTCACACCTGGCTTAGAGATAAACACACCCCTTCCTCAGAACACAATTCTACAAAGGCTTTCAATATTTCTCACAATACAAGTGACTGTGTGATTGGTAAAATGGTCTCAGTTTCACAGTAGAGACAATAAAACAATATATTCACAAGATATAACATGGCATTTGGATATTATTGTTTTTGGGGGAGAAGAGTGAGAGTCAGAGGCAGGGAGGGGAGAGGAGAGGGAGGAAGGGGTCGGTGTTGTTTGCTCTCTTTGAAGATTTCTTCTCCAGATCTGTTTTATTGTTTTATGGTTTTGTGTGCGGCATGGCATCTGTTACATGTGAGTTCCCTGAGTTTAATGGCTTCACATGGAATTAATTTCATAAGGAAATATGTTCACTCCTTTCACTATGTCTAATACTAGAGCAAATAATCAGAATCAGAATCAGAATGAGCTTTATTGCCAGGTATGTTTACACATACGAGGAATTTGTTTTCGTGACAGAATAGCCTATAATGTACTGCATATGTTTATTCATTGATCAAGTGACAGATGGCCTCTTCAGTAAAAGGCCTGGAGGAGGGCTGGGAGAGAGAGCAGGAGGATGTAGGTGAGAGAGAGGGGCGAGAATGACTCAGCCCCACCCAGAATAGATGGGACGTTGTAGAGAGTGTTAGTCAGGAAGAAGGAGAAGGGAGAGATCTGGATGAAGACTGTGCTGTTGATCTGTGCTGTGGAGTTTGGGCTTGTCTGACTGTCTGGGGAAATGGACAGAATACCAGTCTGAACCCACATGCCGTCCCATCTACACAGCAGAGGACTGCCGTCATCATCCTAAATGAGAGTGTGCCAGAAAGACTGTTACAAACGTCATGCTAAACATACAGCGGTACATTTCTAGGAAGCAGCAAAATTGTAGTGTAACTCGAATCTGTTTCAGTTTGAGAAACCAAATGACAAGCCTGAAGGACTGAAAAAGACTCTGCAAATACCTGCTGAACGTTCAAACGCTCTGTGCAGATGTTGATGCCTGTGTTGCCTGAAAGATCGCAGTTTACAATGGTGGTCTGGAATTCCCGAAAAGGTAGAAATGCTTATGATGGAAGAAAAACAGATTAGAAACAAACAAACTTTAGATGTCATTAAATGTATTGACAAAGAAAGTCTGAACAAATTGTTATATAAACTCACACATAACTTCTGCTGGGCTCCAACCAATTACTGAACATTGAGTACCAGGGCCAAAGCTTGGACCAAACATGTCAACCACTAAATTTCCAACTTGATTAAATGGATAAGACAGTTGCAGGAGTGCTACACCATTGCCTAAAACATCGTCAAAAAAGACATTTGTCACATCAGCTTGCACTGTGATGCTGGAGCAGTCCCACTGGACAACGTTGAGGATGACTGCCAATCCATTCATATCAGTTAATCTGAAAAATGAGATGCTGAATGTGAGGGCACAAGTTGTCAGTATTTCAGTAACTGATTTCATATAAAATTATGTTTTCCTTAAATTATTACCTGGCAACGCAGCTAGCAGAGGTCATGACGAATTGGTCAGAGACCAAAGTTCCTACACACATCCGTTTATTGTTATAAGTTACACTGGCCATCCATGGCCATGAACCTGCAGAACCTCCACACAATGTCGCTGGAGAGAAAAGCGAGACGGGAGGAGAGGTCAATGTAAATGGCAGCTAAAGGGAAGTGTAAGGAAGCTGTAAGACCATTTCAATGATGGACAATTTCATTTTGCTTTGTCATAGTGATATTAAGATACATACGCTGAGTAGGACAAGTCTCATTGTTAACAGGAGTAGTGGAGTTAAAACGGATGAAACCCGTATTATTCAAGCCAACATGCTGACTGATCCAGTTCTGGTACTTAGACACTCTGGCGTATACGCCAGGAAAATTAGGCAGAGCACAACCCTGACCGAAACTCACAACGCCAGCCTGGATCCAATTAGAGCCCTGTTTAATGGCCAGTGGTCCTCCCGAGTCACCCTGTACAGTTAAAGAGAATATATATATATATATATATATATATATATATATACAATAAAACAATATATATTAGTATGTATAAAATGTTATTATTGTATTAAAAAGTACCTGACAAGAATCTTTTCCACCTTCCAATGGTCCAGCGCACATCATGTTGTCTGTTATTGATCCTTTATAAAGGCAGTTACATTTACTGTTTCCAACTACGGGAACATCCACCTCCTGTAGGATTTGAGGTGAAGGAAGGGATTCTGCGAAAGGCAGAGATTTGATTACTATACTGATCTTTATAATTTAAAAAAAGAATCCAAAACATTTATTTTTTTAAAACTGTGTAGCTTTTACTTCCATTTTCAATTTGAACTAAATAAAAATGAAATAAATGTTATATTATTTCGGGTAACTATTTTATTTAAAGTAATACAATTAGCTTTAGTTGAATATAATAACTCTGCCATGGATTCTCAGCAAATGTCTCATAAGAGTAATAATAATGTTTGGGAGATCATATGCTTATGTGTTACAACTTTAACAAAACCCAAATCTTTTAAATTCTGGATGTAAAAAAAAAAAATATATATATATTTTTGTCTTGAATAAAATCAGTGGATAAACATGCATTTAAACTATGTTAACATATTTCAAAAACAAAAAACTTACTACAAATTACTAAAACTTCTAAAAATAACAACTAATTTAATAGAATAATAAAAACTACAAAAATTATTCAATTATACAAAAATAACACTGATTTAAACAATTAATGTGGTTTCATTAAATGCATCTGATGTTTACAAATATTTCAGGTGTGCAATAGGGCTTGGCAATCTCCAGTGTTTTAATTTGCAGTACGTGTCCACTGGTGTGGTGCTGAGTAGACATTACCAATACATTCTTGTCAATACAAATCTATATGGCACAAATGGTAACAGTATGATAGTAATACTATGATATTCCAATTCCCAAAGTCAACTATTGTTTAAATTTGCAAAAGAGGAATTAATTAAATTTGGCGAATTGATAAGTATTTATTAGTATTTGGAAATTTTTGCCAGGAAGTTGACACAGAGATGGGAATAGGAGTGCTGCTCACTAGGTCAAATATATATGATGTTTTTACCTGGCCATAAAAGCAACCTTAAAAAATGTATGATGTATATTTTATAGACATGCCCCGATTTAGATTTCAAGTGTCTGGCACCAGGTGGCAAGCATAAAAATGTAGCTTCTTACCGCCTGAATTAACATGTCCCCAACCTGTGACCCACATCGTGTCACTGTTGAATGTGCTTCCCTCTGCCGCCAGACAGACTGGTTGGATGTAATTACTGAAGGACACAGGTGAGGAGAGACGCAGCAGAGCCATGTCATTGTCATTAAGAAGGTGGTTGTATTCTGGATGAAGTATGATTTGAGAGACGTTTCTGGACAACTCGTGTTGATTGAATAGTTCTTGACTCTGCCGACCCAGATACACGGTATAGGCTGAAAGACTGGAACTGCTTTAAAAGAGAACAATGACCAAGTTCACAGTCATATCCATCAAGGTGAAGGGAACATGTTGTTAAAGGTGTTTATGTGAGTACCTTTGAAAGCAGTGAGCTGCTGACAGAACCCAATCACTGTTGATGAGTGATCCACCACAGAAATGTCTCCCATACTGGTGAAGGCTGGCTTGCCATGGCCAAGCGCCGGCAGACGCATTCGTTCCCCCCACAATTTTTGTATTGAGAGGTGCACTGCCACATGCTTTTAACAAGGGACGGAAAGGATCATTACACTGACAATCTCAGAAAAAGGTTAAGATGTTACTCAGTAAAGTTTATGATCTAGTAATGAAAGGATATTTACCTAAAGATTGGCAGTCACACCCTGGAGGAGATGTCACAAGATCAAATTAAAAAAAAAAGACTACTCATATTTACCAAATCCATCAAGTAGCTGGGGTACATGTGAGAGTCATTATCTTATTATTATCTACCTACTTATCTTTGTAATCTCATATGCAATAAAAATACTGTAATGTCCAATAAAATAAAAAAATACCTATTTGAGAAAACCTTTCTCCAGAATAATTTAGAAATTGGCACAATTAATGTATTTTAAGCACCACATGAAATTAATTTTAGCATCTGGTCTATAATTATAGCATCTACAGATACACAGATCATAAAAGTAATAATAAATATAAATAATAGAATTGGTAAAAAAAAAATAGTACTACATTGTGTTTTTGTATTGTTTTTTTAATTATTTTAATTAATTTTGTCAGAAGCAAGTAACAGATTTTATAAAGAACAAGATATAAAGATGAAGGCATTTACCTTTGGTCAGGACATTGATCACAAAAACGAAACTTAGTGTCCAGAACATCATCTTTCTGATTGAACTGCTGACTCTGAACTTATATATATCCCCTAGATCCTGATTCCTGCCATAAACACACCTCTGCAGATTTTTCCACTGAAGCCTGAGTTGCCCTGGTCACACCTACAATGGAGATGACAAAAAAATGTAAAATATTCAGACAAAGATTCTTTTTTACATATTAAATGGACAAACTTGATTGCCAGCATGAAGTAACTATTTGAACTTTACATACTGTAAAGGGCATTTTGACTCTAGGCTACATTTATGTTTTATGTATTTGCTTCAGAACTTAATAACTAAACAAAATTAACTCTGACTTTATATAATTTCGAAGTTTTAACTTTAGATCAATATTTTAAATAATGTAGTTTGTTTCTCTCAGTTTCGTATAGCTTTCTAATCACAATATTGATATTAATGTACACTACTATAGTACATTAAAGTGCCCCATTATGGACTTTTGAAAATTAACTTTCATGCAGTGTGTTACACAGCTCTAACTGAATGAAAACATCCTGCAAAAGTTTAAATCTAACAGTTCACCGTGTATAAAGTTATTGTCTTTCAAAAACCAGAGTTGAGTCTGTTTCAATCTGTTTCAAGTTGATGTCAACATGAAATATAAGCATATTTATGTCTGCCCATTCGTTGTGCACACAGACTCAGCAAAACTTGAAAAACACCCCACTATGGAAGCCTTAGGAACTTTTCATCGAACAATTACGATTTTTTTTTTCTCAGAATTGTGTGATATAAATTCAATTGTGAAATTTGCGTGATATAAAGTCAAAATTTGTGTTATATAGTTGCAAGTTATAGTCAGAATTGCAAGATATAAACTTGCAATTGTGAGAAAAAAGCAAGTTTATATCTCACAGTTCTGAATTTGTTTCTCAAAATTGTGTGTTATAATGTCAGAATAGCAAAATATGAAATATGAAAATTATTGTGAGATAAAATGTCGCAATTATCTTGTTTTATTTTTCATTCAGTGGTGTAAATGGGCTACTGCATACCCCTCCCTCAAACATCAGATTCCTGTGGAGAAGACACTGTGCATGGAGATGGAACACTTCATGTGCATTTTGGTCTTGCGGACTTACAATGGCTTTGTTTCTCACTGAACAAAATGTTTGGGAGTCGTTGAGCAAAAAAGGGAAAACAATAAATGCATATTATAAGACCTTGCACGCATGTCAACCTGTTGTGAGGGACTCCCAAAACCAAAATATGATCCTTTCATAACTTCATTAAAGAGGAGCACTTTAATATATCAAGTGCAAAAATACACTATGAAAATGACATGGCTTTGAATTAGTTCCTATTGATATTAACAAATCTTTATGTTCACATATTTGTTTGACAATTAAACTGGTTTTGCAAGTTTTCAAGCAGCATAAAACTATGCAGCATCACAATAGGAGTTTCCAGTGTTGTTTCAATCTGTTTTTAAAAGATTGTAACATCTGACCTTTGAATGTACAAGTGTACAAAAGTGCAATGCTGAAAAAGACAAGTGAAGTGAATCTTTCATGCCATCAAAAATGTTTCTTAGGTAACAATGATTCAATGTCAGCTATACATAATAACCTTTAAGAGTATATTTCATATATTATTGTTATATTATGCATATTTGTCTTCTTTTAAACCCACATATGACATAATATTTTATTTATTACTCTAGGGAAGGCTTCCTTAGTGCTTTAAGTTTTAGTTTATATTTTCAGTCACTTATGAAGTTTCAAGTGTTAAGCATTTAGTTTTTTTTTTCATTCAAACTTTTATTTTATTTATTAGGATCATAGGATCATGGTCACCTGCAGGTCAGAGTTAATCAGGCCTGTATAACAGCACTGGCACCCTGGAAGAGCTCTCACTGGATGGAACAGGGTGTAACCATGGGAATGGTTTGAATAAGGATGGTTGTCACAACAGATGCCTCCAACAAATGTTGGGGAGCACTGTTCGAAGGCATACCGACTTTTGGCCACTGGTCAAAATGGAGAAAGGCTTCCACATCAACTGTATGTCCAAATTATCAAGGAGAAATGTTCCCTCAAAGGAGTGGATGCTCCATCCGCAGATGATTCAGAGGGTCTGGGAGATCTTTGGCAAGGCCAATGTAGACCTATTCACCTTAGAAGACAACTTTCCCTCCCCAATTTATTACTCAAAGACCAAGGACTTGTTTGCCCACGATTGGCCCAACTTCATTCTTTATGCATTTCATCCAATCACCCTGACCCCCAAAGTTATTCAAGGCAATCAGGGAACAAAAACGCAAGGTTTTACTGGTGGCCCCTATCGGGATGAACCAGCTGTGGCTATCAGAGCTGTCTCAGCTGTTGATAGTGGCCCCTGGACCATTCCACTGAGGCGGGATCTCCCCTCTCAAGCGAACAGGACTGATCTAGGCCTGATCTATGGGGCCTACACCACTGGCCACTTGATAGTAGCCTTCGAGACTCCTAGGATGAGCCTTAAACATAATTTTGGATGCTAGAGCCCCATCTACTTCCACTACACCCTCAAATGGTCACATTTTTCTGCTTGGTGTCTAAACCATGGCTTAGACCTTCCTACTTACAATACGTCAGAGGTGTTATAATTCTGGATAAGGGATTATCCCCATTCACTTTCAAAGTCTATGTGGCGACTATAGAGGCCTCTCATGACCCTATTGAAGGCCAATCGGTGGGCAGAAACAGCACGGTTATCCCCTTCTTAAGGGGTGCCAGTAGGTTGAATCCACCTCATTCCTTAACCGTCCCTTCATGGGATCTGCCTGCTGTGCTCCTTTTGAGCCGCTACAGTCTACCAACATTCAGTTACTGTTGCTGAAGACTGCTCTACTTCTGGCAATAGCATCAGTAAAGTGAACAGGGGACCTGCAGGTGCTCTCCATTAGTCCTGCCTCACTGGAATTCAGTCAAACGACTCTAAGGTCATCTTGAAATGAAGGCATGGTTACATACCAAAGGTAATCTTCATTCAATTCAGAGCACATGTCATTACACTCTTTGCGCCTCCTCTCTCTGAATAGGACAGAGAGTTATCCCTGCTCTGCCCTGTCAGAGCTCTAAGAATTTATACTGTGCATTCTACCCCTTATAGGCAGTTGGAACAACTCTTTGTCAACTTTGGTAACCACACCAAATGTCATCCGTTCACGAAGCAAAGACTCTCTAGATGGACAGTTGACACCATTTACTAGCATACTTTTCCTTGGACCTTCGATGTCCAATCAGTGTATGGGCCCATTCTACCAGAGGCATCGCCTTGTTTTGGGCATTGTCCAGTGGTGTGTCCATCGGGGATATCTTGCAGGCCAGGATCCAATCCGCTTGATGAGACATACACTGTGTTACACAAACAGATCTGACAGTGAGCCCTTAACCATATTGCTCAAGCTCTCTGGCATTGGTTTACCTGTCAGCTCTCAACCCCCTGAGTGCCGAAGTTGCTGGAGTACTCTGGAACGATTGACCAGGCTGGGTGTGACCTCAAGAAGCTCAGCCCATCTTAGCCTTGGTTTGTTGTTAGCTTCTCTATGGGCATTGTTGCTTATGGAAGTTATGACACTTATAGTACTCCAGCCTTAGAGTATTTTCATCCCCCACGTGCTCCAGGTTATGTTTATGTATTTATTTGTTTATCTTCCTGTTCCTGTAATTTTAGTTCATTAGTTTCTCCCTGTGTCTCATTATTAGCATTCAGGACCGCTGCTGGCCAAATAGGTGCCCTAAGCAGGCTTCTCCAGCCACGTTCTCCCTTGTCCGTTCCACTCTGCTACGTGCTTTGCCTTAATTTGGACTAATAAAGACTGTCGATATGAATCCCTTATGTCTCCTTGCTTCTTTCTACATAACAGCAGCTGCAACTAATCGTGACATTATATAGCTGTATTTTAAAGGGGTCATGTGATGTTCCTAGAAAGAACATTATTTGGTGTATTTGGTGTAATGAAATGTGTTTATGCGGTTTAAGGTAAAAAAATAATAATACATTATTTTCAACATACTGCATATTGTTGTTTCTCCTCTGTGCACAACCTTTCTGAAACGAGTAATTTTTTACAGAGCTCATCAGTCTGAAAAGCGTGGTGTGCTCTGATGGCCAGCTATCCAGTGCATTGTGATTAGCCAAATTCCTCAAGCTAGTGACGGAAACTTTACACCCCTTGCCATACTGTGATGCGTGTTCTGGTCAGAACACTATGTGACAAGACAAAAACATCTATTTGTGTTAAACTGTTCTGGAATAGTGTTGTAAATACAGCTTAACCACTGATTTGTAGATTTGTGTCCTCTTTTGGAAGGCCAAACAAAATATTTTCACTTTCAAAATTAAACATATGTCTCCACAACATGGTGGAAAACTTGAAATTGCTTCATATAACCCCTTTAAAATAAAACATTTACTCTTGTCTCCATGACAAAATGCATTTTTTTGCTGTTTTGCTTTATGCGTGTTAAAGTGCAAGTAATTTAAAAAAGATACATATCAGAGCAATCATCTCTGTCTCTGTGAAACTGCACCTTACACAAAAATCTTGATTTGTTTCATGTTTTTGTTTTGGAATCATGATAAGATTATCAAATATCATGGTTCTGTAAAACAAAAGAAAAAAACCTTCAGGCATGCTAGACAAACAAGTTACAAATTTTACAGAAATGAATTTGTCAAAACACAAGAAAATCTCCTCACATTATCTTTAGCAAATATTTAATATGTCTTTGATTTGAAAATGTATTAATATTGCATGTTTTTGATTTTTAAATCCTGGCGAACTGGTAATTATTTATTTAAAATGTTATTATATTATATAATTAATTGAATAAATAAAACAATTATTTATTTAATATAATTGTTTATATATCACTTAAGAATATTAAGGAAAATCAATCAACTTTTTTTCTAGGTCATGCAGTTTATACTGAGCTTATTTTCCATCCCTTAATTCTAAATCTAACCATCAGACAAAAGTTTAGCATTTTGAGGTATTCACTGAGATCCTGAAAAAGCACCTAAAGCTTTATTCTGTACCATTGCCTGTTTAAATACAGAACATGCACATCGACTAATAGAAGATGCATATATGTGAAATGTTTTAGTACAGTGGATGGTATACTGTACATGTCACATGTTGGCTTGTTAGATGAAGCTGATAATGGAACTGGGTGAGGAGGAAAAATAGAAAGTTATGCCTTTTATGTTTGATTCACCCACACTAAACATGCAGTGTCTAACCTGGCATGATACTGGGTTAAAGCTCTATTGCAGGCATGGGCAGCAGTAGTGTTTTACCCTAAAAGTACCAAAGCACCCGAACAAGCAGATCTGGGTTTACAAATGGTTGTCCATTACTGATTCCAAATTAAATGACAAAAATTGTTGTTAGTAACTTAATCCAATCCATAACAGATTTGAGATAATATAATCAGACTACTGTTTGATTACTTTTGACCGAACTCATTTATCAGATTGATTTAAATAGGAAAACCTTTACCATATTGACATAATAATGCAAAGAAAAAGACAGTATATTCCATTTGCAGTTATTGAACGCATGAAGTGCATTAAACATGGTGAATCCCTCTATATCATAGGTCTTCAATCCTGCTCCGGGGGACCCACTGACTGTCCTGCAAAGTTTATTTCCAACCTGCTTCAGCACACCTGTCCTGTGACTTTGCAAGTGATCCTGAAGACCTTGATTATCTGGTTCAGGTGTGTTTGATTAGGAATGGGGCTGATCTCTGCAGGACAGTTGGTCCCCAGGAGAAGGGTTGAAGACATACACTATGCTCTATATCTTTAAGCCCAACCTAATTAAATGATCAATCTTTTTAAATTGTTTGAGGATCAAATTATGTCAACAGTATGTGGTATAATTTAAGAAACTCATTAACCATTGCTTCCAAAACATTTTCTGTTTTAATGTTGTTGCTTGTTCATTTTTACATTTTGTGTATGTGCTACAAATTCTTTTGACTTTGTCTCTTGCTCAAATACTTATATGTTTATAACTGAATGTGACCATTTCAGTCGAGAACACTTAGGCGGGGACGTTCACTCAAAAACAAAACTTCTTTCTTTATATATTTACCATTCCATTCCAATCACTGTCTATTGAGCATCAATGCAATTCCACCCTCTTCTTTTTATTGATACTGAAACCACTGTAGCTCACATTAGGCTGATAGCTTGACACCATTTCCCTGCTGGTAGATGTTGTAACTACACCATCTGGTGTACACTGCTTGCATTGCTGGGCATTCATGTGTATTTTGACTTTTAATTTATTTATTTGGAGGGTTTATATTGTAAAAGTGTGATTACTGCCATGGTTCCCTGGAGAAAATACTGCAGATTTTAGTATACTTGGGGATCTAGCAGAGCAACTGCATTTCTGTTGAACAGGAATGCTAACAGGCAGCTTTATCCAGATATTTCATAACTTGTTAATTATAACATCTGAAATTGCAGCTACTTTGCTGCACAACCAGAGGTCACCATTGGATTGTTTATTATTTATTTTATTTTATTTATTGATTTTTAAATATACACACTCCACTCAGTGAATAAAGCTAAACTTATATTTCTACTCTTCTTTTTCAATGCATTTCCAAATTGCAGTTATGACAAATTAGTTATATGGTCAATCATCTCTGTTTTCATGATGCTAAAATAATGAAGCATAATCATATTGCATTTTAGACATTTTAATACGGCCATACTCTTTTGCTGATTGCTGCTAATTAATGTACAGTCAGATGATCATTAAAATCAAATTAGACAATCAAAATAAATTCAAGCATATATTTAGCTACAGTATATTTAGCTTTTGTTCTGGCATATTTTGCAGACCCATTTAAGCTTTAGGTTTTATTAAATGTCTGTTTGTTAAAGGGGTGGTTCATTGTAATTTCACTTTTCATATTATGACCCTTTTTACAATATGTAATATAAGTATGTGGTGTCCCCACAGTGTTTCTGTTAAGTTTCTGCTCAAAATACTCCACAGATTTATTATGTTATATAGAAAATGATTATTTTAATTAATGAGTGGAAGCAGAAACATGTTGTGTTTCGGGACTGTGTCTTTAAATGCAAATGAGCTGCTGCTCACAGCCCCCTTTTGCAGAATAGATCTGTGTCATTATAGCTTGGACCTCAGTAATCATTCTCAAATGTCATGATCAGCGGAGCAGTCATTAAGTGGGACAAGGGAGGTCACGTACGAGACAAATAAATTAGGCCCTATAAACGGGACGCCCCAGTTAATACGGGACAGTTGAAGTAAATAAACAACAAAATATACAAATTATCCCCCGAGGGGAAAAACAGGCAGGCCAGGACAGGTCACGGCACAGCAAGGCAATGGGAACAAAATAAATATACAACAAATACTCTCAGACATAAGTGAAACAGCACAGGACTGCAGACACCAGGAGAATAAATAGGGAAACAAATGAGGAGTGTAACAAGGGAGACACAGGTGGAGCAACTGAAACAATAAATATGTAACAAGACAGGTGGGGTCAGACAATAGACAGGAGAGCACATGGCACCAAGAAACACAGTGAGTGACTTTTGAACCATGACAGTTACTTCACAATAACAGCCTCTCAGATGATCAATCACTTCTTTTTTTTTGTTTTTTTTTGGAGCATTGATGGGACACCTTCATTATCAAGTCATGTCAACGTAAAGACAAAGTATTGCATAGAAATGTCTGTATTATACTGCGTATACAAATTTCATAAATTAATCTACATTGTGATTCTTCTTAAAATTACACTGCAAATGTTACAGCATCATAATGCCTAAATTATAAAGCTAATTTAATCTAATTTCTGGTTATTGCTTAGTATTAATATTGTTATTCAGACTCAATCCATCAGGTAAGAGGTACTTTTGTTTTCCATATTTTATAAACACTGCAGTGTTATTATATCATACCACATAATGATGAAAATATATTTTATTATATTATTTTTTTTCAGAACTCCTCTCTCACTATGGCACCCGTCTGGTGACCAAGGTCATCGTGTCATTGTTCAATATGCTTCCTGCTGCCAGACAGACCAGTTTATATTTACCGAAACTGCTTACCAAAATTAGTTGTAGTGTGATTGACATACAAAAAAAAAAAATTCTAAACATTCAGTTGGCACACCCTGGACAAAATGAGACCAGATCATTTAATAGTCATAACGTTGAAGGGAAAGTAGGTATCATTCTATGGATACTAAAAGATGAAAGCTTTTACATTAGGTTGAGTGACCGCGTGCAGTATGTGTATATATATTTTATATTAAAGTCATGAGAGAGAGAGACAGACAGAGACAGAGACAGAGACAGAGACATTCAGATTTTAGTAAATGAACAGTGGTGCTCTACCATCAACAAAATCATCATCATAAACATGATAAAACATAATGAAATTAAAGGACATTATATATTATATATTTAATACACCCATCTCCACCTGGGGACCTTCTTCACAATCAGTGGAGACAAGGACAGGCCCTTGCCAATGAATTCTGGCTCAGATGGAAAAGGGAGTACACCAACCCTCCACAGTCGCAGAAAGTGGAATGAGGTACTTCTATAAAATAAGGGATGCCTTTCACTATAGCATCCCTTCTGGTGACCAAGGTCATCGTGTCATTGTTGAATGTGCTTTCTGCTGCTGCCAGACAGACCGGTTTGATATATTTACTGAAACTGCTTACCAAGAGTGATTGACATTCACAAGAACAAAAACTATATCTCAACATTCAGTCACAGAGTCACACCCTGGACGAAGTGAGACTAGATCATTTTAATAGCCATACCACTTAAGGGACAGTAGGTATCATTCTATGGACACTAAATGAACAGTTTACAGCTTGGTGTGTTTGCATCAACAAAATCATCATAAACATAATATAACATAATAAGATTATTTGACATTATTTATTTATTACACATTTTAAACAACTTGTCAGATAAATCTGTCACTTACATTATCTGTTCCACATTATTTGACTGGATTTTGCAGAAAGAACAAGGCTTAAGCATTGATTGTCATACATTCATTCAGTATGAGATTCTTCCTTTTATTTGGCCTTATTCACATTAATTCATGATCTGATACACACACTATGACAAAAATGCCATCCAACAGGTTCAAACCGTAACTCCTTATATAACTTTATTATTTTATATGACAATGCATCATCTGATAATCAACAAAAAGCACAATGCACCTGTCTCTTAGGAACTTTAGAAAAGTGTGATTACACTGCTAAATTGATTACGTGTAATCTGGATTGTGTAATTAGATTCCAAAAATTTGACCTAAAATATTTACTTGAAGACTTTTAATTCGGATTTCAATGATTTATCAACACATTTGCATATTCACGATGTTGGTTAATAGTCACATTGACATGCAGGTAAAAATAAATAAATAAAACATATTTTACTGTTGAAGTGTTTTATTTTTATTTGCTTTATTTTAAAATGATGTATTCATTTGAATTCGACATTTTTATGATTTAAGTATTAGCCTTCCATCAACTCATGTCCCCCTGTAGTTCTTTTAGGAAGCCCAGTTTGGAAAACCCTACAACATAATGTAGGCTTATGTTTAATGCGCTTCATGATGTTTATAACAAAGAACAAAATATATTTTCTTTCTTTCTTTTTTTTTATCCACTGGTGCAGCATAATCCCATTCAAATATATGTGATAAATGAGTTCGGTCAAAAGTAATCTTAAAATGATAAATTATTTGTATAGTAATTTGAATATATACACACATATACACTCACATTAGATAGATAGACAGACAGACAGACAGACAGACAGACAGACAGACAGACAGACAGACAGAAAGATAGATAGATAGATAGATAGATAGATAGATAGATAGATAGATAGATAGATAGATAGATAGATAGATAGATAGATAGATAGATAGATAGATAGATAGATAGATAGATAGATAGATAGATAGATAGATAAATAGATAGACTTGAATGTCTTGACACTAGTCATTGAATGTTTGAGATTTTTGAATTACTTTTCTTTGCTATAAATAGTTCAGTTAATCCAACCACTATAGAGCAGAGCCTGTTTGAGCTGATAAAAGAAGGTCAGAAACCACTGAGGAGAATGTCATAGGCCACAAAGTATAACAACAAACAACAAACCACCCAATATTCTATTTTTGATACATGATAATGTTTTGTACATTCTCCTCAGGCTCTGATGGTGACCTAGGCAAGATTTTAGATTTCCACCCCCACACACACTTAAAAAATTCTGACAATGCTGATTTTTTTTCTTACTAAAATATAACATAACAAAAAATACTGATAAGTATTAACATACATTGGTAAATAAATTGTGATAATAAATAAATAGTAATGTTGAAGAGCTTTTTAGGAATTTTATGAATAAATCTGTTAAAATA